>NC_072013.1:35431565-35731565 GCF_027791375.1 Indicator indicator
AAGGGGAAAGAAAAGGCAGAAGGGAGAGACACTGATGGGCTGGGAAAGAGACTCAACCAGCTGGGATTGAAAGAACAATCCCATGGAACAGAGACACAAACCCAGAGCCCACCCAACCCCTGATGGCAATGATGGCACCATTGACACCACTGGTGCTGGGGGCAGGCACTGGGCAAGTCCCAGACTGGACTCAGCAGGAGATGGGAACCAGATTCAGGAGCTTTATTCTGGAACTGGATTCAGGGGTACATGGATATGGATGGAAGGCAGAAGGGACAGAGAGCTGCTGAGACACTGGCCAGGGAAGAAGAGGCTTGGCTCTGGGGATCCCTGAACTTTCTCCTGAAGATGCCATCCATGGGCTATAATCCCTTGTTGGGCAGTTGAGGGGCACCTGTCCTGTCCCCTCATCCCTGCAGCTGTCATCTCTGCCTTCCTGCCCCCCAAGGTGGGGCACAGGCTGCAGCAATGTCCTTGGTGTGCAGAGGAGCAAGTCTCAGGCAGAGCCTTTCTGCAGCCCAGCCCTTGGCAGAGATTCTCCCCATGACCTTCTCCCTCCTAGAAGCAGCCCCTGGCTGTGCAAACCTGGACAGTAGGACAGGCACCTCAGCTTGGAAAGGCCACCCTTGGTTTTCATTCCTTTAGCTTGGGGGGGTGGGGTGGGAGGGGGGCAATGATCCATGATTCAGCTCAACAAAAGACAAATAAAATTAGTAAGGAAATTGAGTTTGTTTTCAAAAGATTGGACATCCTCTGACATTTTTAGAAAGTGCTGAAATGTTTATTTTTTTTATTCACAGGACTGCAGGGAATTGTGGTCTTTTCAGCAAGCCAGTAGAAATTAGTAGAGAGTGAAACAGGAGGCAGAACAGGCCCATTTGTCATGATAAAGGAGAAGGGTTTTAGGAATCAAGGAACTGAACCATGACTGATGAGTTCAGGTTAAGTTCTCGTCTCTACTAAGGGCTTGCTGTGCAGCTCTAATAATTAAATTTCTGTGCCTCTTTTTGCCCACCCACAGCTTTTTCTTCTCAGTCTGTGTTTGCTGAGAAAGGCTGAGGAAGGCTGGGCCACCTTCCACAGCATCAGCCTTATGCTTGTCTCTTGGGTAGCAAAGCCCCTCCCCGGGTCAGAGGGCACAGGTGTGGTGGTACTGAAGATGACACAGGCTGGTTTTGGAGAACAGGACTTGAATCACCATCTGGTGAGTGTGGGCAGTGCTAGTGTTCCTCTGAGGAGAAAAAGAGATTGGATGGAGGAGCAACTGCTGCCTGCAGAGCCTGCTGACTGCACCATGCACAACTTTGAGATCCTGTTTCTAGAAGATGGAACAGCTGCCACCAGTGACAAATGCTCTGCAAGATGTGGTCATTGCTCAATACTTTAGAGGCTCAAATCACAGGATTACAGGATCACAGGATGCCAGGGATTGGAAGGGACCTTTGAAGATCATCAACTCCAACCCCCCTGCCAGAGCAGGACCATAGAATCTAGCACAGGTCACACAGGAACACATCCAGACAGGGCTGGAAAGTCTCCAGAGAAGGAGGCTCCACAACCTCTCTGGGAAGCCTTTTCCAGTGAGGCTCTGTGACCCTCACAGTGAAGAAGTTCCTCCTCATGTTGAGGTGGAACCTCCTGTGTTGTAGTTTATATCCATTGCCCCTTGTCCTATCTAGTTTCTAATCTGAATAGAAGTTTCACTTGTTGCTGGATCATCTTGTTCTATTTAGCTCCACAGTTAGAGGACTCTTTGTCTTTCTTTCGTTTCTGTATGATTCTGTATGATTTCTGACCCAGGTAATCTGTGAAAATGTAGATAGGTTTGAATTCCCAAATCCATCACCTTGACCACACGCATTCAGCCAGCTCTTGGGCTGGGAGTTCCAGGGGTTTGGAGGCAGCAGCCACACTGCTGCTCCTTGAAGTGACTGGGTGGTAGACTTGCATGGTGAAAGGCCTGGTGCTTAAGAGCCTGGATGCAGGTGTAGTGATGACTTTGTGAGAGGCTGCCACCATTTTTATTCAACTCAGTCCTTGCCACCTGAGGAAGTTTTCAGTGGTGGGCACATGGTATTGCTAGAAATGGATGTCTCTGCCCATGGCAGGGGGGGGTGGAACTAGATCACCTTCAAAGTCCCTTCCTACCCAAAGCATTTTATGATTCTGTGAAAAAGATGTTGTGGAATTTATCTAACACCAAGTACAAACTCGATGGCTGGTAGGAGACCAGTCTGCTGGAGCTCCTCCAACCACAGGCAGCTTAAGTGCATCCCATTAAACTTGCAACAAGAGTCTGCTGCACATCTCATTTGCCTTTTCTGAGTAAAGGAAAAAAAATCCTCAGATTAACCTTAGCTTCCAGAAGCACTCATTGTTTTACTTCTAAGCCTTGATTCTCTAGTGGTCTGTGGTTCATTTCTCAGTGATTGCAGACAATGTGCTGCTACAAAAAGCCTTTATCTTCTCCTTGTTATTGATAGCAGGACTTATTTCTGCTTTACAGGGCTGTTCTTCAAGGGAGATTGAAGAAAGACTTTAAATATGAGATTACCACAGGATGGGAAAGTGTCATGATGGCCTGGTTTGAGCTAGGTCTGGGTCTGGTCAGTGCTGTGAGTTCCCAGCTCAGTCTCTGCTCAGGGAGGCACTTTCTGAAGGTCAGGGCAGGTTTGCACAGCCAGGGGCTGCTTCTAGCAGGGAGAAGCTGATGAGAAGAGTTCCTGCCAAGGGCTGGACTGCAGAAAGGCTCTGCCTGAGACTTGCTCCTCTGCAGACCAAGGGCACTGCAGACCAAGGGCACTGCCACAGCCTGTGCCCCACCTTGGAGGGCAGGAAGGCAGAAGTAGCAGTTGTGGGGTAGAGCAGCCAGGACAGGTGACCCTCAACTGCCCAACAAGGGACAGCAGCCCATGGATGGCATCTTCAGAGGCAAGTTGAGGGATCCCCAGGGCCAAACCTGTTCTTCCCTGGCCGGTGTCCCAGGAGGACCCAAGAAGTTTAATAGTTTGTGTCACAGCTGACCCAGGAGTGGTAACTTCAGAGCAGAAGTCCTGGCTCTGTGACTCCTGTTCTACAGGAGACTGAAGCACATGGTTTGGATGGTCCCTCATGGGCCTGCAAGCTGTGTGTCTGTGGGGGCAAAACCCTGCTTTGCAAGGATGCACAATTCCTGTGCCTCTAGCTTCAGTGGTCTTTGTCTGAGCAACTGGATGGTGCCAGTGCTGAGTTGTGTTTTTAAAGGCTTCCTAATGACATAAATGAAGCATTTGGGGCAAAAAGCAGAAATACAGCGTAATATTCCCATTTTAGTCTCATTAATTCATTGCTTTTCCATAAATAGTAACCCTGCAGCCCATGATGCTTCCTCCCATGTCAGAATCTATCAGGAATATGCTTTGGCTGGGCAATTGCTGTGTGAAAAATTAAGGGCTTTGCCTCATTCCATCAACTTGTTTTGGTTTCACTGTCAAATAAAATTAGATTTTTAAGTAACAGTTTCATAAAGTAAAGAAAAAATAAATAAGAATCCAGGACATCTTCATTTCAGAGGGGCTTGATGATCCTGGGATGGATCCCTTGGTGACTCTGATTACTGAGGACCACCATTACCACTGCAACCAACAAACCCTACTGAAGGTTGTGGGGATGCTAATTTCTGTCAGCCAGCTGTGGCACAGCAGCCAGCTTCACATCGAAAGGAAGAGGGTAAACCAGTCAGAGATTCACAGATTCATCATGTTGGAATGGACCCTCACAGCTCATCTTGTCCAACACCCCTGCACTCAGCAAGGACACCTCCAACTGGATCAGGGCCACATTGAGTCTGATTTTTAACGTCTCCAGGGACAGGGCCTGAGCCACATCCCTGTCACATTCCATTCTGGAGACTGGAGAGGTTTTGTCATCTCTTAGCACACACTCATTTCATGGAATCATAGAAACAGAGAGTGGATGGTGTTGGAAGGCACCTTAAAGGTCATCCAGTTCCAACACCCCTGCAGTCAACAAGGGGCATCTGCATCTACAGCAGGTTTCTCAGAGCCCCAAAGAACCTGACCTGGAATTATTCCAGTGTTGGGGAATCTCCCACATCTCTGGGTAGCTTGGCACAGAGTCTTACCACTAGAGGTTGAAAAATTTCTCCCTTCTATCTAGTCTGAATCTCCCTCTTCATTTAAAACCATCAGAGACTCAAGAAATCCCAGCATGGTGGAGTTGGAAGGGGCCTCTGGAGATCATCTAGTCTAATGCTCTTGCTAAAGCAGGGATGCCCACAGCAGCTTGCCCAAGACCAAAGCATCCAGGTGGCTTTGGGATGTCTCCAAATAAGGAGACTCCACAACCTCTCTGGGCAGCCTGCTCCAGGGTTCCAGCACCCTCACACCAGAGAAATCTCTCTTCCTGTTCAGATGGCACCTCCTGGGATCCAGTTTCTGCCCATTGACCCTTATCCTGTCACTGGGCAACAGTGAGAAGAGTCTGGCCCCATCCTCTTGCTCCCCACAGGTACTTCAGCTCTTGCTGAGCATTGATCAGATCCCCTCTCAGGCTGCTCTTCTCCAGGCTCAAAGGCCCCAGGCCTCTCAGCTTTTCCTCCTCACAGAGATGCTCCAGGCCCCTCAGCAACATTGTAGCCTCCACTGGACTCTCTCCAGTAGTTCCCTGTCTCTCATAAATTGGAGAATCCAGACTTGGACCTAAGATTCCAGAAGTATCTTTAAAGAAATGATGCCTTTGTGAAGGAAGGAAGCTGAGCCCTCAGAAGGGATTGCAGGTCTGGTTGTTGCTCTTGCATTGACCTTATTTTTTTGGTATCCCAGGCTCCCAGTGAATTTCTGGTAGTGAGGAAGTTGGTTGACCCAGAGCTGAGGTTCTGCTGGAGCTGGGGCAGAAGATGAGTAATCAGTGGCAGAACAAACTCATGTAGACAGATGCCCCAGCAGCTGGGACGTGATGGATGTCATCAGCATCACCTCGCAGAGCCCTGCAGAAAGGGCTGCTTCTGGCAGGCACCTTGATCTGTAGAGGAAGCAGATATCTGTGTTCAGGAAAGACTGCCAGTGGACAGGCTCCATGCTGGAGAAGTTCATCATTTGGTCTGAGGATACCATGGTGTGCTTGACATTCCCAACCGGTGCTGCAAAGATTTTGTGTCAGGCAGCATTAATGCCAGACCAAAATGAGTCTTATTCTCATTTTCAGCTTCTCTGTACCCCACAGGGAGAGGTCTTAAAGCACCTCTGGTGCTTGAAAGCAAGTGAGACTTTGAGGCCCTTCAGAGCCAGCTGCCAGAGGAACATGCCTTCAGGCAGGTAACGTTGTGAATCCCCACAGAGCAAAGGGGAAAGGAAACCTGCTTCTGGATGCAGGGGCTGTTCTCCTGGCAGCAGGTAACACTCTGCTTTGGGCTGGTGGAGTTTGCTCCTTCCTGAGCACCCAAGCTGAGCTAAGCTGACTGAGAGAGGCTGCTTTGGAATTCCTTAAGTGGGAGCTAAGAAAATCTGCAGGTCGTTCTGATGACTTCTGCTGGAGAGTGTCCAGAGAAGAGCAACAAACCTGGTGAAGGGTGTGGAGGACATGTCTAGTCAGGAGCAGCTGAGGGAACTGGGGTTATTTAATCTAGAGAAAAGGAGGCTGAGGGGAGACCTTCTGGCTCTAAACAGCTCCCTGAATGTCGTTTGGAGACAGGGAGGGCGATTGATTTCTTCTTCCTAGTATCAGGTGAAAGGATGAGAGGAAATGGCCTGAAATTTCCCCAAGGGATGTTTAGGTTGGATGTAAGGAAAAATTTCTATGCTGCAAGAGTGGTCAGGCATTGGAACAGGCTGCCCAGATGAGGTGGTGGAGTCTCCATCCCTGGAGGTGTTCAAGAAATGTGTGGATATGGCACCTGGGGACAGGGTTTAATGGCCACAGTGGTGCTGGGTTGGTGATTGGACATGATGATTTTAGAGGACTTTTCCAACCCAAACAATTGTGATTTTGTGATTGCCTGAGTGGAATCTTTAACCACAGAGTGTATTTTGAGAGGGGGAAAAATAAGTGGGTTTGGTATGGGTGAGGATGAGTTTATAAGAGCAATATAAATACCTTTAAACCATTAAACACCACAGAGAGCATGAAAGGCTGGAAGCAGTCATAGAATCATGGTCTTATTGTGCTTGCAAAAGACCTCCCAGATCCTCAAGTCCAATTTTTAATCCATCACTGCAAGTTCAGATTGGTCACCTTGTCATGTGGCCATCATGAGGCTCAATAAGGCTGAGTCCAAGGTCCTATGGTGAGACCCCACCTGGAGTACTGCGTGCAGTTCTGGAGCCCCTATTACAAGAGGGATATGGACATGCAGGGAGGAGTGAGGCGAGGCGAGGCGAGGCAGGGCGAGGCGAGGCAAGGCAGGGCGAGGCGAGGCAGGGCGAGGCGAGGCAAGGCAGGGCGAGGCGGGGCGAGGCGAGGCGAGGCGAGGCAGGGCAGGGCAGGGCGAGGTGAGGCAGGGCAAGGTGAGGCAGGGCAGGGCGAGGTGAGGCGAGGCAAGGCAAGGCAGGGCAGGGCAGGGCAGGGCAGGGCAGGGCGAGGTGAGGCAGGGCGAGGTGAGGCAGGGCAGGGCGAGGTGAGGCGAGGCAAGGCAAGGCAGGGCAGGGCAGGGCAGGGCAGGGCAGGGCAGGGCAAGGCAGGGCAGGGCAGGGCAAGGCAGGGCAAGGCAGGGCAGGGCAGGGCAAGGCAGGGCAGGGCAGGGCAGGGCAAGGCAGGGCAGGGCAAGGCAGGGCAGGGCAGGGCAGGGCAAGGCAGGGCAGGGCAGGGCAAGGCAGGGCAGGGCAGGGCAGGGCAGGGCAAGGCAGGGCAGGGCAGGGCAAGACAGGGCAGGGCAAGGCAGGGCAAGGCGAGGTGAGGCAGGGCAGGGCAGGGCAAGGCAGGGCAGGGCAGGGCAAGGCAAGGCAGGGCAGGGCAGGGCAAGGCAGGGCAGGGCAGGGCAGGGCAGGGCAAGGCAAGGCAGGGCAGGGAAGGGCAAGGCAGGGCAGGGCAAGGCAGGGCAGGGTAGGGCAGGGCAGGGCAGGGCAAGGCAAGGAAGGGCAGGGCAGGGCAGGGCAAGGCAGGGCAGGGCAGGGCAAGGCAGGGCAGGGCAAGGCAGGGCAAGGCGAGGTGAGGCAGGGCAGGGCAGGGCAGGGCAGGGCAGGGCAAGGCAGGGCAGGGCAGGGCAAGGCAAGGCAGGGTAGGGCAGGGCAAGGCAGGGCAGGGCAAGGCAGGGCGAGGTGAGGCAGGGCAGGGCAGGACAGGGCAGGACAAGGCAGGGCAGGGCAGGGCAAGGCAAGGCAGGGCAGGGCAGGGAAGGGCAGGGCAGGGCAAGGGAGGGCAAGGCAGGGCAGGGCAGCGCAAGGCAGGGCAAGGCAAGGTAAGGCAGGGTGAGGCAAGGCAGGGCAAGGGAAGGCAAAAGGCAAGGCAAGGCAAGGCAAAAGGCAAGGCAAGCCAAGGCAAAAGGCAAGGCAAAAGGCAAGGCAAACCTCAAGGCAAGGCAAGGCAAGTCAAAAGGCAAGGCAAGGCAAAAGGCAAGGCAAGGCAAGGCAAGGCAAAAGGCAAGGCAAGGCAAAAGGCAAGGCAAAAGGCAAGGCAAAAGGCAGGGCAAGGCAAGGCAATGCAAAAGGCAAGGCAAGGCAAGGCAAAAGGTAAGGCAAGGCAATGCAAAAGGCAAGGCAAGGCAAGGCAAGGGAAGGCAAAAGGCAAGGCAAGGCAAGGCAAAAGGGAAGGCAAGGCAAAAGGCAAGGCAAGGCAAGGCAAAAGGGAAGGCAAGGCAAAAGGCAAAAGGCAAGGAAAGGCAAGGCAAAAGGCAAGGCAAGGCAAAAGGCACAGCAAGGCAAAAGGCAAGGCAAGGCAAGGCAAGGCAAAAGGTAAGGCAAGGCAAGGCAAAAGGCAAGGCAAGGAAAGGCAAGGCAAGGCAAGGCAAGGCAAGGCAAAAGGTAAGGCAAGGAAAGGCAAGGCAAGGCAAGGCAAGGCAAGGCAAGGCAAAAGGTAAGGCAAGGCAAGGCAAAAGGCAAGGCAAGGAAAGGCAAGGCAAGGCAAGGCAAGGCAAGGCAAGGCAAAAGGTAAGGCAAGGCAAGGCAAGGCAAGGCAAGGCAAAAGGTAAGGCAAGGCAAGGCAAAAGGCAAGGCAAGGCAAGGCAAGGCAAGGCAAAAGGCAAGGCAAAAGGCAAGGCAAGGCAAGGCAAGGGAAAAGGCAAGGCAAGGCAAGGCAAAAGGCAAGGCAAGGCAAAAGGCAAAGCAAAGCAAGGCAAGGCAAAAGGCAAGGCAAAAGGCAAGGCAAAAGGCAAGGCAAGGCAAAAGGCAAGGCAAGGCAAAAGGCAAGGCAAGGCAAGCCTAAAGGCAAGGAAAGGCAAAAGGCAATGCAAGGCAAGGCAAGGCAAGGCAAGGCAAAATGCAAGGCAAGGGAAAAGGCAAGGCAAGGCAAAAGGCACGGCAAGGCAAAAGGCAAGGCAAGGCAAGGCAAAAGGCAAGGCAAGGCAAAAGGCAAGGCAAGGCAAAAGGCAAGGCAAGGCAAGGCAAGGCAAAAGGCAAGGCAAGGCAAGGGAAAAGATAAGGCAAGGGAAGGCAAAAGGCAAGGCAAGGCAAGGCAAGGCAAGGGAAAAGGCAAGGCAAGGGAAAAGGCAAGGCAAGGCAAAAGGCAAAGCAAAGCAAGGCAAGGCAAAAGGCAAGGCAAGGCAAGGCAAGGCAAGGCAAAAGGCAAGGAAAGGCAAGGCAAAAGGCAAGGCAAGGCAAGGCAAAAGGAAAGGCAAGGCAAGGTAAAAGGTAAACAAGGCAAGGCAAGGCAAGGCAAAAGGCAAGGCAAGGCAAAGCTAAAGGCAAGGCAAGGCAAAAGGCAAGGCAAGGCAAGGCAAAAGGCAAGGCAAGGCAAAAGGCAAGGCAAGGCAAGGCAAGGAAAAGCCAAGGCAAGGGAAGGCAAGGCAAAAGGCAAGGCAAGGCAAAAGGCAAGGCAAGGGAAGGCAAAAGGCAAGTCAAGGCAAGGCAAAAGATAAGGCAAGGGAACGCAAAAGGCAAGTCAAAAGGCAAGGCAAGGCAAGGCAAGGCAAGGCAAAAGGCAAGGCAAGGCAAAATGCAAGGCAAGGCAAGGCAAGGCAAAGCAAAAGGCAAGGCAAAAGGCAAGGCAAGGCAAGGCAAAAGGCAAGGCAAGGCAAGGCAAAAGGCAAAAGGCAAGGCAAGGCAAAAGGCAAGACAAGGGAAGGCAGGGCAAAAGGCAAGGGACGGCAAGGCAAGGCAAAAGGCAAGGCAAAAGGGAAGGCAAAAGGGAAGGCAAGGGAAGGCAAAAGGGAAGGCAAGGTAAGGCAAAAGGGAAGGCAAGGCACGGCAAAAGGCAAGGCAAGGTAAGGCAAAAGGCAAGGCAAAAGGCAAGGGAAGGCAAAAGGCAAGGCAAGGCAAGGGAAGGCAAAAGGCAAGGCAAGGCAAGGCAAAAGGGAAGGCAAGGGAAGGCAAAAGGCAAGGCAAGGGACGGGAAAAGGCAAGGCAAGGCAAGGGAAAAGGCAAGGCAAGGCAAGGCAAGGCAAAAGGCAAGGCAAGGGAAGGGAAAAGGCAAGGCAAGGCAAGGGAAAAGGCAAGGCAAGGCAAGGCAAGGCAAAAGGCAAGGCAAGGGAAGGGAAAAGGCAAGGCAAGGCAAGGGAAAAGGCAAGGCAAGGCAAGGCAAAAGGCAAGGCAAGGCAAGGCTAAAAGCAAGGCAAGGCAAAAGGCAAGGCAAGGCAAGGCAAAAGGGAAGGCAAGGCAAAAGGCAAGGGAAGGCAAGGGAAAAGGCAAGGCAAGGCAAAAGGCAAGGCAAGGCAAAAGGCAAGGCAAGGGAATGCAAGGCAAAAAGCAAGGCAAGGGAAGGCAACGCAAAAGGCAAGGCAAGGCAAGGCAAGGCAAAAGGCAAGGCAAGGCAAGGCAAAAGGCAAGGCAAGGCAAGGCAAGGCAAAAGGTAAAAGGGAAGGCAAGGGAAAAGGCAAGGCAAGGGAAGGGCAAAATGCAAGGCAAGGCAGGCAAGGCAAGGCAAGGGAAGGCAGAAGGGAAGGCAAGACAAATGGCAAGGCAAGGCAAGGCAAGGGAAGGCAAAAGGCAAGGCAAGACAAATGGCAAGGCAAGGCAAGGCAAGGGAAGGCAAGGCAAAAGGCAAGGCAAGTCAAGGCAAAAGGCAAGGCAAGGCAAGGCAAGTCAAAAGGCTAGGCAAGGCAAGGCTAAAGGCAAAAGGCAAAAGGCAAGGCAAGGCAAGGCAAAAGGCAAGACAAGGGAAGGCAAGGCAAAAGGCAAGGCAAAAGGAAAGGCAAGGCAAGGCAAGGCAAAAGGGAAGGCAAGGCAAGGGAAAAGGCAAGGAAAGGGAATGCAAGACAAAAGGCAAGGCAAGGCAAGGCAAAAGGCAAGGGAAGGCAAAAGGCAAGGCAAGGCAAGGCAAAAGGCAAGGCAAGGCAAGGCAAAAGGCAAGGCAAGGGAAGGCAAAAGGCAAGGCAAGGGAAGGCAAAAGGCAAGGCAAGGCAAGGCAAAAGGCAAGGCAAGGGAAAGCAAAAGGCAAGGCAAGGGAAAGCAAAAGGCAAGGCAAGACAAAAGGCAAGGCAAGGGAAAGCAAAAGGCAAGGCAAGGGAAAGCAAAAGGCAAGGCAAGACAAAAGGCAAGGCAAGGCAAGGCAAAAGGCAAGGCAAGAGAAAAGGCAAGGCAAGGCAAGGCAAAAGGCAAGGCAAGGCAAGGCAAAAGGCAAGGCAAGGCTAAAGGCAAGGCAAGGCAAAAAGCAAGGCAAGGGAAGGCAAGGCAAAAAGCAAGGCAAGGCAAGGCAAGGCAAAAAGCAAGGCAAGGGAAGGCAAGGCAAAAGGCAAGGCAAGGCAAGGGAAGGCAAAAGGAAAGGCAAGGCAAGGGAAGGCAAAACAAGGCAAAAGGCAAGGCAAGGCAAGGCAAAAGGCAAGGCAAGCCAAGGCAAAAGGGAAGGCAAGGCAAGGGAAAAGGCAAGGCAAGGCAAGGCAAAAGGCAAGGCAAGGCAAGCCAAGGCAAAAGGCAAGGGAAGGCAAGGGAAAAGGCAAAAGGGAAGGCAAGGGAAAAGGCAAAAGGGAAGGCAAGGGAAAAGGCAAAAGTCAAGGCAAGGGAAGGCAAAAGTCAAGTCAAAAGGCAAGGCAAGGCAAGGCAAGGCAAGGCAAGGCAAAAGGCAAGGCAAGGCAAGGCAAAATGCAAGGCAAGGTAAAAGGCAAGGCAAGGTAAAAGGCAAGGCAAAAGGCAAGGCAAGGCAAGGCAAGGCAAAAGGCAAGGCAAAGCAAGGCAAAGCAAGGCAAGGCAAGGCAAAAGGCAAGGCAAGGCAAGGCAAGGCAAAAGGCAAGGCAAGGGAAGGCAAGGGAAATGGCAAGGCAAGGCAAGGCAAAAGGCAAGGGACGGCAAGGCAAAAGGGAAGGCAAGGCAAGGCAAAAGGCAAGGCAAGGGAAGGCAAAAGGGAAGGCAAGGTAAGGCAAAAGGCAAGGCAAGGCAAGGCTAAAGGCAAGGCAAGGCAAGGCAAGGCTAAAGGCAAGGCAAGGCAAGGGAAAGCAATCAAGGCAAGGCAAGGGAAAAGCAAGGCAAGGGAAAAGCAAGGCAAGGCAAGGGAAAGCAATCAAGGCAAGGCAAGGGAAAAGCAAGGCAAGGAAAGGGAAAGCAATCAAGGCAAGGCAAGGGAAAAGCAAGGCAAGGGAAAAGCAAGGCAAGGCAAGGGAAAGCAATCAAGGCAAGGGAAAGCAAGGCAAGGCAAGGGAAAGCAAGGCAAGGCAAGGGAAAGCAAGGCAAGGCAAGGCAAGGGAAAGCAAGGCAAGGGAAAGCAAGGCAAGGCAAGGGAAAAGCAAGGCAAGGCAAGGGAAAGCAAGGCAAGGCAAGGCAAGGCAAGGGAAAGCAAGGCAAGGCAAGGCAAGGCAAGGGAAAGCAAGGCAAGGCAAGGCAAGGCAAGGGAAAGCAAGGCAAGGCAAGGCAAGGCAAGGGAAAAGCAAGGCAAGGCAAGGCAAGGCAAGGGAAAAGCAAGGCAAGGCAAGGCAAGGCAAGGGAAAGCAAGGCAAGGCAAGGCAAGGCAAGGGAAAGCAAGGCAAGGCAAGGCAAGGCAAGGGAAAGCAAGGCAAGGCAAGGCAAGGCAAGGGAAAGCAAGGCAAGGCAAGGCAAGGCAAGGCAAGGCAAGGCAAGGCAAGGCAAGGGAAAGCAAGGCAAGGCAAGGCAAGGGAAAGCAAGGCAAGGCAAGGCAAGGCAAGGGAAAAGCAAGGCAAGGCAAGGGAAAGCAAGGCAAGGCAAGGCAAGGGAAGGCAAAAGGCAAGGCAAGGGAAGGCAAAAGGCAAGGCAAGGCAAAAGGCAAGTCAAAAGGCAAGGCAAGGCAAAAGGCAAGTCAAGGGAAGGCAAGGCAAAAGGCAAGGCAAGGCAAGGCAAGGCAAAAGGCAAGGCAAGGCAAAAGGGAAGGCAAGGGAAGGCAAAAGGGAAGGCAAGGCAAGGCACAGGGCTGAAACAAGCAGGCTGGAGTGAAGTCAGGGAATTAGCGCCTAGGTCTCCTGGGAGGACTTTTTAAGGCAAAGGAAAGCACAGCAGAACCAGAAAGGCACAACAACCTCCTGGTGCAAAGGAAAGACACTCCCCAGGCTGCTCCTCGGCTCTCTGATGACGTGGAGGAATGAAAAGAGTCCTCCAGAAAATTCCAAATAAGGACAAATTACCCAGGGTGAATATAAAGGAGCAAACTCCCAACTCTAAGGAGGAAACCAGAAAGCAGCAATAAAAGGAGTGAAAAACACAAAAGGAGACAGGAGGCAAGAGGCAGGAAACACGAAACACTTCAGGAACCAGAGAAGGACAAAGGCAGATGTGTAGCCCCGGTGCTGAGCACTGAAGGGAAGCAGAAAACTGTCCAATGCCTCATCATTTCAGGCTTCAGACAGAGGTTAATTGTGAGCAGACACTCAACTTCAATTAATTTTACAAAAGGATAAAAGAGAAAGGAATGATTAAAGAATGTGGGGGTGTGTGGACATCATGAGGGTCAGTAAGATGGAGTCCAAGGTCCTACCTGCATCTGGGTTGAAGCAACCAGCTATCAATCCAGCCTGGGGGTTGAAGGGCTGGAGAACAATCACCCTGGGGTGCTGGTGGGTGAAAAGGTGAAGGTGATTCAATTCTATGATTCTATTCTAGCAATTGTGTACAGGGAGGTGTTAGGTTGTGGGTGGTCTTGATGATCTTAAGGTCTTTTCTAACCAGGTGGAGGAAGGGGATCCTGTCCCTCTGCTCTGCTGAGATCTGCAGTGCTGGGGACAGTGCTGGAGTCCTCAGCACAGGAGAGACATTGACCTTTTGGAACAGGGCCAGAGGAGGCCACAGCAATGATGGGAGGGCTGGAAGCCCTCTGCTGTGAGGCCAGGCTGAGAAATATGAGTTGTTCAGCCTGGAGAGGAGGAGGCTCCAGGGAGACTTCCTCATGGCCTTTCAGTGTTTCAAGGGGCCAAGCAAAAAGCTGGCAACAGACTTTTGAGCAGGGCCTGTTGTGACAGGACAAGGGGTGATGGTTTGAACTAAAAGAGGGAGATTGAGACTGGAGAGAAAGGAGAAATGCTTGACACTAGGATAGTGTGAGACCCTGGCCTAGGTTGCCCAGAGAGGTGGGAGATGCCCCATCCTTGGAACCATTCCAGGTCAGGTTGTTTGGGGCTCTGAGCAGCCTGCTCTAGTTGCAGATGTCCCTGCTGACTGCAGGGGGGGTGGACTAGAAGAGCTTGAAAGGTCCCTTCAAAGCAAACCATTCACAGGATCACAGGATGTTAGAGGTTGGAAGGGACCACTGGAGATCATTGAGTCAGAGCAGGACCATATAATCTAGTGCAGGTTGCACAGGAACATATCCACAGGAACAAATGCAGATGGGTCTTGAAGGTCTCCAGAGAAGATTCTATGATAAAGTGTACTTAGATGAATCAGGTGGTTTCAGGCCATGGGAGCCTCTTGAATTCACCCTCACATACTCGTTGCATTACCCCAGAAATCCCCTGCATTGCGCCAGAAAGCCCCCAGCCCAGTAGTGATTACCCATGGGGAGGTGGTGGGATGAGGAACTGAGAGGCTGGCAGTTGGGACACTGCTTCCTCAAAAGCACTCAGAGAACTCCAGAGCTGGGAGCCTAAATCAAGCACCTGTGCAGGCTGATGGGGAAATGATGACATCATCAGTTCAGGGGAATTTAGAACATATTAGGATAATAGGAAAGAGCCAACAGGGAGTTTTCAGGAAGAGCTGGTGACAAAGCAGTGTGATTTGTTCTGACAGTGGAGCTGCCTCAGAGCTGGGGAAGCAGCTGAGGATACAGCTCCTGGTTAGAAAGTGAATCTCAGGACCCATGGCCTGGATGGACCTGTGGCCTTTCCAAACTTCCCCCAAAGGCTGCCAGTGACTTTCTGACAAAGTGAGGAGTGTCATGCTCCATATTTCAGCTGGCTGTTCAGAAATGCTCAAAGTGCAGCTGGCAGAGGTGCCCTTGCTGAAGCACTGACAGACACCGGATGAATGGCATCAAGCTGGTAGAGGAGAGATTCAGACTGCAGATGAAATTCTTTACAGTAAGGGTGGAGGGACACTGAACAGGTTGGCGAGGAGAGCTGTGGATGCCCCCTCCCTGGAGGTATTCCAGGCCAAGTTGGATGAGGCCTTGAGCAACCTAGTCTAGTGGGAGATGGGAGGTGTCCCTGCCTGTGGCAGGGGGGCTGGAGCTAGATGATCTTTAAGGTGTTTTCCAACCCAAACCATTCTGTGATACCATGAATAATGAAGGAAAAGCAAACCTGCATGTAGAGAAGAACCCACTTCACACCCCACCTGAAGAGCGTGATGTAATCTGATGTCCAGATAAAAAATTCAAAGCAATTAAAATCTCATTTCTAGCTTGAAAAGAATCTGTCACCATCCTATTGATCAGCACTGAGAAGATCCCCTCTGTGTCTGCTCTTCTCCAGGCTCACCAGCCCCAGGTCTCTCAGCCTTTCCTCCTCACAGAGATGCTCCAGGCCCCTCAGTATCTTTGCAGCCTCTGCAGGACTCTCTGCAGTAGTTCCCTGTCTCTCTTGAACTGAGGAGCCCAGAACTGAACCCAGTCCTCCTGATGTGGGTCTCACTAAGGCAGAGTAGGAGAGGAGGAGAACCTCTTTTGACCAGCTGGCCACACTCTTCTTCATGCACCCCAGAAGACCACTGACCTTCTTGGCCACAAGGGCATATTGCTGGCCTATGGGAAACTTGTTGTCCCCTGCACTCCCAGGGCCTCCTCTGCAGATATGCCTTCTAGCAGGTCAGCCCCTCACCTGGGAGCCCAGAGTCAGACACAACATGAAGAACATGCTCATAACATACCTCCCCCCCACTTTAGCAGAACATCTTGAGGAGAAAAGTGAGGAAGACATCTGAATGAATTTTAGATGTTCCCTGAAGCGCTGAAGCCTCGGAGATAACTCAGTGTGAAGGTTTAGTCAATAGGAATGGAGATGTTTAGAACAAAATCTCTGTGTGCTCTTCTGTCAATAAACGATGGCAAAAGGCTAAAGAGATGAAAATAGAGAGTGGAGTCAGAGAGGCAGCTGGTGCTGAGCAGCCTCCACAGGGAATGAGCCATGAGCAACTAAGCAACAAATCTGAGATGAATTTAGAGTAGTTCTGGGCCATAAAAAATACTTTTCTTGCTTTGCTTTGCAAAAAAAGAGAAAAAAAGGAATATTGGTGGTTTCACCTCTTCAAACCCTGCTCTGATTTCATTTTTTAATGGACAAATATAAAAGCTACAGACTGGAAGGGACCTTTAAAAGTCATCAAGTCCACCCCTAATGCAGTCAGCCCTGGCTTGGCAGTAGTGGTGGGATTCATAGATACACAGAATGGGGTGGGTTGGAAGGGACCTTAAAGGTCATCTAGTTCCAACCCCCCCAGCTATGGACAGGAACACCTCTCATTAAGAACACATTGCTCAAAGCCTCATCCAACCTGACCTTGAATACCTCCAGGGAGGGCATCCACAATTTTCCTGGGCAACCTCTTCCAGTGCCTCACTGCCCTCACTGTAAAGAATTGTGAGCTCTTCATGAGTGGTTAGACTTGATGGCCTCAAAGGTCTCATTGAGCCTTGACAGTTCCAGCACCTGACAGTTAGTGGTGAGGCATTGGAACAGGCTGCCTAGGTGCTGGAATCCCCATCCCTGGAGGTGTTAAAGAAACATGTGGACACGGCACTTGGGGGTGTAGTTTGATGGTGGTAGTGGTGATCTCAGAGGACTTTTTGAATTGAAACCATTCTATAATTGTATGAGATGCAAGCATGGATCAACAGAGAATGAAAATATTTCTTGCGCTTTGAAACTTAGGCCCAATATTTGTCGAATCAACAATTCTTCCATACATCAGAGCTGCTTGGACCTAGGGAATGTGTTTTTCTTGAACACAAGACTGGAGGTTGAGGGTCTTCTCAATGCTAATGCAATGTTGGCTTTGGTGGTTTCTGTGTTTGGAGGTGTCTAGGGAACTACTGGAAAGAGGTTCAGCAGAGGCTATGAAGATAATTAAGGATATGGAACATCTCTGTGAGGAGAGGCTGTGAGACCTGGGGCTGTTGAGCCTGGAGAAGAGCAGCCCCAGAGGGAATCTTCTCAATGCTCAGCAAGAGCTAAAGGACCTGTGGGGGACAACAGGATGGGGCCAAACTCTTCTCAGTGGTGCCCAGGGACAGGTAATGGGCACAAATTATAGCCAGGAGTTTCACCTGTACAGGAGGAGAAACTTCTTTGTGGTGAGGGTGCTGGAGCCTTGGAGCAGGCTGCCCAGAGAGATTGTGGATTTTCCTTCCCTGGTGTGTCGGTGTGAGCTGAAATTCCCCCCCCACCAACAATAACCAGGCTAGCTCAGTCTGGAAGCAAATGAAAAGCTGTATTTACAAGCAGATGAAATGCAATGAATATGTACAAATATACAAAATTCACAACATTCACAAATATATATACAATCAACAGAAAAAGCACAACCGATCTCCCTTTGCTTCCCCCCAAGGGGACTCTCCCAAAGGGGCCTCTCTCTCCCAGGAGCTTCCCCCCCAGACCCCCCTGGACAGAGAAGCAGAGTTAGTTAAGCAGAAAGTTGTTAACTTAGCTGCCAAGGTCAGTGTGTTATCTTCAGCCAGAAGAGAAGAAGAAACAGCAGCCAGACAGCCCAGCAACTGCCCCCACTGCCGAACGCAGAATGTGCCGAATGCCTGCTTTGTTTTGGGTAATAGTTCTTAAACATTTCTATCTATCCAATGGAAGTGTTTAGAACAATCGTTATTTTGCTTTCTTACACCCAATAGTGACCTATTTACATTCTTTCACTTTCTCTGTTCTGAATTTTGCAAGGAAAAATTAAAAAGACAGTTTCAAACCATCACACCTGGGGAGACATTCCAAACCCACCTGGACATTGTGATGCTGGGCAAGCTGCTGCTGCTGCCCCTGCCTTAGCTGGGGAATTGGACTCGATGACCTCCAGAGGTTCCTTTCAATCCCTCTGGGATTCAGCCTTCTATTTCTCAAGAAGGTTACATCACTGCAATGCTTCCAGGTTTTGAGTCCTCCTTTTTCCCTCAGGATCCCATTCCCACAGAAACTTGACCCTCAGTGTAGCTCATTTGAGATGAAGCTTGGCCACGAGGAGGATCTATGGAAAATCACCATGTTCTTAGGAGAAAGGCAGCTGTGTTTCCTTCAGTGGGCATCAGGCACTGGATCATTCTAATGGTGCTGTTTGCAAATACCAAGTCATAATGGGAAGTGTGACGGTAATGAAGAAATCAGACAAACTCTTTGGTCCAGGTGCTTCCATTTACAGCTCCTTCATCAAAGAGAAAATTAAGCACTCTCAGAATATTACAGCAAATTACTCTCTGTTCCCTGACTGCTAATTAGGTGGGGCACAGAACAACCTTCATGAGCAGCTATGGAAGCAGATGATTAAGGCACAGAGCACATCATGGGACACTCACTGGGCTCCTCTGCTCTGCCTGCAGCTGTAAGAGTGCTGCAGAATCAAGCAACAAAAGTCCAGAGTCACCAGCACCTCTGCTGAGGTTTAGCTTGATGGTTCAGAGTTGGGGAGAATGTGGCTGTGGTTCTCCTCCACTTCTGCTCTACCCTGGTGAGGACACAGCTGTAGTGCTGGGTCCAGTTCTGGGCTCCGTGGTTCTAGAGAGACAGGAAGCTACTGCAGAGAGTCAAAGGGAGGCTGGGAAGATGCTGAGGGGCCTGGAGCATCTCTGTGAGGAGGAAAGGCTGAGAGACCTGGGGCTGGAGAAGAGCAGCCACACAGGAGATCTTCTCAATGCTCAGCAAGAACTAAAGGACCTGTGGGGACAAGGGGATGGGGCCAGACTCTTGTCAGTGGTGTCCAGTGACAGGACAAGGGGCAGTGGGCACAAACTGGAACCCAGAATGTTCCATCTGAAGATGAGGAGAAACTTGTTTGGTGTGAGGGTACTGGAGCCCTGGAGAAGGCTGCCCAGAGAGTGGAATCTCCTGCTCTGGAGAGCTTCCAAAGCCAGCTGGACATTATCATCCTGGGTAAGCTGCTGTGGGTGCCTCTGCTTTAGCAGGGGAGTTGGACTGGATGATCTCCAGAGGTCCCTTCCAACCCTCACCATGCTCGGATTCTGAGATTGTGTCACACTATGTCAAGGCCAACTGTCCTCCTCTTCAGAGACAGGAGGTCATGCAGGGGCTGTGGTAATGGTCTACCAGCAGGTGAGATGTGGGTTGATACAACAATACCTGTCCTCATTGGCACCCCTCAGTGCAAGCCCACACTGACACTCAGGTGGAGCTCAGGAGCGTTTGTGTCCCTAGCCCAAGCCATGGAAAGCAGAATGATGGGGCCACACTCTGGCATGTTCTGCCTCTCCAGCCATCTGAGGATGCAGCAAGGGTTCCTCCTTGGCTTCTCCTAGTGCCCCACTATCACCCAGCTTCTGCAGGGGCATGCTGTGTGGCCAGGGGCTCATAGCACACTCCTGCCTACAGGCAGACTTGAATGGTCAGGCCCTGGAACAGGCTGCCCAGGGAGGTGGTGGAGTCACCATCCCTGGAGGTGTTCAAGAAATGTGTGGCCATGGCACTTGGGGACATGGTTGAATGGCCATGGAGCTGTGGGTTTGATGGTTGGACTCGATGACCTTAGAGGGCTATTCCACCTGAAACAATTCTGTGATTCTAGGATTTCTCTTCCTTGGCAGCTTCCTGGGGGAAATTGCTGATGATCTGGAGTTTGCTGCTGCTGCTGCTGCACAAGCCCTTTCCTCACGTTGTCCCACAACAGAGATCCATGTGGTGAGAGCCCAGGAGCTCTTTATCAGCCCCAGCGACTCAGGCTTAGCGTGGCAGCCACACCAAAACCTGAATTGGGTTTTGGATATCGCAGGAGAGGAGATAATATAATCCCATTATGAAAAAAATGCTATCTTCATCTGTTTTTCTCTGCTAGCTCCCAATTCCCTCTTGTTGGGCTTTGCAAATCCTTTCTAGCTCGTTTCAGGAGACTTTGAGATCATGCAGCTCTTCCCGTGGTGACACTTGAATAGCAGATGTGCTAATAGCTGTGTGGATCCACCTAATCCAGGCAGAAAAAAGCTAACTGCTGCCTTCTCTATCTCTCTCTCTCTGTGTATATCTCCTGTACCCTGAGCCACTGCTTCACACACCCAGCTCATGGTGAAGAGTGGGGAGGCTGACACTCCAGAAGGGAGAGCCACCCTCCAGGAAGACCTGGGTAGGCTGTGGGCTAGCAAGAACCTCGTGAAGTTCACCAGGGGCAAGTGTAGGGTCTTGCACCTGGGAATACACAACCCAGGAGTGCAGCTCAGACTGGGATCCACCTGTCAGCAGCCCTGTGGAAAAGGACCTGGGGGTCTTGGTGATACAACGAGCTCAGCATGAGTGAACAGTGTGCTACATAGTGACAAAGAAAGCCGACAGCACGCCAGGTTATATTCAGCAAGTGTGCAGATGATTCCAAGCTGAGTGGTGTGGCTGATAAGACTGAAGGATGGGATCCATCCAGAGGGACCTGGACAGGCTGGAGAGGTGAGCTGAGGAGAGGCTCATCAGGTTCAATAAGGCAAAATGCAGGGTCCTGCACCTATGTTGGGGCAACCCTTGATATCAGTCCAGGCTGGGGGAGGATGAGAATGAGAGTAGCCCTGCAGAAAAGGACTTTGGGGTGCTGGTGGAGGAGAAGCTGGACATGAGCCAGCAATGGGCACTTGCAGCCCAGAAGGCCAATGGCATCCTGGGCTGCATCAAAAGAAGTGTGGCCAGGAGATGGTGAGAGGAGATTCTGCCACTCTGCAAATATTTTGGAGATGTGAAATAACCTCCAAAGCTCTAAGGCGACCTGGCAGGAAGGACTTCCCAGTGCTGCTTTCCTAGTTCTTAGGTATGACCCAGCATCAGCAGCTCTCTGGCTGTGCTACCAAGTGGTGACATCAGGGACACACCTTTTAGACCCATGTATTTTAAGGCTGGTGCTACAAGCCCAGCAAATCTCCCTGGAACTGAGCTTTTTCCCTTGGTATGTTATCTCACACCATCCTGCTGCTGACTTCAGCCCTGGGACCTCTTCTGTGCTGGAAGGTTTTCAAAGCCCTACCTTTGTTTGATGCCAGCTGCTTGCAGTGGAGCCCTGACACCCCTGTCTCATTCATCCTCTTAGGCTACCAGCTGCTTCCTGGAGTTAGCTCAGAGTTCTCCTAAAGATATTTAGGGAAATACAAGCCTGGTTACATAATATTTGTTAGAGCAGGAGGAGGTTTGGAATCTTCAGGGTTTGAGCTCACAGGGAAGATGGTCACAGTTGGAACTGCTGCATCTGGTATTTTTAGAAACAGAGAGCTAAAAACCTCTCTGGCTGCGAGTGCAGAGGAGGAGCCAGGAGACCTTCATGGGCTCTGCTGTGCTACAGAAGCAGAAGGTTCTTCTAGCCGGGGTGCAGTGCTCAGGGATCCCAGTTATCACACAATCCCAGCATGGTGGGGGCTAGAGGGGACCTCTGGAGATCATCCAGTGCAACCCTCCTGCTAAAGCAGGGGCACCCACAGCAGCTTGCCCAGCATCACAGTGGCCAGGTGGGTTTGGAGGCCCTCCAGAGAAGGAGACTCCACAACCTCTCTGGGCAGCCTGCTCCAGGGCTCCACGACCCTCACACCAAAGAAGTTCTTCCTCATCTTCAGATGGAATCACAGAGCTGCTTCCCAGTAGGTCACCCCATACCTGTAGTGCTGCAGGAGGTTACTCTTCCCTAGGTGCAGGACTCTCAGTTACATCAGGGCACTCACTGCCTAAAGGACTTGATCATCTTAAAGAACTCTTCCAACCAAAACCAATCAGTGATGCCATGATGGCTGGGGGCAGGAGGAGTTTCATGGACTACTCATTACCCCAATCCTATCAGGGTACCCCAAGAGCAGTGCTGGCTGTGGCCATGCTGACCACCATCTGCCCAAAGAGATGGGGAGATGCTCCCAGTATGTTGCACAGCATGGCTGAAGCATTTGACCTCAGCACACTTGCTCCAAAAATATGTATTTTGAGGTCTGTTCTTTGCTTTGCCAAAGCTGTTTGTGCAGAGACATTTCAAACCCCCTCTTATTTTTCCTCTTGGTAAAAGCTGGATGTGGAACCTTCATCATCTGCTGTTTGTTTATTGTTTGCTTGTTTGTTTATTTACTTGCTTTCCTTCTTCCTCCCCTCCAGCTCTCCAGGCTGCTGTGAAGAACCAGAGATAAATTAAACTGAATAAAATATAGAATCACAAAATTGTTGGGGCTGGAAAAGCCTTCTAAGATCATTGAGTCCAACCATCAACCCAACACCACCAATGCCATTAAACCATGTCCCAAAGTGCCATGTCCACAGGTTTCTGGAACACCTCCAGGGACAGTGACTCCACCACCACTCCAATGCCTGACCACTCTTGCAGCAAAGAAATTTTCCCTATGTCCAACCTAAACCTCCCCTGGCACAATTCCAGGCCATTTCCTCTCATTCTTTCTCCTGGTAGTAGGGAGAAGAGACCAACCCTCACCTGGCTCCAACCTCCTTTCAGGGAGTTGCAGAGAGCAATGAGGTCTCTCCTCAGCCTGCTCCTCTTCAGACTAAACAACCCCAGTTCCTTCAGTTGCTCCTCACCAGGCCTGTTCTGAAGATCCTTCACCCACTTTGTTGCCCTTCTCTTGACATGCTGCAGCCCCTCAATGTCCTTCTTGGACTGAGGGGCCCAAAACTGAGCCCAGGCTTTTTCCACTGTGAAGTTTCCATCCACTCTGCTCCAAGACTGAAGCATTCATGAGGCTGTGGTGACCCAAATGCAGGACCCAGAACTTGTGATTGTGATGGTGGAGGTGGTGGAAGTGATCATATGATGGCCATTGGTGGTGGTGGTGGTGATGGTGATGTGATGATGATGTGATGGTGATGATGGTGTGAGTGGTGATAAAATAGTGATGTGATTGCAGTGATGGTGATGTGATGATGATGATAGTGTGAGTGGTGATACAATAGTGACGTGATTGCAGCGGTGGTGATGTGATGGTGATGATAGTGTGAGTGGTGATACGATAGTGACGTGATTGCAGTGATGGTGATGATGGTGTAAGTGGTGATACGATAGTGATGTGATTGCAGTGGTGGTGATGTGATGATGATGATGGTATAAGTGGTGATACGATAGTGATGTGATTGTAGTGGTGGTGATGTGATGATGATGATGGTGTAAGTGGTGATACAATAGTGATGTGTTTGCAGTGGTGGTGATGTGATGATGATGATGGTGTAAGTGGTGATACGATAGTGATGTGTTTGCAGTGGTGGTGATGTGATGATGATGATGGTGCAAGTGGTGATACGATAGTGATGTGATTGCAGTGGTGGTGATGTGATGATGATGATGGTGTAAGTGGTGATACGATAGTGATGTGATTGCAGTGATGGTGATGATGGTGTAAGTGGTGATACGATAGTGATGTGTTTGCAGTGGTGGTGATGTGATGATGATGATGGTGCAAGTGGTGATACGATAGTGATGTGATTGCAGTGATGGTGATGATGGTGTAAGTGGTGATACGATAGTGATGTGTTTGCAGTGGTGGTGATGTGATGATGATGATGGTATAAGTGGTGATACGATAGTGATGTGATTGCAGTGATGGTGATGATGGTGTAAGTGGTGATACGATAGTGATGTGATTGCAGCGATGGTGATGTGATGATGATGATGGTATAAGTGGTGATACGATAGTGATGTGATTGCAGTGATGGTGATGATGGTGTAAGTGGTGATACGATAGTGATGTGTTTGCAGTGGTGGTGATGTGATGATGATGATGGTATAAGTGGTGATACGATAGTGATGTGATTGCAGCGGTGGTGATGTGATGATGATGATGGTATAAGTGGTGATACGATAGTGATGTGATTGCAGTGATGGTGATGATGGTGTAAGTGGTGATACGATAGTGATGTGTTTGCAGTGGTGGTGATGTGATGATGATGATGGTGTAAGTGGTGATATGATAGTGATGTGATTGCAGTGGTGGTGATGTGATGATGATGATGGTATAAGTGGTGATACGATAGTGACGTGATTGCAGTGATGGTGATGATGGTGTAAGTGGTGATACGATAGTGATGTGTTTGCAGTGGTGGTGATGTGATGATGATGATGGTGTAAGTGGTGATACGATAGTGATGTGTTTGCAGTGGTGGTGATGTGATGATGATGATGGTGTAAGTGGTGATACGATAGTGATGTGATTGCAGCGGTGGTGATGTGATGATGATGATGGTGTAAGTGGTGATACGATAGTGATGTGATTGCAGTGGTGGTGATGTGATGATGATGATGGTATAAGTGGTGATACGATAGTGATGTGATTGCAGTGGTGGTGATGTGATGATGATGATGGTATAAGTGGTGATACAATAGTGATGTGATTGCAGTGGTGGTGATGTGATGATGATGATGGTATAAGTGGTGATACAATAGTGATGTGATTGTAGTGGTGGTGATGTGATGATGATGATGGTGTAAGTGGTGATATGATAGTGATGTGATTGCAGTGGTGGTGAAGTGATGATGATGATGGTATAAGTGGTGATACGATAGTGATGTGATTGCAGTGGTGGTGATGTGATGATGATGATGGTATAAGTGGTGATACGATAGTGATGTGATTGTAGTGGTGGTGATGTGATGATGATGATGGTGTAAGTGGTGATACGATAGTGATGTGATTGCAGTGGTGGTGATGTGATGATGATGATGGTATAAGTGGTGATATGATAGTGATGTGATTGCAGTGGTGGTGATGTGATGATGATGATGGTATAAGTGGTGATACGATAGTGATGTGTTTGCAGCGGTGGTGATGTGATGATGATGATGGTATAAGTGGTGATACGATAGTGATGTGATTGCAGTGGTGGTGATGTGATGATGATGATGGTATAAGTGGTGATACGATAGTGATGTGTTTGCAGTGGTGGTGATGTGATGATGATGATGGTGTAAGTGGTGATACGATAGTGATGTGATTGTAGTGGTGGTGATGTGATGATGATGATGGTATAAGTGGTGATATGATAGTGATGTGATTGCAGTGGTGGTGATGTGATGATGATGATGGTATAAGTGGTGATATGATAGTGATGTGATTGCAGTGGTGGTGATGTGATGATGATGATGGTATAAGTGGTGATACAATAGTGACGTGATTGCAGTGGTGGTGATGTGATGATGATGATGGTATAAGTGGTGATACAATAGTGACGTGATTGCAGTGGTGGTGATGTGATGATGATGATGGTATAAGTGGTGATATGATAGTGATGTGATTGTAGTGGTGGTGATGTGATGATGATGATGGTATAAGTGGTGATATGATAGTGATGTGATTGCAGTGGTGGTGATGTGATGATGATGATGGTGTAAGTGGTGATATGATAGTGATGTGATTGCAGTGGTGGTGATGTGATGATGATGATGGTATAAGTGGTGATACGATAGTGATGTGTTTGCAGTGGTGGTGGCAGTGATGATGTGCTGCAGTCTTGGTGGCACTGGTGATGTGATGGCCAGTGGCAATGGTGACAGCGGTGGCAGTGGCAGCAGTGATGTGGTGATGTGATGGCCAGCGGTGCTGATGATGGTGATGTGATGGTGATGGTGGTGGCAGTGGTGATGTGAGGGCAGCGGTGGCTGTGGAGGTGGTGTCAGCAGAGGTGCATGGCTCCGCTTCTACAGCAGAGGGCAATGAAGTGAAGGTAAAAGCCGTTTCTCCTCGGCAAGGAGCACGGAGGGCAGGACGGGAGGAGCTCTGGCTGTTATTTATGCCCCTGTAATTGAATGTTTTATTTACCTGCCAAGTCCTTTGCAGGCTCCGGGAAGGACTTCTTGTGTCTCCTCAGTACCCCCAACCAGGACGTTCCTTCCGCACGAACCCGGAGTGTTCAACCTGCCAAGGAAGTGGAGATCTATTTTCAGTGCAGAACAACAGATAACTTCGTGGTGTTATCCACCATGAGCCCAAATATTTTTATACCCACCCATGGACAGGAGCAAGGCGATTGCTGCTCTCAGGAAGCCAGGATGGAATGGCCTGGAGCCTGCAGATAAATGCAACCCTCCCTTTCCCTGCCTGGGCTGCTCCTGGAAAGGCTGTGGTACAGCTGGGGCTTATCTTCAAAGCTGAAAGCACTTGACTTCCCAGACCTTCAGTGCAGGGAGGAAAGGAGAAGGAATTATCTTAAACGTTCCACCACAGAGAAAGTCCCAACACCTATCAACACAGGTGGAGAAAGAAACGGGAGAGGAAGGAGGGCTTGGAGCTAAGGAAAATGGTGAGCCAAAAATAGAATCACAGAATCATCACAGATTGCATCAGGTTGGAAGGGACCCTCAAAGGTCATCCTGTCCAACTTCCCTGCAGTGAGCAGGGACATAGAGTCATAGGGTTGGAAGGGACCTTAATTCCACCCCCACTGCCATAGGCAGGGACACCTTCCACTAGACCAGGTTGCTCAAGACCTTGTCCAACCTGGCTTTGAACAGCTCCAGGGAGAGGACATCCACAGTCTCCTGAGCAACTTATTCCAGTGTCTCACCACCCTCACTGTAATCTCCCTAATCTCCAGTTTAAATCTCCCTTCTTCCAGCTCAAAGCCATTGGCCCTCATCCTGTCACTACAAGCCCTTGTAAAAAGTCTCTCCCCAGCTTTCTTGCAGGACCCTTCAGGTACTGCAACTAAGTACTGCATCTCCAGCTACATCTCCTACTAGATCAGGCTGCTCAGAGCCTCATCAAGTTTGACCTCTGATGTCTCCAGGGATGGGGCCTCAACCACATCTCTGGGCAACCTGATCCAATAACAGTAGCAGAAACAAAACAATGAACAGATTCTGGGATCTGCTTTGTGTGAAGATGATCATAGTGATTTCTCCTGCTGTGACAGCAAAAAGCAGAGCCCATCCCAGGGTGTCCCAGCTCTGTCATTACAGTTGTGCTCTCCTGGCCAGGAAATACAGCTCCTGGAAGGGGTAAGGTGTGTGCTAAATGTGGTGGGGAAGCAAAGCAGGCTTAAAGTGTCAGAAAATACAGGGACAGGTTCAAAATCTTGAGGATAAAAATATCCTCAATGAATATCTAGGAATGAATTTCTGATTGTCCCACCCTGGACAGTACCAACAGCCCTGACTGGAGAAGAACAGCCTGAGAGGTCATCTTCTCAATGCTCAGCAAGTGCTAAAGGACTTGTGGGGGGCAAGAGGATGGGGCCAGACTCTTATCAGGGGTGTCCACTGACAGGACAAGGGGCAATGGGTACAAACTGGAACCCAGGAGGTTCCATCTGAACAGAAGAAGCAACTTCTTTGGTGTGAGGGTGCTGGAGCCCTGGAGCAGGCTGCCCAGAGAGGTTGTGGAGTCTCCTTCTGGGGGCAGCTTCCAAACCCACCTGGCCATTGTGATCCTGGGCAAGCTGCTGTGGGTGCCCCTGCTTTAGCAGGGGTATTGGGCTGGATGATCTCCAGAGGTCTCTTCCAAACCCCACCATGCTGGGATTCTGGGATTCTGGGAATTGACTTCATGGAAGGCTTGATACAGAATTCTTGTTCTGCCCTTTTGGTGATCAAGGAGGAACCATCTCAAACTCTGGATCATCATCACCCTTGGATCCTTGCAGCTCATATTTGTTTCTGTAACTGCTTCTTGGAGCCACTCCTTAGACCCAGGTTGTGCTTCTGATAGGTTTTCCCAGAACTCTGCAAAAAAAAGGATTTCATTTTCTGCTTAGTATTTCAGGGTGAACATCAACAGTCATGGTTTGATCTCAGCAAAGTGTTTTTAAGAGAAAGCATCAGACTGGGTGTGAAATACTTTGCTTTGCATGGGGGGCCACCTGGCAAAGGCCATTCTTAAACTGAATCTCAACCCTGCTTGATCTGGGTGAAAAACGTGGGGTTTTTCATGCTGAAGCAGATGCTCCTCAGGTGGACCTCTCTGCAGCCCAAGCTGGGGTCCTCACTGCCCATGGCTGTCAGCCTGTCCTGTTCTTTTACATGGAAATGCCAGAACCAGTCTGAAGGAGTGCCATACCAGGGGTACAGCAAGATGAGCTGAAGCTGATCGTGGTGACAAAAAGGTGCTCCAGTCCCCTGTTGTTGCTGCCTTAATCTGACACATGACCCAGCTCTGCTGTTGGCTGCAGTTACCTTAGGACACTGTCCAGATGACTTTTTCTGCTCCTGCTGGCACTTGTGTGTATGAAGCTGCTGCACTGGAGAGCCTGGGCTGCGCTCCCTGGGGGCTCACCTCCACCTTCTCACCCCTTCCGGTGAAGCTCTGCGGGGCTTGGACAAAAGGTTCTGACATTTCCATGAGTCTAAACAACTATTTTGAATCTTTTTTATCTTAAAATTGTGCAGATACAGAACACTTGGCTTGCTCGGGTCTGCTTCCCCTGAAAGCTAAGGACCTGGGTCCAGGAAGTTAAACGTTTGAGCTCAAATGAGCTCGGGATGCAGGCAGTTCCTGCTAGAGCGCTCTCCTCTTCAGGGTTTCGGTTCCTCCTAGAGCATGGTCCCTCAGCAGTGCTGCTGTTCAAGGTCTCTCCACCATGGAAAGATTCCCCTCCCCACCATCCCACCCTGGTGGATGTTGCCGAATGACTTGATAAAGGAAGAGGCTGGACAGACCTGGCAGACACCTGACAACCTCCTAGATGTCCTTGCTAACCCAATGTGTGCTGCAGCAGCACAACAGTCACCAGCCTAAGCCCCCAAGGAGGTACCTCAGCCAAAGTGGGCTGGATGAAAGCAAGGTTTCTTCAAACCATTTGATCTTGTCCAGAGGCAGTTTTAAATCCTGAGTTATGGTGACACAAAATACCACACAGGAAACTCATGCACCACAAAGAGCAGGCAGGGGAGGAGAACCTCTCTTGACCTGCTGGCCACACTCTTCTTCATGAACCCCAGGAGAGCATTGGCCTTCTTGGCCACTGGGGCAAATTGCTGGCTCATGGGGAACCTGTTGTCCACCAGCACTCCCAGGTCCTTCTCCATGGAGCTGCTTTCCAGCAGGTCAACCTGCAACCTAAGCTCTAACTGTGTGGATGTGGTGCTGAGGGTCATGGCTTAGTGGTGGACTTGGCAGTGCTGGGTTAATGGTTGGATGTGATGATTTTAAAGGTCTCTTCCAACCAAAATGATTCTCTGGTTCAGAAAGCACTCCCTGATTTAAAGTTTATCTGTGATGACTGCAATTTGACATTTTTGAATCAGCCCAGAAGTTTGTGGATATGGATACCTCAGCAGCAGCAGGCTGCCCAGAGAGGCTGTGGAGTCTCCTTCTCTGGAGAGATTCCAGACCCAGCTGGACATTGTGATCATAGAATTGCTTTGGTTGGAAAAGACCTCTAAAATCATCAACTACAACACCACCACCATGGCCATTAAACCATACCCCAAAGTTCTATGTCCATACACTTCTTGATCACCTCCAGGGCAACCTGCTCTCAGTGACTGGATGATCTCCAGAGGTTCTCTCCATGCTGTGGTTCTGTACCATTTGTTTGATCTACCTGTATTTGAGCTCAGGACAGACTCTCCTCAATGCAAACTGAAGACCTTGGGGACCATTCCTGATGATCTCCTCCTGTCTGTGGTGCTCTGCTGCAACAGAATGCTGCAACCTGGCAGAGGGATGTGCAGAGCATCCACGCAGCTCCACAGCTCTTGAATGACTTTGTCTTTATTTTTAAAGGTTACTCAGATAATAGAGTTAAGAAGAAGGCAAAGGGCACTACATAAAACTCTCTGCACTGTGAAGCCATCATGAAACCAGTGCTCCTGTCTGGCTTTACCAGCCCTGGGAGTGGGATTTCTGCACCTGTAGTGCACAGTCTGGAATTTAGGGTGTTTTCTACTCTGAAGGAGGAGAGATCAGAAAAAAAAAAAAAAGAAAAAAAAAAGAGGCTGCATGAATTATTTGTCTCTAATAAACAGCCACCATTCCCTCCAGCCATGCTTGGTATTAGCAGGTTCCATCAGAGAAGAGGCTGTGTCTTGGGTCATTAAAAAATGAAGTGGCAAAGCTGGGCAGAGACAGGAATCGTTCTCCTGACATTTTAAAGATTACTTGATACCCAGCTTTGAGGTCACCCAGAGCTGGTTCTGGTCAGTGCTGAGACTTGCCAGCTCGGTCTCTGCTCAGGGAGGCAGGTTTGCACAGCTGCTTCTAGCAGGGAGAAGCTGATGGGGAGAGTTCCTGCCAAGGGCTGGGCTGCACAAAGGCTCTGCCTGAGGCTTGCTCCTCTGCACTACCACAGGTTGTGCCCCACCTTGGGAGGGCAGGAAGGCAGAGGTGGCACCTGTGGGGAGGAGCAGCCAGGACAGATGACCCTCAACTGCCCAACAAGGGATTGCATCCCATGGATGGCATCTTCAGGGGTAAGCTGAGGGATCCCCAGGGCCAGGCCTCTTCTCCACCAGCCGATGTCCCAGCAGGACTCTGTCCCTTCTGCCTTTCATCCTGATCCCTGTGTGTTCCTGAATCCAGTTCCAGAATTCTGCTCCTGAATTTGTTTCCCATTTGCTGCTGAGTCCAGTCTGGTACTTGCCCAGTTCCTGCCCCAGCATCAGTGCTGCCAATGATGCTGTCATTGCCATCAGGGCTTGGGTTGGCTCTTGGTTTATGTCTCTGTGTCTCTATTCCTTGGAATTGTTCTTCTTTCCATCCCAGCTGGTTGAGCTTCTTTCCCAGCCCATCAGTGTCTCTCCCTTCTTCCCTTTCTCTTCCCTTTGGGCAGGCAGAGGGCTTTAAGAAGAGCCTCTGGCACTTGTGTGGTGGGCAGTCCATCTTTCACCCTTGACAAGACCTTACTTTACAAGGCCTTATATCACATTCTCCTTAGATGAGGATCACAGTCTCATCTGCACTGTGAATATTTATAACCGTGCATTTCAATGATCTCTCTTTCAGCAAAGCAGCTTAAAGCTTCTAAGGCTGGTTAAATCATCTGCTGGAAAATATTCACAATGAGAACACAAAACAGGAGCAAAAACCATTGAAACAAAGTCAAGGAGATGTTGAAAGGAACATGCAGAGCACAGACATCAGTTCATCTACTTAGCCATTGTCTTAGAAGCAGAGCTCAGTAGGCATGAAAATTAGTGATTGCCACTATAGAACCATAGAATCACAGAATGGTGAGGGTTGGAAAGTACCTCTGGAGATAGCCAGTCCTATCCCCTTGCCATAGCAGGATCACCTAGGGCAGGCCACACAGGAATGCATCCAGATGGGTCGTGAAAGTTTCCAGAGAAGGAAACTGCACAACCTCTGTGGGCAGCCTGCTCCAGGGCTCCAGCACCCTCACGCCAAACAAGTCTCTCCTGCACTTCAGATAGGATCTCCTGGGTTGCAGTTTGTGCCCACTGCCCCTTTTCCTATCACAGAACACCACTGAAAAGAGATTCTTCTCTTCTTGACTCCCACTCTTCATGTATTTGTAAACATTAATAAGATCCTCTCAGTCTTCTCATCTCAACAGCCCCAGGTCTCTCAGCCTTTCTCCATCAGGCAGATGTTCCAGTTCCTTCATCATCCTTGTAGCCTCCATTGGACTCAGCCAGTAGTTCCCTGTCCCACTTGAACTGGGGAGCTCAGAACTGTACACAATACTGCAGGTGTGGCCTCATCAGGGCAGAAGACAGGGTGAGGAGAACCTCACTTAGCTTGCTGGCCACACTCTCCTTCATGCACCCCCGGAGACCGTTGGCCTTCTTGGCCATGAGGGCATGTTGCTATCCCATGGATAACTTGCTGTCCACCAGCATGTCCACCAGAAGGACTCCCAGGTCCTTCCCCACAGAGCTGCTGCTTTCCAGCAGGTCAGCCCCTCATCTGTACTGCTGCAGGGGATTTTCCCCCCCCCACGTGCAGGACTCTACCCGTATTGAACCTGGTGAGGTTCCCCTGTGCCCAGCTCTCCAGCCTGTGCAGGTGTCACTGGAGGGCAGCACAGTCTGACGTTGTATCAGGCACTTCCCCCAGTTTGGGATCATCAGCAAACTGGCTGGAGATGGCATCTTGAGGAGATGGTATTAAGATGCTGACACCAGCCTGGTGGCTTCTAGAAATATCGTGCCCTGTTGGTTTTAAATTGCCTTTGAAATAGTCTGAAATCTTTGAGCTGCCTGAATTACCCAGCCCAGAGCTGCTCATATTTGTAACAAACAGAAGCTGTCAGCTTTGTTCACGGCGAGTCGCAGATTCCCAGCACTCCTGCTCTGACACAGCTCTGATCCCTGTCACAGAATGGGCATAAACAGCTCTCCACGCCCAGAATTCTGCCTTCAGTTAAGGCAGAAAAGAATTCAGCTGAAAAGTCATGCTGCTAATGGCTCTGATTCAAAGAGCACTGCAATTACCTAATTGAGGGACAGAATTAGTGCTCTCATTGAGGTGGTCAGTCACAGCTCAGGAGAAGGATTGGTACAGGGCACAGGAACAGGCACTGGCTGAAAAGGACTCTTTTGGAGAAGCTGAGGCTGAGGGGAGAATTCATTGCTCTCTACAACTCCCTGAACAGAGGTTGAAGCCGGGTGGGGGTTGGCATCTTCTCCCCAGGAGCAAGTGATGGGACAAGAGGAAATGGCCTTGAGTTGCACCAGGGGAAGTTTAGGTTGGACGTTAGAAAAAACTCCTGAATTGAAAGGGTTCTCAAAGACTGGCCCAGGCTGCCCCTATTGCCCTCCTCCCCTCATCCATAACTAAGTCATTATATCAAGGCAAAGAAACAAGTTGAAATCGTTCTGAAAACAGCTTAATTCAGTGAAGGGTGACCTTCAGACTGATCAAGGTATAGCTTAGAATCTTGTAGAATCATTGAATTATTTTGGTTGGAAAAGCCCTCTAAGATCATTGACTCCAACCTTCAACCCACCACATGGACATTGAACCATGTCCCCAGGTCCCATGTCCACTCATTTCCTGAACACCTCCAGGGATGGTGGCTCCATCACCTCCCTGGGCAGCCTGTTCCAATGCCTGACCAGTCTTTGCAGGAAAGTTCCTAATATCCAATCTCAACCTCCCTGGGGCAATTTCAGGCCATTTCCTCTAGTTCTATCCAACCTGGCTCCAAACTCCTTTCAGGGAGTTGTAGAGAGCAATGAGGTCACCCCTCAGCCTCCTCTTGGGACAGCAAAGCAGAACCACCTCTGCTGCTTAACACTGTGAGCAGGACCTCCAGAGCTTGTCCTCTCCAGCAGCACATCAGATAACCTGGTCCCCTTGTTCTCTCTCAGTGTTTTCCCTCCCTTCAGAGTTGGTCTGAATGATTTTGCCACAGCATCTCCCGGCCCTAACGAGTTGCAGAGTTTAATTACACATTGCATGAAATTATTCCCATTTGTTAGTTTTCCTGTGCCTGCATCAGAACTCCTGCTCAACAAGTCAGAAAAAAAAGGAAAAAAAAAAAGGAAAGAAAAAAAAAAAAAAGAGAGTTTTTAACATATTTGTCTTAATTACTTACCCCCTTCTTGTCTGAAAGTCACTGCAGATACAGCGATGCTTGTCTAGGCAGCTGAGTCCATGTGCTTTGCAGGGTCACCACAAGCTCCTGGTCTCTGCCCCAGTGCCACCAGCCCAGCTGGAGTACACAAGGCTGGCACCTGGTGACACTTTGTAAGACTCACAGAGATGATGAGCTAGAAGATAAAAAACACATGGTGTTTTTTTGACCACAGGACAAAGAACCCATCAGAGAGTGATGGTTTGAAACTCAGATGGACATTCAGACAGGAGAGAAGGAAGAAATGTTCGACACTGAGGGTGGGGAGGGCATGGCCCAGGTTGCCCAGAGAGGTAGGAGATGCCCCATCCCTGGAACCACTGCAGGTCAGGTTGTCTGGGGCTCTGAGCAACCTGCTCTAGTTGCAGATGTCCCTGCTCATGGCAGGGTGGTTGGACTAGAAGACATTTTAAAGGTCACTTCCAACCTGATCCATTCAACACTCTCTGAAGACAAAACCACTGGCTGATAAAAGTTTCAATAAGATGGCCCAGCCCCTGTCTAGTTGAGGTTACTGATCCTTAGGTGCTCAGGAAGGTAAGTGACCTTGCCATAACCTGAGATGACCAAAACCCAGCTTCTTGTGAAGAATGCAAGAACAAGATGTAGCCAAGGTCTCTATGCAGTACATAAAGATCCTTGCTCTGAGGCAGCACTTGTGTGGGTGAGGTCATGATGTAAGAACAAATGACTATGAGCTCACAGGCCCTTTTCATGCTGCTGCTGCTGCTCCTTGGTCTCCATCTCATCCATTTAAGCAGAAAAGCAAATCACCTGGCTCTGGTGGCACTGGGGACTCAGCTCCCACTGTTCTCATTTCATAGAATTATCAAATTCTATGAAAAAAAAGTTGGAAAAGACCTTTAAGACCATGCAGTCCAACCATTAACTCAGCACTGCCAGGGCACCACTAAACCATGTCCCTCAGGACGACATCTACATGTATTTGAAACCATTCCAGGGATGGGGACTCCACCACTGGCCTGGGCAGTCTGGACCAGGCCTTGACAACCCTCAAGGGAAAGAAATTTTTCCTCATGTCCAACCTAAACCTCCCCTGGTGCAGCTTGAGACCATTTTCTCTCTTCCTGTCTTGTTCCTTGGGAGAAGAGACTAACCCTCACCTGGGTCCAAACTCCATTCAGCCTCCTCTTCTCCAGGCTGAACAACCCCAGTTCCTTCAGATGCCCCTCTCCAGACCTGTTCCTCCAGACCCTTCACCAGCTCTGTTGCCCTTCTGTAGCCCTGTTCCAGCCCCACAATGCCCTTTTAGAAGTGCAGGTCCCAAAACCAAACCCAGGACTTGAGGTGTGTCCTCACCAGTGCTGAGCAGAGGGGACAGTAATTTCATTGGTCCTGCTGGTCACCACTAAACCATGTCCCTCAGCACCACATCTACACAGCTCTTCAGTTCCTCCAGCCCTGGGCAGCCTGGTTGAGGCTTTGACAACCTTTTCAGGGAAGAAAGACCTTTCCTCCTTGTTGGTGCTTCTTTTGCATGGGTCATCTCTGAGGTGCCTTCTGTGTGAAGAAGGTGCCTCTGTGTCTTTTAAACATGCAGAGACAGGAGGAGGAGGGCTCCTCCTGCTCAACACCTCTCTTGGGATGACAGAAACGCTGGCAGTCACTCACCCTTTGGCCCTCTGAGCTGCCATGCAGCCCCATGGACTACATGCAAGAAGGTTCCTGCCCATTAGGAGGACACCAGAAGTGTAAGCACCATTTTTCACACTGGCTGCCTTCTCTGTGAGCCATGAGGAAGATGGAGATGCACCATGTTTAGAAACCCACTGTGTCTCAGAGGTGGCAGCACTCATAGCACATCTTGGCTCCATTCTGTAATGTTCTGGAGAGCCTTGACTGCCTGTTCCACAGCATTATGCAGGGCCCAGCAGAGCTGATGCTGGAGGAGCAACGTAGTTATGAGTCACCACATGAGGAGAACCAACCTGACAATCAGTTTGGCTTTTGCTTTGCTGTTCACAGGGATGTGTCAGAGACAGGGACTCAAGGAATCAGGCAAGAAGTGTGTCTTCATTTAAGGGGCTATCAGAAAATGGCTCAGCTTGGGCTCCCCCCCTTGCTGTGGGAAGGCTGATGGCTGCAGCCCAGAGAGAGGTTAATGGAGACAGCTTCTGCTGGGTCTGCAGCAGAGCCTGATGACTCTCAAGCAGCCCTGAGGGGTTCATATGTCTGTGTCTAACACAGCCAGCACTGCACAGAGCCTCCTCCAGCCATTTCACTAAGTGCATTATTAGCTGTCCTGGACAATAAAGCTCCTCTCCTCTTTGCCACCCTGAGTCCCCCCAAATGCTGCTGGATATGCTGCCTCTCCTCAGCAGAACTGGATGAGTCCAGCCCTAGGCAGAGGCAGAACAGGTGTCCCTCCCAAGCATGACGATGGAGCAGTTTGTCAGCTGGGATGAGAGCAGTTCCCAGCCTGTGAGCAGAGGGGAGATGTTAAATCAGGGAATCATTTTGCTTGAAGGGACCTTTAAGATCATCAGGTCCAACTGCTCATGCAGCACTGCCAGGTCACCACTAAACCATGTCACTCAGCACAACATCATCACAGCTTTTGACAACCCTCTTTGGGAAGAAATTGTTCCTCATGTCCAACCTAAACCTCCCCTGGCAAAGGCTGATGAAGGTTTCTAGCCCCTTTCTGGTTGTTCCCAGCTTTGGGCCAAGGGTGGTGAGCATCCAGAGCACAGGTTCATCCATGTGAGAGGACTCAGGGCTTCTCAGTGGACCTGTTGTCTGCAAGACTTAAAATAATCCTTCCCAGCTGCTCAGATAATTCAGGTTCTCACTGTAAATAATGACTTTCCATGAGCACTTCAAATTGTCCTTTTGTTTGGGTTTTTTCCTCCCCCTCAGTTTTCATTTTATGAAAACTCAATTATTTTTCCTCTTGATGGTTTCCATCTCACACCACTTCCAAAACAAACCTCGTGATCAGGAATTCTCCAGTGGTTTGTGTCCAAGTGGTTCTTGGGGTGGGTTGCTCTCCACAATCAAGACCTCTTGCTCCTTCTGCTTCCCACTAGAAAAGCAGACCATGTTTAACCATGAGAATTAGGGAAATCCACCAGAAATATTGATTACAACCTACAGCAAACCCACTTTTTTCCAGTCTCTGATGTGGTACAGGTCACTTTTGGAAGAACAAAAGCCTCTTGCTGTGCCTGAGAAGTTCTAAGCACACTGAGATGGACTGTTACTGCCTTCAGCCTGTGGGATCACAGAATCCTAGAATAGCTTGAGCTGGAAGGGACCTTAAAGACCATCTAGTTCCAAACCTGCTGCCAAGGGCAGGGACACCTCCCACCAGACCAGGTTGCTCAAGGCCTCATCCAGTCTGGCCTCGAACACCTCCAGGGAGGGGACATCCACAACCTCCCTGGGCAACCTGTTCCAGTGTCTCACCTCATTGCAAAGAATTTCTTCATAACATCCAGTCTAAATCTCTCCTTATCTAGTTTCAGTCCACTGCCCCTCATCCTGTTACCACAAGCCCTTATGGAAAGTCCCTCTCCAGCTCTCCTGTAGCCTGCTTCAAGTTCCCAGGGCTCTTGGGCAATGTGCCTCAGTCAGCAAGAAGCAGGAGCCCACTCTACCTGCTCAGCAGTGGTGACCCATCTGGGCAGAGGATGGATGCTGGGATGGCAGGATCACAGTCAGTACCTGAAGGTGCCTACAAGAAAGCTGAGGAGGGACTTTTTGGACTAGTGGAAGAAGTTCTTCACCATGAGGGTGGTGAGACACTGGAACAGGTTGCCCAGGGAGGTGGTAGAAGCCCCATCCCTGGAGGTTTTTAAGGCCAGGCTGGATGGGGCTCTGAGCAACCTGATCTAGTGTGAGGTGTCCCTGCCCATGGCAGGGGGGTTGGAACTAGATGATCCTTGATGTCCCTTCCAACCCTAACAATTCTATGATTCTGTGATTCTATGTCCCTGCCCATTGTGGGGGGCTTGGAACTAGATGATCTTTAAGATCCCTTCCAACCCAAACCATTCCATGATTCTGTGAATCAAGGGTAGGAGCCAGTTAATTGAATCCTGTGCTACTCTGGAAGCGTTCTTGTTCCACCTAAGAGCTCTCCTGGTTCCTGATTCCCCAGCAGGCTCCAGCTCTAATGACACTGGTTGCTTTGAGATTTCGAGGAAGGAAATTTTAATAAAAGCTTGACTTGCTGTTATTCCACTGCCAGGTCTGCACTGAATTAAACATCAGGCTGAGGAGATCTGTTGACAGCAGCCCAGCGGGAAGTCCTGCTGAACGTGGGTAAATACTTCCCTGTCCTTTTCTTTAAGGCTCATTTCCAGCTTTCAATCAGCAGAGGATGGCTGAAGCCCTGTGCAAGGCATCTCGTGGTGGGCACTTGTCTGCAATGTGAGGAGGTGGCTGATGTGCAGAAATGAAGCACTTGTCCTGCACAGTTTCATCATGATGGGGTGAGCCTGGGTGGAGATGCTGGCACTCAGCCAAGGGAAGCTGTGCCTGATAGGCACAAAACAGCACAGACAAGGGCCTGTGAGGGGAAAACAGCTGAATAATTTGTGTGGTCCATTACTGACCTGCAGCTAAGCTGGGGCTTCCTCTCAGGGTTCATTTTAACATCACAACTTCATTCTTTGACAAAATAACATGTTTTCCAGACAAAGCAAACGCCACAGAGTAGATATACTTGGAAGGATCACAGAATTACTTCGGCTGGAAGAGATTTCTAAGATCATCAAGTCCAGCCCTTAACCCAGCACTACCAGGTCACCAGTAAACCATGTGCCTCAGCACCACATCTACATGTCTTTGAAACCACTCCAGGGATGGGAACCCCACCACTACCCTGGGCAGCTTGGGCCAGGCCTGGACAACCCTCAATGGGAAAAAATTATTCCTCATGTCCAACCTAAACTTCCCCTGAGGCAACTTGAAGCCATTTCCTCTTGTCCTGTTGTTTGCTCCTTAGCAGGAGATATCAACCCCCACTTGGCTCCAACCTTCTTTCAGGGAGTAGTAGAGATCCAGAAGGTCTCCCCTCAGCCTCCTCTTCTCCAGGCTGAATAACCTCAGTTCCCTCAGAAGTTCCTCACCAGAGCTGTTCTCCAGAGCCTTCAGCTTTGCTGTCTGGCAGCCAGCAGAGACACCACCCATTTGCCTGGTGATGAAATCTGCTCTCTATCAGCACTTGATGCTGTACTGTGAGATTAGGAACAATTTCTTCTCCTTGAGAGTTAGTCCAGGCCTGGTCCAGGCTTCCCAGGCCAGTGGTGGAGTCCCTGTCCCTGGAGGGGTTTCAAAGCCATGGAGATGTGGTGCTGAGGGACATGGTTTAAGGGTGCCCTGGCAGTGCTGGGTTAATGGTTGAACTCACTGATCTTAAAGATCTCTTCCAACCCAAATGATTCTGTGATTCCAAGTTTCCTTGGACTTTACCCTAGTGTTATGACCTCCCTCACCTGCACCACTGACCTGGCACCAGAGCTGCCCTGGGACGCTGGTGATCGGCGACAGCTCTCGGCATGCATCATCCAAGAGAACAGCAGCAGATATCCTTCAGCTGCTCCTTGCTGCTACAACAGGAACTGCTGGTCTCTGCAGAGAGGAAGGGTCATATATTAGCAGGAAAAGGAGGTCCTTGAGCTCCCACACCATGCTTGGGAAGGAGGAGAGCACAGCACTGGTGTTTCATGGCCAGAGGCTATGGACAACTAGTGAAATGCACAGAAAGAGGCAGAGATTCAGAGACTGAGACACTGGAACAGGTCTCTCACCAGAGAGGCTGTGGATGCCCTGTCCCTGGAAATACTCAAGGCCAGGTTGGATGGGGCCTTGAGCATGGGAGGTATCCTTGCCCATGGCAGGGGCCTTGGAACTGGGTGATTTTTAAGGTCCCTTCTAGCCCAAACCATTCTATGAATCCATGAAAACAAGCAAGAAAAGTGGATCTATGATGACCCTGTAGAAGGCCTCACTCAAAGATGCCCACCACACAGGAAGAAACAGGATAAAATAGGAGCAAAAATCCATTCTGAAGGAACAATGACAGGGCAGACTGGAAGCAGTGTAGCATGTAACCGGAGGAGCTGGCCGTGGGGAGGGGAAGGTGCTGACAGCTCTTGCTGAATGAGGGAAGAACCCAACAGGATGAAGGTTTATTAACATTTTCCATCAGATTTAAAAGGCTTTGTCCTCTCAGGGATTACAGTAAAATTGATTGGAAGGGACAGCTTTATTAACTGGAAAGTGAGCTCTGAAAGAGTCTGCAGAGCACCAGGACCTGGAGGAAAACATCAGCCTGACACATCCCTTTGCCTGCAATTCCCTCTTGAAAGAATTTTCATGGCAAAGGCTCTGGGAAGGACTCCTGAAGTATTTGCTTCAGTCAGTAAAATGCCTCCATGTCAAGGGTCAGGACTGGGCTGGCCACCAGGGAAGTGCCAGAGGTTCTCCATGAAGCCCTCTGCCTGCCCAAAGGGAAGAGAAAGGGAAGAAGGGAGAGATACTGGTGGGCTGGGAAAGAGACTCAACCAGATGGGATGGAAAGAACAATTCCAAGGAATAGAGACACAGATACACAAACCAAGAGCCAACCCAAGCCCTGATGGCAATGACAGCACCAATGGCAGCACTGATGCTGGGAGCAGGCACTGGGGAAATCCCATACTGGACTCAGCAGCAGATGGAAATTGAATCCAGGAGCTGGATTCTGCAATTGGATTCAGGAATACACAGATCAGGATGAAAGGCAGAAGGGACAGAATCTTCCTGGGACAATGGTCAGGGAAGAAGAGACTTGGCCCTGGGGATGTCTCAGCTTGCTCCTGAAGATGCCATCCATGGGCTGCAATCTCTTGTTGGGCAGCTGAGGGTCACCTGTCCTAGCTGCTCCTCCCCACAGGTGCCACCTCTGCCTTCCTATCCCACAAGCTGTGGCAGTGTCCTTAGTGTGCAGAGGAGCAAGTCTCAGGCAGAGCCTTTCTGCAGCCCAGCCCTTGGCAGGAACTCTCCCCATCAGCTTCTCCCTGCTAGAAGCAGCCCCTGGCTGTGCAAACCTGCCCTGACCTTCAGAAAGTGCCTCCCTGAGCAGAGACTGAGCTGGGAACTCACAGCACTGACCAGACCCAGCTCTGCTCCAGCTCACACCAGGACACTGTCATGGCACTTGAAGGGTCTCCAATTCCCCCAGTCACTGAGGATCTCTGCAGCCAGAGCCTCATCCCACCAGCACCCTGCACCACAGGGAAACAGATGGCAGCTCACCAGCCATCTGGCTCTGGGATTTTCCACGTGGAGTCCCAGATCCATAAGAAGTCTAAGTGGGAAGGAAACCCCTTTTGATGGTTTTCATCAGATGTTAACACTCACCAGACAAATGTCTCCTTTGGGAGAGCCCAAATCAAGCAGCATTCTGCAGCAGCCACCCACAGTGTGCTTTGCTGGGCCCAAAATAATTCTGCTGCAGCTCCTCAGCAGGCTTCCTCACTCCACTCCCCTGTTTGGGCCACAGAAGCCCACAACATTAATACCACCTAGACAAGCTCATCCACCTCCCAAAGCATCCCCTGCCTGGGACAGAGCAGTTTAAAATCCCAGCATGGTGGGGGGGTTGGAAGGGACCTCTAGAGATGATCCAGTCCAACTCTCCTGCTAAAGCAGGGGTAGCCATATCAGCTTGCCCAGGATGACAACGAGCAGGTGGCTTTGGGATCTCTCCAGAGAGGGAGACCCCACAACCTCTCTGGGCAGCCTGCTTCCCAGGTGTGAGGCATCCTCATAAGATCCTCATAAGTTTGTCCTCTTTAGATGGAAGCTCCTGGGTTGCAGAGTGTGGCCCCCTTGTCCTGTCACTGGACACCACTGAGAGGAGCCCAGCCCCATCTTCATGACCTCCACCCTTTAGCTCTTGCTGACCATTGAGAAGATGCTCTCTGGGGCTGCTCTTCTCCAGGCTCAACAGCCCCAAGTGTCTCAGCCTTGCCTGCTCACAGAGATGCCCCAGCCCTCTCAGCATCTTTGAAGCCTCCACTCAGACCTCTCCAGGAGTTCCCTGTCTGTCTACATTATGCCATGCACACTCAGGTTCTTGAGGAGTCTCCATTTCCATCACAAACAGGTTTAATGGCTGTGGTGGTCTTAGATTGATGGCTGGACTCAATGATCTTAGATAGTCTTTTAGAACTGAAACAATTCTGTGACTCTATGAATAATTCGCCAAACCAAAACCAAACAGAGTCAGCTGAAAAGCATCACTCTTCAGCAGAAATGGGAGGGGTTGGGTGCTTTACTTTCTTCTCACTCTTTAGCAATGTTCTAACTTCACTCAGTAAAGTTTCCAGGAGGCAACACTGAGTCCCTTGGGGACTGTTCTGAACATGTGAACCATCACAGGAGAGCATGGAAGAACCACCCAGAGTGTGGGCAGCAGAGGAGACCCTGGGTGCAGCTTCCTGCATGGTAAGGATTGAGGCAAAGGATCTCTGGATAGGCTGAACGGAATCAAGCCCTTGCACTCCATTTAAATAATGACTTTTTGAGGGAACACTTGAGAAGGAACAAATCATTCTGACAGCCAACTCCAAGCAGCTGAAGATAAACTCATGCCATATTTTTTTTAGCAAGCTCCAATACATCTTACATGATGATTGACCATTGTTGTACCATAGACTCAAAATAATTTTACAGAGCCTTTCCTTATTCTTGGTTTAATTTCTCTTTAATAAAATGCTGATGAGTAATAAGTTGTCTTTGGGCATCTCAAGAGCAATCATTATTTTCCACTTAAAACTGAATTACACTGAAATTTGGGTGATATAAATTTTAATAGCAACAAATGTTGCTCCATTATCTTAATATCCTGCAATTTATCACCTCTGACAATAAATAAATCAGTCTGCTAAAGACAGGCAGGAAACTCTCAGGACACAGACACCAAAGGCAACTATTGATTTGGGTGGCACCAAAGGTGCTGTTCAGTTGTGGGTCATGGACCTCTTGTTCCCATCAAAGGCAAACCAAACCCCTCAGTTTTTCAGACATCTGAAGTTCTCAGGAGTTTGATAAGAACTTCCCCACTGATCAAAACACCTTGTGGGGCTGAATGTGTCAATGAGATTTCTGAGTCACTGCACTGCTTCCATGCCAGCTGTCTACTCACCATCTAGAAGACCACCCATCTTCTTCTCAGGTCTGGTACTTCCTAAGGAAAAGGGTAGCCTGATAGGGGATCTTCTCTATGCTCAGCAAGAACTAAAGGATGTGAGAGTGGCAAGAGGATGGGACCAGACTCTTGTCAGTGGTGCCCAGTGACAGGACAAGGGGCAATGGGCTTACAAACGGGAAGGCAGGAGGTTCCATCTGAACAGGAGGAGAAACCTGTTTGGTGTGAGGGTGCTGGAGCCCGGGAGCAGGCTGCCCAGGGAGGTTGTGGAGTCTCCTCTTCTGGAGAGATCCTAAACCTACCTGGACATTGTGACCCTGGGCAAACTGCTGTGGGTGCCCCTGCTTTAGCAGGGGTGTTGGACTGGATTATCTCCAGAGCCTCACCATGCTGGGATTCTGGAATCATCTGCAAAAAGGGAGCAGGAGCCTCACTCCCACCTTTTCTCTGACAGCCTCAGCTGATGGTCCTGTTTCTCCAACAAGCAGATGAAGCCCAGGCTTAGCCAATTCTCCTAGAGTGAATAAAATAAAATGCACTTATAAAAACTCTTTATCTTCATAAATAGACTTTACTTCTAAATACATTAAACTAAAATATGTGAAACTCAAATATATTGATTAGAAATATCTTTAACCTTAATATATGGAGAATGTGAAGATGTCCCTGCTCACTGCAGGGGTGTTGGACAAGATGACCTTTGAGGGTCCCTTTCAACCCAATGCATTCTATGATTCTACATTAATAATTGCACATTAATATATCAGTAATTTATCATTTGTGATGCCCAGATGTTTGACATCCATTTCCTTGGGATCATTTGCATCATTTCTTCTCAGGCTCCAGCCCCAGCCTTTGATCTTGGCCACCCCCAGCCCTGGCTAACCCTTTCACAGAGCAAAGTGGTTACACACCCAGTGGCAACAGCCAGGCTTTGAAATGCAGAGAAGGGGGGAAGGAAATGAATTATTTAGTGTTCAGCTGCAGGAGCAACGAGATTTCAAAGGAGCAAAAAAAATGTGTCATATCTGAGTGGAGAAAAGCAGCAAATACAAGGAAAATCAGTGTCTCTACCCAATGTGCCCATGAACAGTGACTGAGAGCTGCCAATGGTATCCCATCATCCATGATTTGAAATGGTGAAAGGGTTCTGGAATGGTGGAGTGGGGTTTGGGGGTGCTGTAGGAGTGGGAGTTGGGGTGGTGTAGGAGTGATGTTGGGGATGGCTGAGGAGTGGGGTGGGGGATGGTGGTGGAGTTGGGGTTGGGGTGGTGGAGTGAGGGCTGGGGATGGTGGAGTGGGGATTGGGGGAGGTAGAGCAGTGGAGTTGGGGATGGTGGTGGAGTGGGTGCTGGGGATGGTGGAGTGAGATTTGGAGGATGGTGGTGGAGTGGGGTTGGGGAATGGTGGGGAGGATCTTTTTACAAAGGCTTGTAGTGCTAGGATGAGGGGCAAATGGATTTGAGCTGGAAGAGGAAAGATTTGGACTGGAGATTAGGAAGAAATTCTTTAGAGTAAGGCTGCCCCCTTCCTGGAGGTATTCAAGGCCAGGTTGGATGAGGTCTTGAGCAACCTGATCTAGTGGGAGGTGTCCATGACCACAGCAGGAGGGTTGGAACTGGATGATCTTTAAGGTCCCTTCCAACCCAAACCATTCTATGACTTTATGATTTGTGCTTCTAATCACCTAAGTTGCTGAATGGAAGGAGAAGGATTGATGTGCAAAATTTACAAGTGCAAAAGTGCAGGAGGCAGCTTGCAAAAGCCCAGAACCAGCTGGTGAAGTGCACAGCATGGATCTGATAAGGCCTTCCCTGCCCTCCAAAGCTTTGCCCCTCTTGTGCCTTTAGATTCAAACGAAGTTCTGTGCCTGGGATGCAAAACAGGATGGGGAGTTGCCAGGTGAAGCTTGTGAGTAAATTAATCCTTGGTTTCCACAGTCATTCATGAGCTTTTTATCAGTAGGTAAAAGGGACCCAGTGATTAGAGTGATTAATGCCCACATCAATAACGAGCCTGCTCTGCAGTGGGCTGTGACACCTCCAGCCAAAAAGACTCCAGGCAAGAGCAAGGTCCCACCTGGCTCATCCATCCCAGTTCAGTCACAATTAGTTACTGTGGGCTTGGTCCATGTATTTCTGGGGACAGGGCAGAAGTAAAGCAGAGGCCAATAAAAGCATTGAACAGTTTGATTAATGCATGTTTGTAGTGATTTAAATGAGTTCCTCTCATCAGTCACCTCCTGTAACGGACAAGTAATGTGGTCTGAGGATTCCTGCTGCTCATCATGCCTCATCAGACTCCATGATCTCCAGAGGTCTCTTCCAAACCCCACCCTTCTGTGATTCAATGATTATGTTAATCTAAACCTTTCTCCTCACTGCTCAAAGTGCCCATGACATCAACCAGCACCCAATGAAGGTGGCAGCAGGTACCCTTGTGACAGCGACTGCAAAGGTGACCTAGTGGTTTGGTGATGTTCACAGAATCATAGAATTGTTTGGATTGGAAAATACCTTGGAGATCATCAAGTCCAACCATCAACCCAGCACCACCATGGTCATTAAACCATGTCCCAGAGTGCCAGTCCACAAGTTTCTTGAACACCTCCAGGGACGGTGACTCCAACCACCTCCCTGGGCAGCTGTTCTAATGCTGCAGGACACATCACTCAGACATTTTTTTTCCTTCACAGACAAATATTTAAGTGCTGGACTTGCTGTGGCCTCCAAGCTCTCAAATGCATGTGAGTGATGCTCTGTGTCAAGCAGTGTTCTCTGGGCCGGCAGTGTTTATGGGGATGTATGGCAAGGTGTGGCCAGGAGTGCCCAGAACCAGCTGTGATTAACAGCCTCAGCATGGTAGCTTGGAACACTCATCATGGGCAATTGTTTAAAAACAGAGCACTGTAGATTTAGGTTGGACATTAGGAAGATGTTCTTCACTGTGAGGGTGGTGGAATACTGGAACAGGTTGCCCAGAGAGGTGGTGGAGGCTTTATCCCTGGAGACATTCAAAGTCAAACTTGGTGATGGGATTCTGAGCAACCTGAGCTTCTTTAAAATGTGCCTGCTCGCAGCAGGGAGGTTGAACAAGATGACATTTGAGGGTCCCTTCCAACCCAAGGGATTCTATGGTTCTATGATCATCATCTCCAGGAGATGGGTTTAGCTCATGTGCCGCTAATTGCTGCTAGGGTTTGTGGTCTTTCTGGAGACTCCTCCACACCTCCCTCCAGCCTAGTACCTCTGGACATCATCCAGTACAAGACCCCTGCTAAAGCAGGGGAACCCACAGCAGCTTGCCCAGCATCACAACGTCCAGCTGGCTTTGGAATCTCTCCAGAGAAGGAGACTCCACAACCTCTCTGGGCAGCCTGCTCCAGGGCTCCAGCACCCTCACACCAAGCAAGTTTCTCCTCCTCTTCAGGCAGAACCTCCTGGGTTCCAGTTTGTACCCATTGCCCCTTGTCCTGTCCCTGGTCAACACTGACAGGAGTCTGGTCCCATCTTCTTCCCCCTGACAGGTCCTTCAGCTCTTGCTGATCACAGAAAAGATCCTCTCTGGGGCTACTCTTGTCCAGGCTCAATAGCTCCATGACTCTAAGCCTTTGCTCTTCACAGACTAAAAAACTGTGAGCATCTCTTCCAAGATAAACTTTATTCCAAGTGGAATTTTCAGGGTCTGGAGGGATAATAGCATCAGTTTGCTAGCAGCTGCATTTTCAGTGATATTCTTGGGTCAATACTTTTTCAGCAAGAAAGATAAAATGTTTTCTTGCCAAAATCTGTGCCCACTCTAAATATTTACAAATTGTGCCTCTAACTCTATGCCAAGGAAGATGTGGAGGGCAAGGTGGAGGCCAAGTGCTTTGGGGACTTCAAACAATGCCCTGGCTGCCTGCCCAGGCTTGATCCTCTCTGGTATAGATCTCAGCATCCCAGTGCTTTCCAGCCCAAGTGGTAATTTAGCTTTTGCTGCATCCCCAGGAAGATGAAAGGCTCCTGCAACGTCTGAGCCATCAGCATGAAATATCAGCTTGGACCAGATCTTCAGGGGATTTTTTATCTTCCCCAAATGAACTGCACTTCTCCAGCACAGAGGAGAGAATAGAGGAGAACAGGATGTAGGGTAACACATCTGCAAAGAGCTGGTGAGGTGAACCAGGAATGGTCCTTCTTTCCCAAAGCACTGGAGGAGACACACTTCCTGCAGAGATTCTCAGAACCCTAGAGACCTGAAAGTTCAGCCAGTTCCAACCCCACCACCTTCCACTAGACCAGGGCTTTGAACACCTCCAGGGAGGGGCATCCACAACCTCCCTGGGCAACCTGTTCCAGTGTCTCACAGCCTCACTGTAAAGACTTTCTTCCTGATCCCCAGTCTACATCTCCCCTTTTCCAGCTCAAAGCCGTTGCCCCTCTTCCTATCACAACAAGCCCTTGGTCCCTCCCCAAACCATTCTGTGTGCCAGAGCAGGTGAGGGGAACCAGCTGCCAGAGCTTTCCTTGCACAGAGGTTGTAAGGACATTGCTGGAAGGAGATTGTCACTGATGGCAATCAAAAGGATTTGTATCAGCTCTGTGACTTTTCAGTGGTGAAGGTTCCACTTTTTCTATTCAAGCTTTTTTGTGATTGTTCATTTGCTTCCCCCAGTGAGAGCCATGTCAGCCATATGTGTGCCAAGCTGGCCTCTGCCATGGTGATGTGTGGGTGAGAACATCATCAACAATGTGCAATTACTGCTGTAAACTCATTTGGAAGTGGAACATTTTATCTCCACTGGAAGATGCATTTCCTTCAGCTCATCAAGAGCCTAAATAAAGTCTGTGGCTTTTTTTTTATCATTATTATTATTATTTTAGTAGGGCTGTAAAACATCTCTTTGTGGAGCCCAGGATTTTAGGTTGCAGATGTCCTCCCATCCAACTGATTGAATGTCCTCAGCTCCCACAAACACCATAAGGGTAGCACAGCAATAATCCAGGTCTTAAATAAATTATTACTTTTAATATATAAACACGAACAACACTCACTACAACACTGCCAATCATAAAATCATTAAGGTTGAAAGAGACTTTTAAGATCAGTGTCCAAGCTTCAGCCCAGCACTGCCAAGTCACTACTAAACCATGTCCCTCACCACCACATCTCCATGGCTTTGAAACACCTCCAGGAATGAGGACTCCACCACTGCCCTGGGCAGCCTGGGCCATGATAACCTTCAAGGGAAAGAAATTGTTCCTTATGCCAACCTAAACCCCCCGTGGGTGAACTTGAGGCCATTTCCTCTTGTCTTGTCACTTGTTCCTTGGGAGAAGAGACCAACCCCCACCAGGCTCCAACCTCCTTTTAGGGAGTCATAAAGAGCCAGAAGGTCTCCTGTCAGCCTCCTTTTCTCCAGGCTCAACAACCCCAGGTCCCTCAGCTGCTCTTCACCAGACCTGCTCTCCAGACCCTTCACCAGCTTTGTTGCCATCCTCTGGACACTCTCCAGACCCTCAATGTCCTCGGAATAAGGAGTCCAAAACTGAAGCCAGTAACAAGATGTGGCCTCACCAGTGCTGAGGACAGGGGGACAATCACTGCCCTAGTCCTGCTGGCCACACTGTTGCTGGTGTTGGGGCTTCTCTTTCACTCTCATTGAGGCTTACTTTTTTTTTTGAGGTGGGGGGGCACGGGGGGTGTTGGGACATTTTTGGTGTTACTTTTTTGCCTGCTTGTTTGTTCCTTTTCCCATGAGAATTTTCATTTTCCCACTCTAAATGTTACCCCTTTCACTGGATCTTATGGTGGCGAGTTCTGGTCAACATAGATAGGTGATTTCTGGATTAGCAGCATCTGAAGCAGATTATCACTTATGACTATTTCCCTCAGCCCCTCTTTGCATTCAGGAAGGTGCTTTTTGCACACTTTCATTTAAAACTAAGAATGGTGAGAGTGTGTTGGGATCTCTCTTACCTACAGCTCTGCTTGATGCCATTGATATTGATTTTCTCCTCCTCATTCTCTGCACCTCCTGTATAAAATTCTCTTTTTTTTCCCTCCCTCCCTCATGAGCAGATAGCGAAAATCATAAAGCCAAGTTTAGCTTCATGTAAGATTGGCCTCTAGAAAAGCTAATTTTTTTTCCTTTTTAACTGTATCTGCAAAGAAGTTCTAAGAGAAAGCTTTGAGCCTTTCTCTTCCTTGGGATTTCTCTCCTCTGCTTTATTTTTCATATGAGTTATAAGAAAAGATGCAGAGACTTGGATAAAAACCAAACAACCCAGCTTCTATTATTCAATTTCTTTAAGTAAAAGTATATTATCCTTCCTAAAGCTTATGAATTTCATTCACTGGGAGAAAAAAAAAAAAAAAAAAAAAGCAGTGTTACACACCAAGGAGATCCTTGGCAAACACTTTGGGGATGATAGGGAGAGTTCTGGTCTAAATACATACTGCAAGTAAAATTTGAGTAACATCTTGAATTTGGGATGCTCTATTTATTAGAGGGCTAAAAATATTCAGAGATATGTTGCTTGGGAAAATTGCTGCTCAAAACCATTTAAATCTCCCAACAGAAATATCTGAGGAAGCTCACCCAGAGCTGTCCAGTGCATGATGACCTGCTGCAGATGCCAATGGGAAGCAGACAAGTAGAGCTGTTGGCCTATTTCTGCTAGAAAATGGATGTTTAGACAAAAATCCCCATCCACTTCAACACAGCCCCTCTGGAATGAACTTGGAAAGCTGCCTGTGAGCCACAGAAAAGCTTGGAAGAGCAGGGGAAAGTCAGATTGATGCCATTTGTTTGGGTCTTTTGACTGGTTAAGCACCAGCAGCTTAATAGCTCTGCTGATGTTCTTGCTCTGCAATGCAAGGTCATGCAAATGACCAAAGGGCTGTAGCACCTCCCCTGTGGGGACAGGCTGCAAGAGTTGGGGCTGTTCAGCCTGGAGAAGAGAAAGTTCTGGGGAGACCTTCTGGGGGTCTTCCTGAAGGGGATGACAGGAGATCTAGGGTGGGACTTTCCTCAAGGGCTTGTAGTGATAAGAGGCAATGGCTTTGAACTGGAAGAAGGGAGATTTAAACTGAAGATTAGGAAGAAATTCTTTACAGTGAGGGTGGTGAGACATGGGAACAGGTTACCCAGGGAGGTTGTGGATGCTCCCTCCCTGAAGGTGTTCAAGGCCAGGTTAGATGGAGCCTTGAGCAATGTGGTCTAGTAGAAGGTGGCCATGGGCATGGTGGTGGGGTTGGAGCTAGATGATTTTTAAGATCCTTTACAACCTAAACCATTCTATGATTTTACAACTGTCAAAGCTGTCTTGTCACTTGGTTTGTCATCCAGCACAAGGGAACCTGATCTTTGCTGGGACCTCAATTAAGCTCCAAGATATCTCAAAATCACAACAGACACAATACATGAAGATAGAGATAATGCTCTGTCTATCCAGTCCATTGCATCTACCTCCCATCCTCAGCACCTGAAGTTGGTTGCTCCAGCCAAAATGTTGTTTTCACAGAATTCCCAAATCCCAGCATGGTGTGGGTTGGAAGGGAGCTCTGGAGATCATCTCTCTCAATCCAGCTACAAAGCAGGGGTACCCAAAGCAGCTTGCCCAGCATCACAATGCCCAGGTGGCTTTGGAATCTCTCTGGAAAAGGAGACCACAAACTCTCTGAGCAGCCTACTCCAGGGCTCCAGCAGCCTCACACCAAATAAGTTTCTCCTCATCTTCAGGTGGAACCTCCTGGGTTCTGGTTTGTGCCTGTTCCCCCTTTTATTGCCACTGAGCACCACTGAGAAGAGTCTGGTGCCATCCTCTTGCCCCCTCACAGGCCCTGTAGCTCTTGCTGAGCATTGAGAAGATCCCCTCTGGGCTGCTCTTCTCCAGGCTATACATCCCCTTTCCCACCACACAGAGATGCTTCAGGCCTCTAAGTACCTTCAGAGCCTCCACTGGACTCTCCAATAGTTCCCTCACACCAAAGAAGTTTCTCCTCATCTTTGGACAACCATGGAGAAAAGTGGACCACCAGTGGACATGAATAGATAAGGCTAAAACCTAAACTGCAGTGAGGATCTGAGACACATCAGTGGTGGTGTGAGCAAAAGAGCCAAAGCTATATTTAGGAGGCAAGATGAACTGAACTGTCCACAAATGCTTTGGTTCTCATGACAGAAGAGAGTCACTACAGCGACCTTCTGCATTGCCCTCCCCAAGTCCCAACATCACCCTGCCTGCTCCCTCTTCCATCCCTCCCTGCTGACGGGGTCCTGCCAAACACATCAGCTTCCTGACACTAAACTCTCTTGGCAGGCAGCTTCTGACCTGCTGCTCGACTCCAATAGCACCACGAGGCTGGACCCAGCAGGAACCACGTCCTTGGGCTGTGTGAGCAGCAGGTAGGGCCCAGGGAGGAGAAGGGATGGAGCAGGGCCACCAGCACTCCCCTGCCTCAGGGGACATCAGCTCTGTTGGCTTGGATGCTGCAATGGATTTCATCATGAACTCCATTGTTTCTTGTGGGATCTGCAGAGCAAGCCAAGGCTTAGGATTTAGAATCATAGAACTGATGGTTGCAAAAGCCCTCTAAGATCATTGAGTCCAACCATCAACCAAACACCACCATGGCCATTAATCCATGTCCCAAAGTGCCATGTCCACAGGTTTCTGGAACACCTCCAGGGATGGTGACTCCATCACCTCCTTGGGCAGCCTGTTCCAATGCCTGACCACTCTTGCAGGAAAGAGATTGTTCCTAACATCCAAATTAAAACTCCCCTGGTGCAATTCCAGGCCATTTTCTCTTGTTCTATCACCTGATACTAGGCAGAAGAGACCAACCCCCACCTCATGACACAGTTCCACTATTAATTCCCAGCCATGGTGAGCTGGTGTCACAAATGAAATGGGCACAGATTTCAGTTTCACATACACCGAGAATCACCACGATTGGAAAAGTCCTCTAAGCAGCCTGGTCTAGTGGGAGGTGTCCCTGCCCACAGCAGGTGGGGGGGGTTGGAACTGGATGATCTTTAAGGTCCCTTCCAATCCAAACCATTCTAGGATTCTATGATCATAGATTCATCCAACCTGGCCTTGAACACTTCTGGGGAAGAGGCATCCACAACCTCCCCAGGCAACCTGTTCCAGAGACTCACCACCCTCACTGTAAAGAATTTCTTCCTAATCTCCAGTCTATATCTCCCCTCTTCCAGCTCAAAGCCATTGCCTCTCATCCTAGCACCACAAGCCCTTGTAAGAAGTCCTCTCCTGGCTGTCTTTCAGGCCTCCTTCAGGTAAGATCATCAATAACCATTTTGTATCTCGACCAGGACCAATACTACACCACACCCTTGAGCACCATATCTAGATGGCTTTTAAATATTGTTTATAAAGTGCTCATCTCTAAGTGTGATGATGCCCAGAAGGAAGAGAAGTTCTACACCTTGATTAAGAGGTGTTCCAACCACACATGGTGAGGGCTGGAAGCCAGGCTGAGGGAGTTGGAGTTGTTCAAGCCTAGAGAAGGGAAGGCTCAAGGCAGACCTTCTGGTGGTCTTTCAATGCTTAGTGTCCTCTAAGAAAGCTGGGACAGGCATTTGAGCAGGGTTTGTTGTGACAGGACAAGGGATGATGGTTTGAACTACAAGAGGGAGATTCAGACCATAGAGAAGGGAGAAACCTTTGACACTGAAGGTGGTGAGAGCCTGACCCAGCTTGCCCAGAGAGATGGGAGATGCTCCATCTCTGGAGCCATTGCAGGTCAGGCTGCTTGGGGCTCTGAGTAACCTGCTCCTGTTGCAGATGTCCCTGCAGTCAGCAGGGGAGTTGGGCTGGATGACCTTGAAAGGTCCCTTCCAACCAGCCCAAACTATCTTGTGATTCTATGAAAACCAGTTGTTTGAAGGACAGCCACCTTCTATCTTTGTGATTTTACTTTTTTCTGAACACAAATAAAATATTTCTGGGACTATCTGTCTATAGTCTGAAACAATTTCTTCCCCACATTAGCCTGACAGAATCAATGAAATCACCACTTCTTAACAAGAATTGTTCCTTTCTTTGCAAGTCACAGAGAGAAATCTCTGGTTCTGCAGAGTGTGAGGAGCAACGTGCTGAATTTTAAGGCTTTTCACCTCAAAGATGTGTTTCTAAGCTATTTATTCTGCAGCACCTCCCGTCCTGCCTTCTTCACTCTGGCTCTGACAGCAGGAGAGAGGATCACTTAAGGTTTTCCCCAGGTTTTTGATCCGTGATGACAACTCCATCTGTGTGGAGTGCTGCTGTCTGCTCTGCCCAGGGATCAGCGGTGCTGTAAAACTCCCTGTCATCAAGCCCTGCTTTGATGGATGACCAAAGGAGCTGATCTTCTAGTCACAAGTAACCAGCAAACTTATCAAAAATTACTGAAGAGAAAGCAGGAAAATAGCATGCAGCTCCCTGGGGCATGACAAAGTCATCTGCTGGAGCTCACCACTTCCCTAGCTGAGAACAGGCGTGAGGAAACATCTCACCCATGTTTGAACAACTGATCACCTGAGTGCCCTGATGGGTCATTTATATGGAGAGATCAGCTCCTGTCATCACCCACTGGGAGCTCTGAACTGCCCTCAGCTACAGAATCTCCAAGTCCCAGCATGGTAGGGCTTGAAAGAGAGCTCTGGAGATCATCCATTCCAATCCCCCTGCTCAAGCAGGGGCACCCACAGCAGCTTGCCCAGCATTACTATGCACAGGTGGCTTCAGAATCTCTCCAGAGAAAGAGACTCCACAGCCTCTCTGGGCAGCCTGCTCCAGGGCTTTAACACCCTCACACCAAAAAAGTTTTTCCTTATCTTCAGGTGGAACCTCCTGGATTCCAGTTTGTGCCTGTTACCCCCTGTCCTGTTGGTGGGCACCTCTGGCAAGAGCCCAGCCCCATCCTCTTACCTCTCACAGGTTCTTCAGCTCTTGCTGAGCATTGATCAGATCCCCTCTCAGGCTGCTCTTCTCCAGGCTCAACAGCCCCAGGGCTCTCAGCCTTTCCTCCTCACAGAGATGCTCCATGCCCCTCAGCATCTTCAGACATCTAGTTTATTTCCCACCCCATCAGTCTCTCTCCCTTCTTCCTTTTCCCTTTGGGAAGGCAAAGGGCTTCATGGAGAGCATCTGCTGGCCAGTCCATCCCTGACCATTGACATTATGGAGTAGAGCTGCCACTTCCTATCTAAACCTCAACAAGAAGAGGTGCTACTCTAAGTGTACCTTGAACCACCTGTTCTTTGGAACCAGCAAAATTTAAACTGGAAGAGTAAAATTACCTACATCCATGGGATGAGGAGAATCAGACTGGATAAGTTCTGAAGTCTGTCATTTTATTATGTCTTAAACTCACCATAATGAACCTCAGTTATTATGTAAAGGCACTTTATGTTTCAACACCTGTGTGTGAGCACAAATCTCTGGGATAATCAAGGATGTGAAGATGTTGAGATGGTGGGCACAGCAGAGTGTTCTGAAAGTCAAGTGCAATCAGCCTGGGAGCGCAGACACCAAATATTTTCCCTCTCCAAAGCAGCTCCACATCCTTGTTTCAGAACTGACTTTCAGAATTCACTTGAAAGCAGCAACCCTGCCTTGTCTGCAAAAGTCTACCACATAATTAGGTGTTAAATTCAACTCCCCACAGCAGAGCAGTGCTGAGGAAACCCAGACCTGTGGCTCTGCTGGGTTCTTCGGTCCCTTTCTTACCTGAGACTCAATGACTGGGTTCCATTTCCACAGGGATACTGAGACAGCAATGAGTGCTGAGGGATACTCAGGAGGAGGCAGCTGTTCAGGAAAACAGCTGAACAAAAATAGCTCTTCTGCTGCTTGGCTCTCCTCCAGAGTCGAGCTGAGAAGCTTCTCAGGCTCTTGATTTCAGGAGAAAGGCACAGCTGTAGAATCATAGAAGGGTGGGGGTTGGAAAGGACCTCTGGAGATTCATAGAATGCTTTAAGTCCCCAACTATCTCCCAGTTCTCTCAGCCATCTCTTACAAGACCATGTTTCTCCTTGCTCTCCCACTCTTCAGTGACTTCAATGTCCCATTTACACTCAGTGCTTTCCACTCTTGAGCAGCAGAAAGAGCTGTAAAGAACTTCAACATATATCATACATGTTTTCAGCTAACACACAACCATCCATGCAGCTCACTGCCACCAAGCATCTGAGACATTTGTGGATTGAAAAGTTTCTTGGGGATATTTGTGTCAGGCTGGTCCACTAGTGATTTTTAATCCCCAATGGCCAAGAAATTCCCACACCAATAACCACTGGAAATAAGAATCAGAAGGAAAACCTTTCTCAGCTCCATTACTCTTAGTCCATTGTTTCTTAGTCACCTGCTGTCAACCAGTCACTGTCCTGTCCCTGCGCACCACCGACAAGAGTCTGACCCCATTCTTTTGCCCCTCCCACCACAGGTCCTTTAGCTCTTGCTCAGCATTGAGAAGGTCTTCTCTGGGGCTTCTCTTCTCCAGGCTCAATAGCCCCAGGTCTCTCAGCCTTTCCTCCTCAGAAAGATGCTTCAGGTCCCTCAGCACCTCAAGAGCCTCCACTGGACTCTCTCAAGTACTTTTCTGTCTCTCTTGAACTGGGGAGCCCAGAACTGGACCCAGGATTCCAGATGTGGCCTCTCCAGGGCAGAGTAGGGAGAAAGAAGAACCTTCCTCAACCATCTGGCCACACTGTTCTTTATGCACCCCAGGAGAACATTTGCCTTCTTGGCCACAATGGGGCACTGCTGGCTCATAAGGTACTTGTTGTCCCCCAGCACTTCCCAGGTCTTTCACAGAGCTGCTTTGCAGCAGGTCACCCCTCACCTGTCCGGGTGCAGGAGGTTGTTCCATCCCAGGGGCAGGACCCTACACTTGCCCTTGTTGAACTTCATGAGGTTCCTCTCACCCATCCTTCCAGCATGGCCAGGTCTCACTGAATGGCAGCACAGCCTGATGGGGGGTGCCAGCCACTCCTCCCTGTGAGGAGACTGAAGGTTAATTTTAGCCATGAATCATTCAAAAATTAAAACAAAACCTGGTATTAAAACTGAGAGTATGTAAAAAAGGAATAAAACAGATTTTAAATGACTCTTTTAGAAACTGGATCGTTCATAGATTCACAGAATGGTTTGGGTTGGAAGGGACCTTAAAGACCATCTGGTTATAACCACCCTGCCATGGGCAGGAACACCTCCTACTAGACCATATTGCTCAAGGCCTCACTCAGCCTGGCTTTGAACACCTCCAGGGTGGGGGCATCCACAACCTCCCTGGGCAAGCTGTTCTTCTCTGGAAGCACAATTCCCATGCTCTTTTCCATCCTTTCTCACTGGAGACAGCAAAGTGCTTTTGAAGATACCAAGAACAGATCAGGAAGGACCCAGAAGCAACTGCTGAATCTGCAGTGGTTTAGTGGCCAAGGCAGTGTTGGGACTTGGTGATCTTAGAAGTCTTCTCCAACTGAAACAGTTCTGTGATTCTATGAACAATTTTAACCAGTTCTGCTGCAAAGAAAGTATTGCTGCATGGAATGTGTGATGAGGAAAGGAGAAAAAGAAGCACAGCAGAGGGAAACTCAGGAAAGCTTGAAGATTGTTTGCAAGTTCCCTCAGGTTTGCTATGGAAATAAAATGCTGGTAATGAGGACAGCCTCAGATGAGACAGCGGGTTGTAGACTGAAGACCTGAGCTCCTGGGTCACTTCTAAGGCTGTGGGAAGTGCTTTATCTTCTTATCACTGACGTGCCTTTGTTAATTTATAGAAAGTTCTGGGGAAAGAAGGTAAAACTGCCAACGGCAGCTTGAGTGGGAGAGCCTCCTTGGGCGCTCTGGGCAGGCTGCGTGCAGCATCCTGCAGAAAAACCTACTTATTGCCTAAATTATGCATCCCTGTTTGTCTGCAGGGCAGCTTTGAAGTGCTTCTGCTGGAAGAATTCGGTCTTCAGAACAAATTCCTCCTTTTGCTGCTGAGCAGATAGGAAGCAGGAGGAGAGCTGCGCCGTTTAAAAATGCCTCGCGCTGCGGTGGCTTCAGAAAGGAGTGGGATGTTTCCTCCAGCAGCTTCCCTTTGAACTGGGAAACCCCAAACCAATGCAGAGTGTAGGAGGAGGGGGAGGATGGCTGAAGAGCAGGGCCCTTTGTGCCAGCACCACATTGCTCCCTTCCCACAGGTTCCTAATGAAGGAGCTTTGCGAGTGCCACATTTCCACCATGAGTGCCGACAGATCCATTTGTCACGTGGAAGCTTCTCGCCTTCCTGCTGACCTGAAGCAATCAGGACATGATCATGGTCATAGAATCACAGGATGCTTTGGGTTGGAAGGGACCTTAAAGGTCATGGCACTTCAGGACATGGTTTAATGGCCATGGTGGCGTTGGGCTGAAAGTTAGATTTGATGATTTTAGAGGCTTTTCCAACCCAAACGATTTTATCATTGATGATCCAGTTCAATGCCTCTGCAGTGAGCAGGGACATCTCCAACCAGATCAGGTTGCTCAAAGGTTTGTTAAACCTGGCCTTGAACACTTCCAGGCATGAGACACACACAACTTTTCTGGGCAACCCTCATGGTGAAGAATCTGTTCCTAATATCTAACCAAAACCTACACTGCTTTAGTTTAAAGCATTCACCCAGCTGGGAGGGAAAGAAGAACAATCCCATGGAATAGAGACACAGAGAAGCAAACCAAGAGCCAACCCAAGCCCTGATGGCAATGACAGCATCATTGGCACCACTGATGTTGGGGGCAGGCACTGGGCAAGATCCAGACTGGACTCAGCAGCAGATGGGAACCAAATTCAGCAACTGAATTTGGGAACTGGATTCAGGAACACAGGGATCAGAATGGAAGACAGAAGGGACAGTCCTCCTGGGACACCAGACAGGGAAGAAGAGGTTTAGCTGACCCCCTGCTTCCTCCTGAAGATGCCATCCATGGGATGCAATCCCTTGTTGGGCAGTTGAGGGTCACCTGCCCTGGCTGCTCCTCCCCACAGGTGCCACCTCTGCCTTCCTGCCCCCCAAGGTGGGGCACAACCTGTGGCACTCTGCAGAGGAAGAAGTCTCAGGCAGAGCCGTTGTGCAGCCCAGTCCTTGGCAGGAACTCTCCCCACCAGCTTCTCCCTGCTAGAAGCAGCCCCTGGCTGTGCAAACCTGCCCTGACCTTCAGAAAGTGCCTCCCTGAGCAGAGCCTGAGCTGGAAACTCAGCACTGACCAGAACCAGTTCTGCTTCAGCTCACAGCAGGACAAGCCTGCTGTGAACAGCTAAAATATGGAATTTTTTTCCTCCATTATTCTATACAGCTCCTGATTTAGCAGCTATTATAAAAAAAAAAAAATCCCCTTGAATTGTGCAGGGGTTGCTCTGGGGCCAGAGAGACATGGCCCTTGATTGTTTCAGTACCATGTTGGAACAAAAAACATGACTCTAAGGGTTTATTATTGTTGTCCTAATACTCCTATTAATTATCCTCTTATGGAAGTTAAGGAGCTGCTCATAAAGTTTGTTTTCCTCTTGTTATGCAACAGCCCAACCTCCCTCGCCCCCACTTTCAGCTGCAGAGCAGGATAAGAGAGTGCTGTAGAGGTTGGCCACCACTGCTTTATATTCAGAACATGAGGCTTTACAAGAGGAAATGTCTTGATGTATCTGCTATTTTATTTTTAATGAAAACATTCCTTGCACTGAAAATAAGAAAGAAAGAAAAAAAAGAGGTCACTGCACATCTCTGAGAGAACAAGTTCTGTATGTGCACGGAAGATGGAAAAGCTTGAAGGATGGAGTTGAAGCACTGAATTCCCCACTCCACAGCATCTTCAGAACATGCAAATAAGGTAGGACCAAGCACCACATTGTGGGTTTTGGAGCACACAACTATAGCATTCTTGCAGCAATCCCAGTCCCTTGAGATTGGCCCCAAAAACCTGGCCGGGAGGGAGAGTTTGGTGGAGAGGTACATCAAGAAGCTCTCCAAGAGCAAGTGTAGGGTCCTGCACCTGGGGACAACCAACCTCCTGCAGTAGTACACTTGAGAGATGACCTGCTGGGAAGCAGCTCTGAGGAGAAGGACCTGTGAGTGTTGGTGGACAATGAGTTCCCCTTGAGCCACCAATGCACCATTGTGACCACAAAGGCCACTGGTCTCCTGGGAGACATAAAGAAGAGTGTGGCCAGAAGGTCAAAGGAGCTTCTCCTGCCCCTCTACTCTGCCCTAGGGAGGCCACCTCTGAAGTCCTGGGCCAAGTGCTGGGCTCCTCAGTTCAAGAGACAGGGAACTACTGATGGGAGTCCAGGGAGGCTCCAAAGATGCTGAGGGACCTGGAGCATCTCTGTGAGGAGAAAAGGCTGAGAGACCTGGGGCTGTTGATCTTTGAGCCTGAGAGGATCTTTTCAATGCTCAGCAAGAGCTAAAGGACCAGTGGGGGGGCAGGAGAATGGGGCCAGACTCTTGTCAGTTGTGCCCAGCAACAGGTTAAGGAGCAACTGGCACAAAGTGGAACCCAGGAGGTTCCATCTGAACAGGAGGAGAAACTTTCTTGGTGTGAGGGTGCTTGAGCCTCGGAGCAGGCTGCCCAGAAAAGTTGTGGAGTCTCCTTCTCCAGAGAGTTCCAAATCCAGCTGGACATTGTGATCCTGGTCAAGCTGCTGTGGGTGCCCTTGCCTGAGCAGGAGGGTGGGACTGGATGATCTCCAGAAGTCCCTTCCAACCCCCACTATGCTGGGCCTCTGTGAAAAGCACCGAAGAGTTTTCTTTCAGAGACAGCTTTCAGAGGAGTGGAAGAAGTCCCTCATGGGCAGAGGGATGAAGGCTCTGCCACACCAAATATCTTCCCCATCAAGGCCTAAGTGCAGTGGCTGAATAAAAGCAGCATCTCCAGAGCAGAGCAGGAGTTGTTTCTGCTCTCTCAGGAGGTCATTTTTTCCTGCATTGAATTACTGCTTTCCCTGGCTGCTGCTTGGCTGAAGTTTTTCCCTTTCTAAAGGAATGAAAGAATTAAAAATACTGGGGGTTTGGGTTTTGTTTTGCTTGGGTTTTTTGTTTGGTTGGTTTGTGAGGTTTTTTTGTTTCGTTTCGTGTTTTGTTTCCCCCCACCGAATTTGCTCTTATTTTGTTTAAAAAGAAAACCAGGGGTTTGTTCAGCTGAAACAGGATCATACCATTTGCAGGTATGAGATCTGGAGCTCTTCCTGACACCTTGGTTCATGGTAGCATGCTCCATGGGCTGACCATACTGAGTGCATTAACGAGGGTGTCCAGGACCACTCATCTCAGAAGCTATTACCAAGGAGACATGAGGGCTACATTCCATCCTACACCCATCAGGACCAGGAAAGTGATTGCCCAATGGGACTAGGCACTGATGAGGCCTCACTTTGAATCCTGGGTTCCTCACATCCAGAAAGGCATTGAGGGGCTGGAGTGTGTCCAGAGAAGGGCAACCAAAGAGGTGAAGGGTCTGGAGAACAGGTCTGGCGAGGAACAGCTGAGGGAACCTGGGTTGCTTAGTCTGCAGAAATGGAGGCTGTGGGGAGACCTTCTGGCTCTCTACAACTCACTGAAAGGAGGTTGGAGCCAGGTGGGGGCTGATCTCCCGAGGAACAAGTGACAGAACAAGGGGAAATGGCCTCAAGTTGCATCAGTGGAGGTTTAGGTTGGGCATTTGGTCCAAGGACACCTACCAACTGGTTTAGTGGGAGATGTCCTTGCCCATGGCGTGGGGGTTGGACCTAGATGATTTTAAAATCCCTTCCAACTCAAGCCATTCTATGATTCTACAACCCTCTTCAGTGCAAAGCTTCTCCTGCACTCTGGCTGCTGCAAGACACCCCCAGCAAGTGCTCTTCAGCTGCAGCAGCATTTAGCACGCTGGGCACAAGGAGCTGCAGAATTCAGCTGTTTGAAGGCACTGAGTGGTGGCACCACATTCAGAACTCCCTGAGCCATCTGCCTGCAGCACACCCTGTGAGAAGCATGGGAGGCAAAGCACCATGTGATCCCATCAGGCTCCTTCCTTCGCCAGGATCCATCAACATGAAGAGCTAAAGAAGGAGGTGCTGCGTGCCCTGTGAAAAGCAGAATCTGATTTAGCTGTTCTGGGTGAAGCATTTTTCATTTTCCTTTTCCTGTCTCAGACTTAATGAAGTGTTTGATGTGGCTGGCCCCTGCCACTGTCCTTGTCCTCGGGAGTGTGATGAAGAGGTTCCAGAGTGTCCTGACTCAGCTGCTCTCTCTCAGTAGTGCTGTTTGTCTTGGCGTGCTTTGCTCTGGGTCATCCAGGCACTAAAAATACTCCTTCAATTGAGCCACATTCCCTGAAGTATGTCCTCTGCACACTTAGACCATCAGATGCTGCTCCACTGATGTTCCCATGAAGTACTTGAGTTTCAGACAGCTTTTATCTATTGTCTACCCTGAGTATTATAGTTGGATCTTAAGGCAAGGTTTCTTACCTATGTTGCTCCAGACTTAGTTCATTTCTCACCCAGGCATTTTGTGATAGCTTTTTGTTGATTTCTTATGGCTTTAGGAAAAGGGTGGCCAACAAACAGGGTGATATCAAGCTTTGGTAGACAGCAAGTTAAGTCTGCCCAACTGGCAGAAAGTATCAGGGTGTTTTGGCATCCAAGATGGGCTGGACTGGAAAAATAACTTGACCAAAGCCAATTGTCTCTCAGACCCTATAAACAGTGACTAAAGCAAGGTCCTTGGAGCTCTTCTGGATCATAGTGGACTGTGTCCAGCATCTCCCCTGAGGTGGGACTTCTCTCAGGCACAAAAGGCCAGGATGAAGTCAGACTTCTCACCGACAGCTGCCTAGGTTACCTCTGAGTTTATAGTGTCATAGAATCATTAGGGTAGATTGAACCAGATTGGTTGATGGATTGACTGATTGATTTACTGATTGAAGGGTAGATTTAGGCTGGACATTAGGAAGAAGCTCTTTACACTGAGGGTGGTGAGACCAGTTCTTTATATTGAAGGTAGTTAGGTTGCCCAGGGTGGTGGTGGAGGTTTCATCCCGATAGACATCAAAGTTCAGGTTATGTGCACCCTGCTCTACTTAAAGACATTACTGCAGTGGGGTTGGACTATATGACCTTGAAAGGTCCCTTCCAACCCAAACCATTCTATGATTCTTCGGTTTTATGACTAAGTGTGGAAAAGATCTTCAAGATCATCGAGTCCAACCATTAACCCAGCACTGCCAGGTCAGCACTAAACCATAGAATCATTAAGGTTGGAATCATTCAGAGCTTGTCATGGAGAAATGATAGAGGAGGGAGGATATGCATTTGTACCCAGCACTAGCCTGATTCTCCCACAAAAGCCCACTTAAAACCTGCTTTCTTCTGATGGAAGCCCAGTTAGGGCAACAGCTTATTAAGTCTAAAACAGATGTAGAAGCAGCAAAAGAAACCCTGTGTGATTGAAGTAATGTGCTACAAGACACAGCATTGTCCTACTTGAGTCATGAACACTGAACATCATGGGTCCTTCTACCACAGGGAACATCTGGATAATGGATATTGTTAAAAGTGTGGATCCCTCCTGAAGCCAGCACCATCTCAGGCCCCATTTGCATTGCAGAACTCTTGTGTAAAGGGAGGAATGTTCATGAGCTCCCATCGAGATGTGCTCTGCTCAGTCAGGGAAATACCATAGAGGAGGATAGAGTGGGGATGTGCTGGGGGTGGGAGCGAGCTTGGTGAAAGGACTTGCAGCACGGGAAACCTCCCAAAAGCTAAAGGGGAAGGATGGACTGGACTGAGCCCATGCTGATCTTGATCCACCTAATCCATGTCCACGTGCTCATGTTTCAGAGCCAGGCAGGCTTTCAAAAATAATGTCAGTAGTTTGGAGAGGATCCTCTGTGGGCTGTGGGTTCTATCAGGGGATAGAATGAGATCAAATGGCCTGAAATTTCCCAAATGGAGGTTTAGGTTGAAGATTAGGAAAAAATTCTTTCCTACAAGAGTGGTCAGGCATTGGAACAGGCTGCCCAGGAAGGTGGTGGAGTCACCATCCCTAGGGGTGTTCAAGAAACAAGGGGACATAGCACTTTGGGACAGGGTTAGATGGCCATGGTGGTGTTGGGTTGATGATTGGACTCGATGAGCTTAGAGGAAGCCACAGACCCACCTTGAGGGTCAGGGCTGAGCTGGCTACCCAAGGAGTGTCAAAGACTCTCCATGAAGCCCTCTGCCTACCCAAAGGGAAGACAAAGGGATCAAGGGAGAGAGATTAATGGGGTGGGAAAGAAACTCAACCAGCTGGGACAGAAAAAAAGAACAATTCCTTGGAAAAGAGACACAGAGACACAAACCAAGAGCCAACCCAACTCCTGATGGCAATGACAGCACCATTGACACCACTGATGCTGGGGGCAAACACTTGGCAAGTCCTAGACTAGACTCAGTAGCAGATGGGAACCAGATTCAGGAACACAGGGATCAGGATGGTAGGCAGAAGGGACAGAGTCCTCCTGGGACACCAGCCAGGGAAGAAGAGGCTTGATCATGCTAAACCCTCAGCTTGCTCCTGAAGATGCCATCCATGGAATGGTATATCTGATGGCAATGTTCCAATGAAGTCAATACAACTGGATATCAGGAATAGAGAAAGGAGGGCAGGCACCATCTAGATTATTGATTTCCAGGGGACAGGAAAAGGTTAACCCAAAGACCCAAAATAAATAAATAAATACCAGGCTCCTCGTCAGGCTGCAAAAAGAAACCCAACAGGAAGAATGTTGGCATTTATGACTCCTGTTGTCATAGAAACTGAAGTTAATATTTCCATGGAGCAAGCCGCAGAGGTAACAAATCCTGTACTATGGAGCGGTAATGAATTAAGATTGACTTAAGATTCCCAATACATTGTCAAGCAGATCAAACACTGGTTGGTTTTGCATTGCCAAGTTGCTATCAGAGCCCTTAAAAACCCACTGGTGAGGTGTTGAGATGAAACCTCACTGGTGTCTGCAGGCTGCTCTTGGAATTTAGAGTGGCTGGGGGAGAAATATTGCAATAGCCCAGCAGAAGTTCTCCAATTTCCAATTTCAGAAAGGAGGTGGTCTCATGGGACACATCTCTTGTTTGCCAGCACACAATCTCCTCTGGTTCCTGCAGCAGTGACCTGCATGGAAAACACTTCTGTGCCATCTCTTCTCCCTAGTATCAGGTGATAGGATGAGAGGAAATGGCCTGAAATTGTGCCAGAAAAGGGTTAGGTGGCAATATTAGGAAAAAATTCTCCTGCAAGAGTAGTCAGGCATTGGAACAGGCTGCCCAGCAAGGTGGTGGAGTCACCATTCTTGGAGGTGTTCAAGAAATGTATGGCCATAGGTTAGTGGCCATGGTGGTCTTAGGCTGATCGTTGCACTTGATGACCTTGGAGGTCTTTTCTAACCCAAACAATTCCATGATTCTGTGGTATGGAAATGGAGGGCACTTTCTGAGACTGAAATGAAAGGAGACCCAGCATGAGAGGACTGACCCAGCACAAGAGGACCCCAGCTGGGACACCACAGCTCAGGACCTGGCTTCTCCAAGGCCTTACAAATTAGGGCTTTTAGCAGCTGATATAAAATCACAGAGTCATAGAATTGTTTGGGTTGGAAAAGACCTTTAAGATCATTGAGTCCAACCATCAACCCAAAACCACATGGCCACTAAACCACGTCCCCAGGTGCCATGTCCACACATTTCTTGAACAGCTCCAAGGATGGTGATTCCATCCCCTGTCTGGGCATTATATTTACATAGTAACTGTAGATATTTATTTATATTACTCTATTGTACTTCTACTCCATGAATTATCATAGGGATAAAGGAAAGATTTAAGTCCCAATTTTCATGTTAAGGCTCAGAAGCAGACGAGCAGTAAATATTTCAGTGAGGTATTGAAGGGAGCTCAGAGACGTGGGCACCAAACCTCTGAATCACAGAAGACCTGACAGAAGGGCTCTTTAAAAGCATTGTTGTTACTCTTACTTTACTCTTGATGGTCCCAAATGGGTGGAAATTACCCCAAATCAATAAGGAGGCTTGCAAGGTCAGTCAAAAGACCAACTCAAACTTGGGTCTTAATTCCAGGGTGGATTTGCAGCGCGTCCTGGCGATCCATTCGTTAGCTGAGCTTCAGCAGAGCTGACAGCTAATTAATTATAGAAGAGGACTGGAGAGTGGACAGCAGCAGTGGTACAAGAGGATTCATCTTTCCTGTCAACTGCCTAATGTGTATCTGTTCTCCTGGCATGGAAAAGAATACTTCTAGTAAATCTTCCTCTCTCCTTCACCCCCAGGAGGAAATCAGAGATGACATCAACAATTGCCTCTGTGTTCACCGGGAAATGCACCCTGCAACCCAGACAGCAAACGCAGCAGCACCTCAACATCTCAGAGCTCCTCCAGACCCATGCCTTACCTCATACCACCCAGTCTGCTGATGATACTGAACTGGGAAGAGTAGATGCAGCTCTTCAGGCTGTGCTGCCATGGAAGCGAGAGCTGGCCAGGCTGGAGACCTGGGCAGAGGAGAACCTCATGAACAGGGTGAGTGTAGAGTCCTGTACCTGGGGAGGAACAGCCCCTGCACCAGTAAAGATGAGGGGTGACCAGCTGGAAAGCAGCTCCAGGGAGAAGGACCTGGGAGTGCTAGTGGACTACAAGTTCCCCAGGAGCCAGCAATGTGCCCTTGTGGCAAAAAAGGCAAATGGTGTACTGGGGTGCATGAACAAGAGTGTGGCCAACAGGTCAAGGGAAGTTTTCCTCCTAGTCTACTCTCACCTAGGAAGGACATAGCCAGAGTCTTGGGTCAAGTTCTGGGCTCCCCAGTTCAAGAGAGAGAGGGAACTACTGGAGGGAGTCCAGGGAAGACTCCAAAGATTCTGAGGGCCTGGACCATCTCTGTGAGGAGGAAAGGCTGAGACAGTTGGAACTGTTGAGTCTGAAGAAGAGCAGTTTGAGAGGGGATCTTCTCAAGGCTCAGCAAGAGAAGGATCTCAAGGCAAGAGCCAAGGATATATGAAGGGAAAGAAGATGGGGCCAGACTCTTGTCAGTGGTGCCCAGTCATAGGACAAGGGGCAACAGGCACAAACTGGAAACCACCTGAAGATGAGGAGAAACTCATTTGGTATGAAGGTGCTGGATCCCTGGAGCAGGCTGTCCAGAGAAGTTGTGCAGTCTCCTTCTCTGGAGAGATTCCAAACTCACCTGGCTGTTGTGAATCCTGGAAAAGCTGCAGTGGGTGGCCCTGCTTTAGCAGGGGAATAGGGCTGGATGACTCCAGAAACCCCTTCCCACTCCCATCATGCTGGGATTCAGGGAACAGAGACACCTATCAATAATTTCCCAACCCAAGATACCACCAAGCAGTGTGTACCTGCAGGACACACGCCCAGTGTAAAGACAGAGGAGGAAGCAGAGGTCTGCTCCTTCCAAGAGCTGCTGAGGTCAGGAAGCCCCAGAATTAGCAGCTCTACAGATCTGTGTGGTTTCCATAAATTATAAAGGAGCTGTGTGCCCTGGGACAGGGCTCTGAGCAGCAACACAGCAATCGATGGAGCTATCAAAGCAGAACACTAGCATGGTGACCGATCACATAACACACTGCAGCTCTCCAGGAACGTCCTGTGGGCACTCTGAGGCTGTGGCAACCTGAAGGTACAGAGGATTTCACAGGCACTCTCATGCAGTTTTTATCCTCTCGGCTGTTTAGTTCCACTCATTCTTCATAGTGGCATGATACTCATCATGAGCAAGAACAGAGCACAGCACCCATGGGAATAGCATCAGACAAGGTGGCTCTGAAGAAGGCCTTCCAGAGGAGGTGGCTCCAGTTATTGTCTGACTTCAGTTTACTTTTCCAGTAAACTCCTGAAAAATCTTTCATGCATTTCTTAAACTTTGCTAAGGACAAATGAGTTCTTCTCCTTATCTACTAAAAGGGACCACGGAAGGCCAAGTAGCAAAAGCTCTACAAAAGGAGAATCATAAAAAAACCCAAACCACACAACCAACCAACCAAAAAAAAACAATTAAACAAAACCAACCAAACCAACCAAACAAACAAAAACAGACCCAAGAAATTCCAGGGTTATGTGTCCCTACTGCTAACATTTAACAGTGATGAGGAGAAGCATTTTTCTGGAATTAATTGCCCAAACTGAGCCTGTCCACTTTAACAAGGAGCTGCTGGAGAGAGTTCCATGGAGGATACAAAGATGCTTGTGCCCCACCTTGAGGGACAGAAAGGCAGGGGTTGCACCTGTGGGGAAGAGAGGTCAGGAGAGGTGATCCTCAACAACCCAACAAGGGATTGCGACCCATGGATGGCATCTTCAGGAGCAAGCTGAAGGATGCCCAGGGTCAAGTCTCTTCTTCCCTCACCACTATCCCAGGAGAACTCTGTCTCCTCTGCCTTCCATCCCTATCCTGAATCCAGTTCGAGAATTCAGCTCCTGAATCTGGTTCCCATGTGCTGCTGAGTTCAGTCTGGGGCTTGCCCAGTGCCTGCCCCAGCATCAGTGGTGCCAGTGGTGCTGTCATTACCATCAGGGCTTGGGCTGGCTCTTGGTTGGTGTCTCTGTGTCTCTTGGGATTGTTCTTTCTGCCCCAGTTGGTTGAGTTTCTTTCCTACCCCATCATTCTTTCTCCCTTCTTCCCTTTTGGCAGGCAGAAGGCTTCATGGAGAGCCTCTGGCACTCCTCTGGTGGCCAGTCCATCCCTGTCCCTTGACAAGACAATCCCACAGGCCTTCAAATGGAGCACAAGGCTGACATCTTGTCAAGATGTCCTTTTTTCTGGGAGGTAAATTGAAGTGGACACATTAGAGTGAGCTTGCTGCAGTGACTGATGACACATTGTGGGAGGACAGGGCACTGCTCCCTCTGCTCATTTGTTCTGGGGACTCACCGCTGTCCCATTCGTATCCTTCAGCTGCCCCAGGCTGGCTATAAAACCTGCACACTTCTCCTTTTCTCCTTCTAATGGGCTGCTATTGGAAATGTTTCCTAGACAAGGGTGACATGAAATACATCATTTTTTAGATAATTGGACACCCAGCGATGGGAAACAAAGTGCCTGATGCTCCCGGGAGAGCCTGGCTGCAGCAGGGATCCACTCCCCGAGACAACGCTCAATCAATTGGCTTCAGCCTTCTCCCAGCAATGTGGAAACCTGAGTGCTCAACAGAAGAGCTCTGGTGTAACATGCTCCAAACACGCTGTGCTGCATGGGCATCTCTTGTGCAGTTGCAAAAGGACATGAATATTTCCTGAGGTGGGCAAAATAAACAAAATACAGTATTTCAGCTGCTGGTGAAATCCTTCCTAGAGGATAGCAGGAGAACTTTGCATAGCTCCAGGTAAAGCTGTTTGTGTTTCCACAGAATCACAGACTGCAATGGGTTGGAAGGGACCCTCAAAGGTCACCTTGTCCAACTGCCCCTGCAGTGGGTGGGGACACCTCCAACTGGATCAGCTTGATCAGGGCCCCATCAAGTTTGACCTTGAATGTCTCCAGGGATTTGGCTTCCTCCACATTTTTGGGCAACCTGTTCCAGTGTCTCACCATCCTCCTTGTGAAGAACTTCCTCCTAACGTCCAAGCAATATCGACCCTGCTCCAGTTTCAAATCATTGCCCCTCATCCTATCACCACAAGTCCTTCTAACCATCACTTCTAACCACCCTTCCTGTAGGTCCCTATCAGAAATTAAAGTGCATCCCTAAGGTCACCCCAGTGCCTTCTCTTTTCCAGGTTGAAGAAAAAAAAATGAAAAGAACATAACATTTCCAGAGGCCACCTTTCATCTGCAATGCATGAACATGTCAGGGGCATGTCTTGAGGAGTTACAGCTTGTTTTCATCAGACACAGGGGTACTAGAACCTGCTTTCTCAGGAAAAGAGTTACTGCTATGGTGACACTACACATAGTGCCTTTTGTCCAGTTTGTGAGGATACAAACTGAGGAGAAGGACCTGGGAGTTCTGGTGGACAAGCTCCCCATGAGCCAGCAATGTGACTAATGACCAAGAAGGCCAATGGTGTCCTGGAGGGCATGAAGAAGAGCATGGCTGGCATACTGGAGAGGTTCTTCTCCCCATCTACACTGCCCTGGTGAGGCAACTTCCGGAGTCCTGGGTCCAGTTCTGTGTTCCCCAGTTCAAGAGAGACAGGGAACTACTGGACAGAGTCCATGAGAGGCTCCAAAGATGCTGAGGGACCTGAAGCATCTCTGTGAACAGGAAAGGCTGACAGACCTGGGGCTGTTGAGCCTGGAGAAGAGCAGCCTGGGAGGGGATCTGATCAGTGCTCAGCAAGAGCTAAAGGGTGTGATGGAGTTGATGCTCTCAAAGGTCTCTTCCCACCTCAGCAGTTCTATGATTCTAACTTCACAGCCCACCATGTCCAGGGGCATGGGCAGGAGAGCACAGAGCAGGGACAGCCGAAACAGCACAACTGAGCAGTCAGAAGGTGCTGGAGATGGAATAAGAAAATGACAACCAGAGCATCACTGTCAGCAGGATCAAGGGTGATGGCTCGAAGGGTTCCGATGCTTTGTGCCACCACCCATGAGGACTTGCACGACCCCTCCTTGCTCTCACCATTAGCTGGGCTACATCCTGACCAAACCTCTGATCCATTTGAAGATAAGGAGAGCTTATTTTCTGACCAAGCTCAAAGCATTCAGTGGTGTGACAACGTGTGTGCTCACTGAGGTGATGGAAACTGACTGTGGCACTGTAGGAGAGGAGAATAAGCCATTTCATGAATAAATGAGGGAGACAAGTGATGGTTCCTTCAAAGTGGAGCATAAAAATAGAGCCTGCACTGTGGGGTTTGAGACAGGGATCTCACAGGCTCAGGAGATGCGTCCTGGAGAAGGGATCAGATTGTGGTTTGGCTCAGGATCACCTGCACAGGCACCCCTAGGAGTCAGAGAGTGAATTCACATGGGAGGGGGGAAAGGGATCCTGAGTAACTGAGTGGAGACTAACTGCAGTAGTAAGGGTGTCTTTAGCATATATGTAGGAGATGGTTCAGTTTGATCTTCCCTTTCCCTCTCTTCTCAATAGCTAAAGGGTGGGGGTCAAGAGGATGGGGACGGATTCTTTTCAGTGGTGTTCATCTCCACACCTCCACAGCTTTGAAACCCCTCCAGAGATGGGGACTCCACCACTGCCCTGGGCAGCCTGGGTCAGGCCTTGTCAGTCATTTTGGGGAAGAAATTGTTCCTCATGTTCAAACTAAACCTCCCCTGGGGCAACTTGAGGCCATCTCCTCTTGTCCTGTCACTTGTTTCTTGGGAGAAGAGACCAACCCTCATCTGGCACTAATCTCCTTTCAGGGAGCTGTAGTGAGCCAGAAGGTCTCCCCTGAGCCTCCCCTTTTCCAGGCTGAAGGTCCCACACAGCTGCTCCTCACCAGATCTGTTCTCCAGGCCCTTCACCAACTTCATTGCCCTTCTCTGGATCTGCTCCAGCCCCAGAATGGTCTTCTTGGACATTGTAGACGAACTGTAGACAATTATAACTCCTTATAAATTTCATCACTTAACATCACTCCACTTCTGATGCTGAGAAGATTCTCAAGATATTCTCTCTTCCCAGTGTTTAAATACATCATTGCCTCTAACTCCCAAGACCTTTTGGTGTGGTGATCTTGGATTTCAAAGTTTCAAATGATAAATTCCTTGGCATCACTAATTACCTAATTACACCTTCTCCAGCTCCTTTCAATATTTTCTAGCAGAAGACACTGACTGTGCACTGAGCCATGCTTGATATGGTGACAGCAGCAATGTCAGACTGATGAAATTGGGAGATTTCTATTAAAATGTGGAATGCTGGCAGGTGAACCCGTCACAGAAGTCTGATTTTGAACACTAGAGAGCAATCAACCTTTACTACCAGTAGTAGGAACTGGAACATGAGTGAGCTGAGAAACAAAGACTGTGTTGGCTTACACCACCTGTAAGACAATCCTTGTGTTTCCAGTGATCCCAGCTCTGGGACATAGTTCATGGTTTCTTTACTAGTTTATGAGGTCACACTGGAAATGGATCACTGAGCTAACCCAACATTTAGGGGGAAAGGCAAAAAAAAAAAAAGTAATACCATTTTTGTTTTAATTTCAGGACTTTTTGTAGGGCTACAAATCACTGCACTGGTGCCAGGTCAGTGGCACACCAGGCACAGGCAGGAATGGCGACTGAAAGATGAAGTAGTGAAGAAAAAGAGGGCTGTAAATGAGCTCTGCACAGAAGAAAATGTGTGTGAAAGCAGTCTCTGACAGAGGAACCCAGCCTCTTCCAACAACTGGCTCTCTACAATTATTCTTTTTAATTAAAGATGTCATTGCTTAACTGAGGTGTTTATTGCCTGCAGGCTCACACTGAAAGGTTTTCTTGCAGGAAGACAAAGACAAAACACCCAAATCCCAGCATGATGAGGTTCATAGAATGATAAAATTGTTAGGGTTGGAAGGGACCTCAAGGATCATCCACTTCCAACTCCCCTGCCATGGGCAGGGACACCTCACACTAGATCAGGTTGCTCAGAGCCACATCCAGCTTGGCCTTAAAAACCTCCAGGGATGAGGCTTCCACCACCTCCCTGGGCAACCTGTTCAGTGTCTCACCACCCTCATGATGAAGAATTTCTTCCTAACATCCAATCTGAATCAACCCATTTCTAGTTTTGCTCCATTCCCCTTAGTCCTATCACTACCTGACACTCCAAAAAGTCCCTCACCAGCTTTCTTGTAAGCCCTCAAGATACTGGAAGGCCAGGTTGGAAGGGATGTCTGAAGATCATCCAGTCCAACCCCAGTGCTAGAGCAGGGGTACCCACCGCAGCTTGCCCAGCAGCACGATGGCCAGGTGGCTTTGGAACCTCTCCAGAGGAGACTTCATAACCTCTCTGGGCAGCCTGCTACAGGGCTCCAGCACCCTCACACCAAACAATTTTCTCCTTCTGTTCAGGTGAAACCTCCTGGGTTCCAATTTATGCCCATTGCCCCTTGTCCTGCCCCTGGGTACCGCTGACAGAAGTCTGGCCCCATCCTCTTGCCCCTCACAGGTCCTTTAGCTCTTGCTGAGCATTGAGAAGATGACCTCTCAGCTGCTCTTCTCGAGGCTCAACAGCCCCAGGTCTCTCAACCTTTTCCCCTCACAGAGATGCTCCAGGCCTGTCAGCATCTTTCCAGCCTCCATTAGACTCTCTCCAGCAGTTCCCTATCTCTCTTGAAGTGAGGAGTTCAGAACTGTACCCCAGACTCCATTTGTGGCCTCATGAGGTCAGAGTACAGTGGCAAGAGAGCCTCCCTTGACCTGCTGACCTCACTCCTTTTTATGCACCCCGGAAGACCATTGGCCTTCTTAGCTATGAGAGCAAATTGCTGGCTCAACTAATACTCCAGATTTGTTGTTATCTGGGCATATCTGGGGTTTATGACACTTGGATGACTGTGGTCTAACTTCTCTTTACCATCTCTAATACATTTACCACTTGCAATTTGATATTTTATGAAATGGTTCAGTTTCACATTTCCCAGCAACTGCTCCTTGCATTTATTTTTTCACCTCACTTTAAAGTCTATCATAAAAGAAAAGAGATCTGACATTAAAACAATAGAGCAGTTCCAAAATCCTCTATAAATATATTCTCTATTTCTATGGCTATTGCCTCATTTTTATACTTCAGGCTTATCTTTGGGTGACAGGAAGCCAAAATCCTGAAATGGTTTAATTAGCCTGAAAAATCTTGTTTAATAAAGTTCTGCTGGAGAAATATCATCCAATATTACTAATGTTCACAACAACCAGACAGATGATGTCAGTGCTGAATTTTATGTGCAAGTTACAGTGAGGTGGGGGTTGGTCTCTCCTCAGGAACAAGTGATGGGACAAGAGGAAATGCCCTCATGTTGCACCAGGGGAGGTATAGGTTGGGTACTAGAAGAAACTTCTTCATTGAAAGGGTTCTCAGAGACTGAAACGTGCTCCCCATGGAGGTGTTTAGAAGACAGAGATATGGTGCTGAGGAACATGGTTTAGCACCAAGCTTGGTAGATTTAGGTAATTACAGAATCACAGAGTGGTTTAGGTTAGAAGGGACCTTAAAGATCATCTAGTTCCAACCCCCTGCCATGGGCAGGGACACCTTCCCCCAGACCAGGTGGCTCAAGGCCTCATTCAGCCTAGCCTTGAACACCTCCAGGGAGGGGCTGTCCACAGCCTCCCTCAACAACCTGTCCCAGTGTCTCACCACTCCCTGCAAATTTCTTCCTAATCTCCAGTCCTCTTCCAGCTCAAAGCCACTGCCCCTCATCCTATCACTGAAAGCCCTTGTAAAAAGTCCCTCCCCAACTTTCTTGTAATGCCTTCAGGTACTGGAAGGCTGCTCTAAGGTCTCCCTGGAGCCTTCCATTCCCCAGGTTGGACTCAATAATCTTAAAAAACTTTTCCGATGAAAACTATTCTGTAAATTCTATCATTCCATATGTAAGAATTCAATTAAGAGATAAAATCATCATTGCCAGAACTTTTTGGGTTTTGCATAATTTCTGAGGTTGCCCTGAGTTACTCCACCCTCAAGAAGAACTTTTGTAAGTAAGTGGATGTTTTCAACCCTTACAGACTGACTGGAATCCCAAAATCCCAGCATGGTGGGGGTTGAAAGGGACCTCTGGACATCATCCAGTCCAACCCCACCACTGCTAAAGCAGAGGCACTCACAGCAGCTTGCCCAGGATCACAATGGCTTTGGAACCTCTACACAGGAGACTCCACAACCTCTTTGGGCAGTAGGTAGGGTTAAATTCAGATTAAGAAGGGTTGTTTTTTTTTTTTTATTTCCAGGAAAAGTCTTTCAATGTTTAGATAAAAGGTTAGCCAGGACACAGCAGAACCCAAAACTTTTATTGCTTTGAAAGAAGATTGTGCTGAATGCTCAACAGCTTCTCAGGGACCTTCCCAAATCATCTGATGGGCAGATCTGAACCTACTAACGCCTTTCTCTGTACTCTTCTCTGAAATCTCCATCATTTATTCATCACCTTTTTTCTCCCTGTGTGTTAAAGTTATTATCTGCAACACCTGCTTAATGGACCACCACATTTCTCTACAGCTGTCCTCCTCACCTTTCTCACGGCTAAGTAAACATCTTGGCTTGTTAAAGCTTGTCTTGTGAAGAAATCCTTCACGCTGATGGTGCTTGACCCTGCTACACTCTCAACACTTTGATGAGAGCTGTGGCTTCTATTATTTCCTATCATTTCTGACATTCAAAGCAAGATTGTCAATCCTGGAGCTGAAGGAACAATAACTGCAGAAGTAGGACTGCAGGCGTGGGCTTCTCTCAGGACTGTTGGAAGGTTGATGACCTGTATCTTATGCAGACTAAACACATTCCAAAAGCTGTAGCATGAAGGACTTATGCCTATTTTCAAAGCACAGAATCACAGATTGCATTGGGTTGGAAAAGACCCTTCAAGGTCGTCCTGTCCAACCCCCCTGCAGCCATCAGGGACATTTCCAACTGGAGCAGGATGCTCAGGGTCCTTTCAAGTTTGACTTCGAACGACTCAAGGGATGGGGCCTCAGCCACATCAAGGATGAGTGTAGAGTCCTGCATCTGGGAAAGAACAACCACATGGACCAGTAGAGGTTGGCAACTGACCTGTTGGAGAGCAGTGAAGGGGAAAAGGACAACAGGATGACCATGAGCTCCCAATGTGCCCTTGTGGACAAGAAGGCCAATGGCATCCTGGGATGTATTAGGAGTGTGGCTATAAGTTGAGAGAGGTTCTCCTCCCCTTCTACTCTGCCTGGGTGAGGCCACATCTAGAGTATTGTGTCCAGTTCTGGGCCCCTCAGTTCAAGAAGGACAGGCAACTGCTTGTGGGAGTCCAGCACAGAGCCACAAAGGTGATGAATGGAGTGGAACATCTCCCTTCTGAGGAAAGGCTGAGGGAGCTGGGGCTCTTTGGAGAAGAGAAGACTTAGAGGTGACGCCATTCATGTTTATAAAGATGTGAAGGCTGAGTATCAGAAGGATGGAGCCAGGATCTTCTGAGTGATGGGCAATGATAGGACCTGGGACAATGGGTGCAAGCTGGATGTTAGGAGGTACCACGTGAACATAAGAAAAAGCTTTTTCATTGTGAAGGTGACAGAACACTACCCAGAGAGGTTGTAGAGTCTCCTTCTCTGGAGACATTCAAAACCCACCTGGATGTGTTCCTGTGTGATCTGGTATAGGTGATCCTGCTCTGGCAGGGGGGTTGGACTAGATGATCTTCCAAGGTCCCTTCCAATCCCCAACATTCTGTGATCTCTGGGCAACCTGTTCCAGTGTTCCACCATCCTCATTATGAAGAACTTCCTCCTAATGTCCAACCTAAATCTCTCCTGCTCCATTGCCCCGTGTCCTGTCACCACAGGCCCTTCTAAGCAGTCCCTCCCCAGCCTTCCTGTAGGTTACCTTCAGATATTGAAGCACAGTTCTAAGGTCTCTCTGGAGCCTTCTCCAGGCTGAACAGCCCAATCTTTTCAGCCTGTCTTTGTAGGAGAAGTGTTCCAGCCCTCTGACCATCTTTGTGGCCTCCTCTGGACCTGCTCCAGCAGGTCTGTGCCTCTCATCTGATGAGAGAGATACCACTTCCCACACCAGCTTTGGAATTGTCAATGTTGACTTGAGAGCTACCTCATCTCCTTGGAGACTCAGCTCCACTCGGTAAGCCTCAGACCTAGATGTGCAAATAGCAGAGGGCTCAAGTTAATAACTGTGTTCACCTTTATTTGTCTATCTCCCTTCTAAGAGAATAAGGGAGCCACATTTTCTCAATAAGGAGAGTTGGGAAAGAAGAGCATGGAGCAGGCTGGAAGAACTAATAATAGTGGTGGGTGGCTCAGCCTTAGAATCACAGAATTGTTTGTGTTGGAAAAGCCCTCTAAGATCACCGAGTCCAACCATCAATCCAACACCACCATGCCCATTAAACCATGTCCCAAGGTGCCATGTCCACAGGTTTCTTGAACACCTACAGGGATGGTGACTACACCACCTCCCTGGACTGCCTGTTCCAATGCCTGACCACTCTTGCAGGCAAGAAATTTTTTCCTAATATCCAACTTAAACCTCCTCAGGCACTATTTCAGGCCTTAGCTGAAGGTCCTGCTAGTGAAAAGTACACCTTTGATTTAAAGAGCTGCTCCTCTGAGTCCCAGGGAATGAGATCAGTGAAAGAGATGACTGAAGGTTAAAACCACCCTGCTGGGTATGACCATGCTCAGGATCATCAGAGATGCTGACCCTAAGGAAAAAGCATCTGCAGGAGGTGCATGGTGTCCAGTGATGGACTGTGGAGAGCCCTGCCAAACAAAGGTCTTGGAGACAGTAAGAATAAGATATAGATATGTCCAGGCTTGTTTCCATGTGTACAGAACAACAGAACAGAGTCACAAAATCACTGACATTGGAAGAGACCTTGAAGAGAAGCTGGGCATGAGCAGAGAGTGTGCACTTGCAGCCCAGAAGGCCAATCACATCCTGGGCTGCATTGAAAGAAGCATGGCCAGCAGACTGGGAGGAGAGATTTTGCCACTTTGCACTGGTGAGACCTCACCTGGAGTCCTGCATCCAGGTCTAGAGTCCTCAATACAGGAATGACATGGACCTGATGGAGCAGGTCCAGAGGAGGGCCACAAAAATGATCAGGAGGCTGGAAAACCTCTCCTACGAAGACAGAATGAGGGAGCTGGGGTTGTTCAGCCTGGAGAAAGCTCCAGGGAGACCTAATAGCAACCTCCCAGTATCTGAAGGGGGCCTACAAGAAGGGTGGAGAAGGACTGTTTACAAAGGCCTGTAGTGATAGGACGAGAGCAATAGCTTCAAACTAGAGTAGATTCAGATTGGATGTTAGGAAGAAGTTCTTTACCATGAGGTGGAACACTGGAGCAGGTTGCACAGGGAGGTGGTTGAGGCCCCGTCTCTGGGGATGTTCAAGGTGAAGCTCAACAGGGATCTGGGCAGCCTGATCTAGTTGAGGATGTCTCTGCTTACTGCAGAAGAGGCTGGACTAGATGAACTTGAGAGGTCCCCTCAACCCAAACCATTCTATGATCACCAAGTCCAGCCATTAAGCCAGCACTGCCAGTCACCACTAAAGCACATCCCTCTGAACCACATGCCCATGGCTTTGAAACCCCTCCAGGGATGGGGAATCCACCACTATCCCTGGGCAGCCTGGGCCAGGCACTGACAACTCTTTTTGGGAAAAAATTGTTCCTCATGTCCAAACTAAATCTCCATTGGTACAACTTGAGGCCATTTCCTCTTGTCCTGTCACTTATTCCTTGGGAGAAGAGACCAAACCCCACCTGGGTCCAACCTCCTTTCAAGGAGCTGTAGAGAGCTAGAAGGTTCCCCCTCAGACTCCTTTTCTCCAGGCTGAAAGGCCACAAGGGCAGAGTTTCTTCCTTCAGAGCTACTCTAAACCAATTCTGCACCCAGCCTGCATTTGTGCCTGGGATTGGCCTGAGCCAAATGCAGGATCTTGCACTTAGAGTTTGAAGTGTTGACCAGAGATAGAACTAACCTGATCATCAACACTTTTCCCCAGGACCATGTTGCCAAAGACCAGGGTTGGGCTGGCCACCAGAGGAGTGCCAGATGCTCTCCATGAAGCCCTCTGCCTGCCAAAAGGGGAAAAGAAAAGGAAGAAGGGAGAGAGACTGAAGGGCTGGGAAAGAAACTCAATGAGTTGGGATGGAAAGAAGAACAATCTCATGGAACAGAGACACAGAGACACAAACCAAGAGTCAACCCACCCCCCAGTGGCAATGATGGTACCACTGATGATGGGGGCAGGCACTGAGGAAGTCCCAGACTGGACTCAGCAGCAAATGGGAACCAGATTCAGGAACACAGGGATTGGGATGGAAGGCAAATGGGACAGAGAAGAAGGGCCTTGAGTCTGGGGATGCCTCAGCTTGCTCCTGAAGATGCCATCCATGAGCTGCAATCCCTTGTCCTGGCTGCTTCTCCCCACAGGTGCCACCTCTGCCTTCCTGCCCCCCAAGGTGGGGCACAAGCCATGGCAGTGCCCTTGGTGTGCAGAGGAGCAAGTCTCAGGCAGAGCCTTTCTGCAGCTCAGCCCTTGGTAGTAACTTTCCCCAGCAGCTTCTTCCTGCTAGAAGCAGCCCCTGGCTGTGCAAACCTGCCCTGGCCTTCAGAAAGGGACATTCCACTGCCACATGTGCCCCTTTATGCCAGCCACAAGCAGTCACCCAGAATGGACCTTCCCCACCTTGGGGAGGAATGCCAAAAAACCTACAGCAGTTGGAACTGGGCTTGGCTCACTCTGAGCTATTAAGATGCTGGGAGCTGCAGTTTTATTTCTCTTTGGCTTTCCCTCATGCTGAGGATTTATCCCTCCCTGCAGCAGCAGCAAAAGTTCAACAGCCCATCTATATTTTATGAGCAATATTTTTAATGCTTTTTAATAAAACAAGAAAACAAGACTTCAGACTTAAAATGTCCTTCATTAAGAACCAACACAAACGAGGGAAGGCTTCAGTGCAAAGCAAAGAGTTTTACATTAGGAAAGAAATCAGCTCCTTACTTCTGGTTAAGCTGGCTGGCTGGGATGCACCATTCTGCCCCAAAAGGGCAGGAATTCAGTGTCAGCAAAGGAAACGATCTATGGGTTTCCAGGTGATGCAAACTGATGGATCTTGACATATCTAACTGCATCAGTTCAGTGGTCAGCACCCCTGCAAGTGCAAATGGATGAGTACAACCATGCAGCAGGGCAGGTAAGGGCTGACCTGCTGGAAAGCAGCTCCATGGAGAAGGACCTGAGAGTGCTGGGGGACAAGAAGTTCACCATGAGCCAGCAATATGCCTTCATGACAAAGGGGACCAGTGGTCTCCTGGGGTGCATGAAGAAGAATGTGGCCAGCAGGCTGACAGAGGTTCTCCTCCCTACCTACTTTGCCCTAGAGAGGCCACATCTGGAGTGCTGGGTCCAGTTCTGGGCACTCCACTTCAAGAGAGACAGGGAGCTACTGGAGGCTGGGAAGATGCTGAGGTGCCTGCAGCATCTCTGTGAGGACAAAAGGCTGAGAGACCTGGGGCTGTTGAGCAAAGCAGACCAAGGAAGGATCTTCTCAATGCTCAGCAAGAGCTAAAGGACCTGTGGAGCACAAGAGGATGGTGCCAAACTCTTGTCAGTGGTGCCCAGTGATAGGACAAGGGGGAACAAGTACAAACTGGAACCCAGGAGGTTCCACCTAAAGATGAGCACAAAATTCCTTGGTGTGGGGGTACTGGAGGCCTGAAGCAGACTGCCCAGAGAGGTTGTGAAGTCTCTTTCTGGAGAGATTCCAAACCCACCTGGCCATTGTGATCCTGGGTAAGCTGCTGTGGGTGCCTCTGCTTTAGCAGAGGGGTTGGACTGGATGATCCCTAGAGGTCACCTTCCAACCCTCACCATGCTGGAACCCTATGAAAAACACCATCAGAGCAGGCTCAGCTTTGGCTGCATCCTGCCTTCAGAACAGCAACTAAAGTCATCCCATGCTTGGAGAGAGAACATCTCCCAGGTGAGGAGCAGCTGCTTCCCAGTAGCATCCTTGCCCCAGGCACTGGTCCTACAGGTAGACCAAGGAGCACTTTCTCCAGCCTGTAGAGTGTGGAGAACTCTTTAGGGTGCTCATACTTGTTGAGAAGCCCAGGCCAGATGGGAAGGGCTGCAGGCTCTGCCAGCCCATAAAGGAAACATATGGCCAGGTTTTATCTGCTTCACAGCCCTGCTCTTGATGTTGCTCTGCACATGTGCACCAGAGAGAGAGAAATGGAAAATTCTGCATGAAAAACCACTCCTTCTTTCCAGGAAAATGTGTGTGAGTGGAGAAAGACAGAAAAATATGTTCCTTCAGCACTGCTGCTGATAGTGCTGAGCATGATGGATAATTATGGGTTGTAAACACTGACAATATCAGCTCCAAATAACTCCTCAGTGCAGTCATCCTGTCAGCAGAGACCACAGGATCAAACAGCTCTCAAATGTCCTTTGCAAACACGTCTGACCAATGTGCTTTCTCCACCATCCTGGGCTGCAGGGTCAGCTGGGCTCAACATCTTCATCAGTGACCTGGATGAACGGACTGAGTGGACCCTCAGACAGTTTGCTGACAATACCAAACTGGGAGCAGTGGCTGACACCCCTTCAGCCTGGACTGACATGCAGGTGAGAGACCTGAGTGAAAAGGAACCTCAATGAAGCTCAACAAGGGCAAGTGTAGTGTCCTGCACCTGGGGATGAGCCATCCCCTACACCAGTGCAGGTGAAGGGTGATCTGCTTGGTAGAAGCTCTAAGGAGCTTGACTTGGCAGTGCTGGGGCACAAGTTTCCCATGAGCCAGCAATGTGGCCTCATGCACCCCTCAGCTGTACTGGTGCTGGGGGTTATTCCTCCCCACATTCAGGACCCTACACTTGCCCTTTTTGAACTTTATGAGGTTCTCCTCCACCCAACTCTCCAGCCTGGCCTGTTCTCACTGGATGGTAGCACAGCCTGAGGAGGTGGCAGCAAGTCCTCCCAGTTCAACTTTGCTGCAGCCTCCACCCTGCCACACACAAACTGGTTCAGTTTGCATTCAGAGCCTCTCTCTGCAGAGCAGAACTCAACCGTTTCACTGCCATTCTGCTGTCTCAGTAGCAATCTCAACATGGAAACTACACCCTGACCAGTGTTTGCTACCCAGCTACAGGTGGTGTGATGTGGTGTCCTTCTGAAGCACCACACAAGCTGCAAGGAAGGGGGAAGCAGCAGAGCTCTGAAAACACCTCACATGGATGAGAGGGAAGGATTAATCCTAAGTCTTCTTCCGAAGCACCACACAAGAAGCTGGAGGAAAGGGGAAGCAGCAGAGCTCTGAAAACACCTCACATGGATGAGAGGGAAGGATTAATCCCAGGCAGACCTGAGGTGATTTCCTGGTGGTGCTGTAATGAACACAAAGTAGCAGCTCACTGCTCAACACATTGCCTGGTGAGGAGCTTTGAGCAAGCCCATGCAGAACAAGGAAGGATTTCAGTTTCTACTAAATAATGTTTTTCTGCTAGCAGGAGTGAGCACAGTGAATATTGCAATGGAGAAGAATGAATTTACAGAAGATTACTCATAGAATCATTTTGGTTGGCAAAGGCCTCTAGAGCACTGAGTTCAACCATCAAGCTCAGACCACCATGGCCACTAAACCATGACATCGCCCTAATCCTTTTGGGGAAGAAATTGTTCCTCATGTTTAACCTAAACATCCCCTGGTGCAACTCAAGGCCACTTCCTCTCATCCTGTCACTTTTTGCATGTGAGAAGAGACCTGGCTCCAACCTCCCTTCAAGGAGTTGTAGAGATCCAGGAGGTCTCCCTTCAGCCTCCTTTTCTCCAGACTTAACAACCTGGGTTCCCTCAGCTGCTCCTCACCAGACCTGTTCTACAGACCCTTCAGCAGCTTCATTGCCCTTGTCTGAACCTGCTCCAGCCCTCTATGTCTCTCTTGGAATGAAGGGCCCAAAACTGAAACACTCAAATGCAGCCTCACCAGCACCAAGTCCAAGGGGACAATTATTGCCCTGGTCCTGTTGGCCACGCTGCTGCTAACACAGACCACATTTCCACACTGTTTATACAGCTCCTTAAAGAACACAGCACCCACCATCCTATCCCAGCTCACCACTCTTCCACACCATAGGAGGAAAGACTGAGAGGACTGGGGCTTTGTAGGCTGGAGCAGAGCAGACTGAGAGGGATCTCATCAATGCTGATCCATACTGACAGTGTGGGCATCAGGAGGATGTGACCAGGCATTTCTCAGTGGTGTGCAGTGACAGGACAAAGGACAAGGGGCACAAACTGGAACATGAGAAGTTCTCTCTAAACATGAGGAGGAACTTCTTTAATTTAAGAGTGACTGAGGCCTGGAGCAGGCTGCCCAAAGAGGTAGTGGAGTTTTTCCATCTCTGGAGACATTCCAAACCCTCCTTGATGTGTTCTGGGTGACCTTCTCTAGATGAACCTGCCTTGGTAGGGAGGTTACACTCAATCTCCAGAGGTCCCCTACCATTCTGTGATTTCACAGGTAATCTTGCTCTACTGTTATTATTTACAAAGAGGACATTTGTGTTTGGCACCCAGTTACCTCCTCCATGCAGGCTTCTGCCTATGACTTCTTGAAATGAATGTTGTGTATAATAATAGAATGAGCAGGAGGCTGGTGACCTTTGCTGTGGAAGTGCACTTTGATTACTTGGCTTCTCCAACTGTCCTGTGTTTACATACCACATCCCACTAACCTTTGGGGACTGGACAAAGTGGCTGCTCCAGCAAAATACAGAATATTGAAAAGGTCAGGAGTGAAGCATGGTCAAATACTAACCCTCTTCTGAATACATTAAATAAACACTCTTGGTGAGAAGAGTTCATTCTGGTGGCTGAGTGAAACAGTGAAGACAGACATGCAGCCAAGCCTGGGGCTGAGGGCTGAGAAATGGGAAACCTGCTCCTACTCATCTTCAGCAATGTAATCCCAGGATGATGGAGCACAGAAGGGACCTCTGGAAATCATCCAGTTCAATCCCTGTGCTAAAGCAAGGGCACCCACAGCAGCTTGCCCAGGATCACAATGGCCAGCTGGGTTTGGAATTTCTCTACAGAAGGAGATTCCAGAAATTTCTCCTTATCTTCAAGTGGAATCTCCTGGCTTTCAGTCTGTGCCTCTTGCCTCTTGTCCTGTCCTTGGGCACCACTGGGAAGAGCCTGGCCCCATCCTCTTGCACCCCACAGGTCCTTTAGCTCTTGGTGAGCATTGAGAAGGTCCCCTCACAAGCTGTTCTTCTCCAGGCTCAACAGCCCCAGGTCTCTCAGCCTTTCCTCCTCACAGAGATGCCCCAGACCCACCAGCATCTTCCCAGCCTCCACTCGACTCTCTCCAGTAGTTCCCTGTCACTCTTGAACCAGGGAGCCCAGAACCGGACCCAGGACCCCAGATGTTGCGTCTCTAGCAAAAGGTAGAGGGGGAGGAGAACCTCCCTTGACTTGCTGGCCACACTCTTCTTGATGCACTCCAGGACACCACTGGCCTCCTTGACTATGAGAGCATATAGCTGGCTCAAGGGGAATTTGTTGTCCCACAGCACTCCTTCATGGAGCTGCTGTCCAGCAGGCCATCCCTCACCTGTACAGGTGCAGGGGGTTATTCCATGCAGAATGGAATAAAGATTTTTCTCCTTCCATGAAAAAAGAGAAGATTCTCCAATTATGCAGCCTGCAGAAGAATTTCATGACAGTACCTGTTCTTTACTAGCAGCAGAACATCTCCTTGGAGAGCTAGGTGGGTTTGTCAGCCTGAATCTACTGATTTGGGCACTTTGCCCAAGAAGCAGCTTTCAGGTTCACAGCCTGGGCTTCTCTCTCTGCAGGCTGCCACAGGGAACAGCACGGTGGCTGCAAGCATGTAATTAGTGCAATTAATCTGTGGGTCTGCAGCCTCTGTTTGAATAGAGCTGCTTGGAAAATGGATTTTTTTTTTTGCCAATAGCCAAGTTCTCTCCCGCAGAAAGAGACGTAATATTTTTTTCTTTCCTGACCAAATGTGAGCCCATGTAACAGAAGCAGAAATGGCAACAGCCTCTGCTTTCTCTTTCACCCTCCACGCTGAAGCTTTCTTCCTGTCTTTAGTAGCTAAATGAGAAGCTGAAAGCATAACAAAGTATAAATTACACAGAATCACAGAACTCTTTGGGTCGGAAAAGATGTCAGATCAAGTCCAACCACCAACCCAACACCACCATGGCCACTGAACCATGTTCCAAAGTGCCATGGCCACAGGTTTCTTGAACACCTCTAGGGAGGGTGACTCCACCACCTCCCTGGGCAGCCTGTTCCAATATATGACCACTCTTGTAGGAAATTGTTCCTAATGATGTGCAACCTAAATTTCCCTGGCACAATTTCAGGACATTTCCTCTCAGTCCATCACCTGATATTAGGGAGAAGTGATTTACCCCCACCTGGCTCCAACCTCCTTTCTGGGAGCTGTAGAGACCAATGAGGTCTCCCTTCAGCCTCTCTTCTTCAGACTAAACAATCCCAGTTCCCTCAGCTACTCCTCACCAGACCTGTTCTCCAGACCCTTCAGCAGCTTTGTTTCCCTTCTCTGGACCTGTTCCAGCCCCTCAACGTCCTTCTTGGAGTGAGGGGACCAAAACTGAACCCAGTACTCAAGGCATGTCCTTACCAGCACCCATTACATGGGGACAATCACTTCCCTACTCCTGCTGGCCACACTATTGCTGATCCAGGCCAGGATGCTGGTGGCCTTCTTGGCCACCCAGGCACACGCTGGCTCATCTTCAGCTGCTGTCAACAAACACCCCCAGGTCCTCTTCCGCTGGGAAGTTTCCATCCACTCTGCCCCTAGCCTGGAGCATTTATGGGGTTGCTGTGACCCATGTGCAAGACCCAGAACTTGGCTTTGTTGAACCTCATCCTATTAACTTTGGCCCATTGATCCAGCCTGGCCTGTAGGGCCCTCCTACCCTTCAGCATAGCAACACTCCCACCCAGTTTAGGGTCATCTGCAAACTTACTGAGCGTGCCTCGATCCCTTGTCCAGATCATTGATAAAGATGTCAAAGAAAACTGGTCCCAGCACTGAGCCCTGCTGAACACCACTGGTGACCTGCCACCAATCAGAGCCAACTCCTTTCCCCACCACTCTTTGGGCCTTGACAGAAGCCATTTTTTAACCCAGCAAAGCATCCACTCATCCAAGCCAGGAGGAGCCAGTTTCTCCAGGACAATGTAGGAAAAGATAATCATAAGTCTACTTTTCCCCATCTTTTTCAATCTAAGATAATAGAAATAGGAAAATCCTGAGTGTTCCACACCAAATCTGTGCTTCCAGTGCTCAAAAAAAAAAAAAAAAAGGAGGAAAAAAGTAATGAAAAACAAACCCTCATAAATCACAACTCTCTCATTAAAAATATTTTGACAGCTCTACTCATCACCTCTGAGTTCTTCAGAACTGGAGGGAAAGGTGGATGTTCAGGCTATGTTTTATTACTTCAGCTTCTATTGGCCTTTTTTTCACTACATCTTGTTCTTTTTTCACCTTTCCCCCACAAAAGAATATTTTGCCATCTCACTATTAATGCAGCTCCTTGAAGGAACCACCAGCCTACACACACTGATTTTCCTCCTCGACTTTCATCCCCATGGCTGCTGAAATCAGAGGTTTTGGGCTTATATGAGCCCATCAGCTCTTTACTGGCACTCTCATTACATCCCTTTTTTAGAATCCATGAAGCCCAGCATGGTGGGGGTTGGGAGGGATCTTTGGAAATCGTCCAGTCCAACTCCCTTTGCTAAAGCAGGGGCACCCACAGCAGCTTGCCCAGCATCACAATGGCCAGGTGGCTTTGGAAGCTCTCCAGAGAAGGAGACTCCACAACCTCTCTGGGCAGCCTGTTCCAGGGCTCCAGCACCCTCACACCAAACAAGTTTCTCCTCCTGTTCAGATGGAACATCCTGGGTTCCAATTTGTGCCTGCTGCCCCTTGTCCTATCGCTGGGCACCACAGACAAGAGTCTGGCCCCATCCTCTTGCCCCCCAGAGGTCCTTTAATTCTTGCTGAGCATTGAGAAGATGCCCTCTCAGGCTGCTCTTCTCCAGGCTCAACATCCCCAGGTCTCTCAGCCTTTCCTCTTCACGGAGATGCTCCAGGCTCCTCAGCATCTTTGTAGCCTCCCCTGGGCTCTCCAGTAATTCCCTGTCTCTCTTGAAGTGGGGAGCCCAGAACTGGACCCAGGACTCCATCTGTGGTCTCTCTAGGGCATAGTAGAGGTGAAGCAGAACCTCCCTTGACCTGCTGGCCACTCTTCTTCATGCACCAATAGATGTTACTGTGTTTCAGAACGGGAGGCAGCAGCTGGGAGATTTGCTCTTTTCTAACCTTACCAGTGACTTGCTATTAAAACTGCCTGGTCTGAAAGAGGCTTCCTACTGGTGTTTAGCTCTGTCAAGTTATGAGGGAAGTGAAGCTTGGGTGGGAGCTCCATTTCTGACAATGCTAACCAGCTTACACCCTCTAGACTTGCTTGCAAATAAGCTAGCAGATATATTGACTGAATCAAATCAGATCATGAAGCCATCAAGGAGTAATCACCACCCCAAAGCAGTGGAAATTTAGTAGAAGAGAGGACAAGTACATTTGTCTTGGAGTTCACACTAAGGAAGCCACACAAAACCCAGAGAATCAAATAATTCATGGGGGGAAATGGGATGGATGTGAACAGTCAAAATCCCAGGGATTAGGACACTCAAACTGCTGGCTGCAAAAGGGACGATAAATACAACATTGAGCAAGGTAACCCTCAGGTCTGATGGTCCAATATCCAATGGGGTAAGGAAGCTTCCAGCAGAAGGCAACTGGTAAATGATTCAGTAACAAGAACAAAAATCACTGATCAAGTGGCTCATGCAATTAGCACTACAAAGAAATTGCCAGATATCTGCTTCCATTTAAACCTGAGGGAATAATGGACAAGAAGTGAAAACCTGGAGAAAAATCTCTAAACCATTCTGTGATTCAAATCTGAGATTCATTAGTGTTTATAGCCAATAATCACTAATTTCTGCTTTGAACTATTGGTGCATTAAGGACTACAAGACAGGCAAAGGGTTAATGCCACACAGACCTTCATCAAGAGACAGAACATAAAAATCACTGAAATTAGGTTTACTTCATGAAACAAACAAAACCCCCATCCAGACAAACCCAACCCCCCAGCCCAAAAACTAACCCCAAACCCTCACTCAAACTCCAAACAAGATCAAAAACCTAAACAAACACCCAAAGCCAAGCAACAAAACCAACAACAACCCAAACAAACCACTAAACACAGACTCCAAAAATCCCCCAACAAAACTCAAAACCTGTGAAGCAAGTCACCAGGATAAACTACAGGTAGCTCTGATTTAATTTATCCCATCAAAGCAGTCTCTTCTACTCTCAGAGACAGCAACTACCTCATGATTTTTAATTAAGAGCCAGCTGAGATAGCTTCAAAAGCCTTGAAACAGCCAGAAAACCTCATACAGAACCCTCCTGGCAAGTGAGAGAACTGAGGACTAAAATAAACCACTAGATTTTAGATGTGTATCACAGAATCCCAGAATGCCAGCATGGTGGGGATTGGAAGGGACCTCTGGAGATCAGCCAGTCCAACCCACCTGCTAACATAGGGGCACCCACAGAAGCTTGCCCAGAACCACAGTGGCCAGCTGGCTTTGGAACCTGTCCAGAGAAGGAGACTCCATAACCTCCCCAGCAGCCTGTTCCAGGGCTCAGCACCCTCACACCAAGTAAGTTTCTCCTCTTGTTCAGATGGAGCCTCCTGAGTTCCAGTTTATTCCTGTTGCCCTTTGTCCTGCCCCTGGGCACCACTGAGAAGAGTCTGCCCCATCTTCTTGCCCCCAACAGGTGCTTTAGCTCTTGCTGAGCATTGAGAAGACCCCCTCTAGGGCTGCTCTTCTGCAGGCTCAATAGTCCCAAGTCTCTCAGAGAGATGCTCTGGTCCACCCTTGCTGAACTTCCTGAGGTTCCCTCCACCCAGCCCTCCATCCTGTCCAAACCTCAGTGAATGGCAGCACAACCTCACTGGGTGTCAGCCACTCCTCCCAGTTTTGTGTCATCAAACTGGCTGAGGGTCCACTTCATCCTTTCATCAAGGTCAGTGGTGAAGATTTTGAACAGGACTGATGACTGTGGAACACTGGTAGCTCCAAGCCTTCAGCTAGACTTTGCCCCACTAGTCACAACCCTCTGAGCTCTGTCCTTCAGCCAGTTCTCAACCCACCTCCCTGCCCACTCATCTGACCCACACTTCCCAAGCTTCCCCATGAGGATGTAGCACACTGCAGTCTATGAAAAGGCATGCTGGAGGTCTGCTTGGAAATGGTCCTCGTACACAGGTTCTTCATGTTTACTACTGAGAAACAGAGAGAGATGTGTAGAGCCTGGTCAAACTGAGCATTTTGACAGCCTGGATGACACCTCTCAAAACTGACTGTATCCATATGGGACGGGTTTGAGACATACAGAACAGCCCAAGTTAGGAAGCACAGGAGGTGGACTGGAAACGCAGGAAGCTACGAGCTGATAAATGCTTCATGTATGATCAGTGTGTAGGAGGAACCTACATTCACAGAATCACAGAAACATTCAGGTTGGAAAAGACCCTCAAGATCACCAAGTCCAACCAATAATTCAACTCTACAAGGTTCACCCCTGAACCATATCCCCAAGCACCACATCCAAATGACCTTTAAACACATCCAGGGTTGGTGACTCGACCACCTCCCTGGGCAGCACATTCCAATCCCTGACCACTCTTCTGAAAAAATTTTTACTACTGTCTAGTCTAAACCTACCCAGTGGCAGCTTGAGACCATTCCCTCTTGTTCTATCACTAATTATCTGGGAGAAGAGACCAGCACCAGCCTCTCTACAATGTCCTTTGAGGTAGTTGTAGAGAGCAATGAGGTCTCCTCAGCCTCCTTTTTTCCAAACTAAACAGCCCCAGCTCCTTCACTCACTCATAAGATTTATTCTCCTACATTAATCTGTGACAGAGAGGAAAACAGAGGGATGAGCTGAAACCGAATGAAAACTGACCTCTGAAGAGCAGGACTGCCTGTGAGAGGCATGAAGTGAGTCCTCCAGTCTAGTCAGCACTGATGAGGTATCATCTGGCATGTTGTGACCAGTTTTTGGTGCTGCACTTTGAGGAAGAGGTGGATCAGTCTGTGAGAGAACACAAAAGCCTTCTCAGAAACACTGATCATGTGGAAAATCTTACCTTCAAGGAGAGATTTACAATGATGAGCATGAAGAAGCTTCAAGGGGACATGGTTAATGTTCTTCAACTGTCTAAAAATTTCAGGAAGACATGGTTAATGATCTTCAGCTCCACAAAAGGCTGCTGAGACACATGAAATAATGTTTGCTCTGTTTCTCACACACAGGGCAAACACAGCAAAGGTAAACTCAGGCAAGAAACCTTCAGAAGGAGCTTCTAACGCTGGGGATGAAGCAGTGCTGGAGCATGTTGCCTAGGGAGGTCTGCAGAGCTTTCTTTACTGAGGCCAAGAACAAGCACTGCCCCGGGAATGATACAACCAGAGCTGACCCAGGGCATGGGGTGTCCTACATGGCTCCTGTGCCTTTAATCCTGCATATGAGAGACTCAAATGCTTCCTGACAGCTCAGGCTTGGAGTGAACACGGGTTGGTTCCCTCAGCATAACCTGTCACAGCAGTTAAAGGGGACACCATGGAAAGTCCTTCTCAGCAGAGCTAAAGTTCAAACTCACCATTTCCAGTTTCTCCATCAGTGAAGCAGAGAAAACTCCTCTAAGACCAATGTGTTGCTGTCCTCTAGTGTAAAGCTGATGTGGACATCTCTTGAACTTAGTCCTGACAAGCTTCCCTTGCCCATAAACTGGCAGTACCTTATCTGCATTGGCCAGGGCCAGCAGCTCCCCAAGGGTCAAGAGTGACCCAGAGAAAACAGTTGCTCACCAACTCAGACACACCCCACAGTGCCCACCTGCTAGTGCAGCTGGTGAGAGGATCCATAAACAGCCCCAGACATGGAAAGGAATAAAACACATCCAGGGTCCAGTCAGAAGCAAAGGAAAATGGAGCTGGAGAGAGGACCATGGCTTCAAAGTCCACCCAAGACGTAGGCACACAGGTCAGAAAAGAGCTAGGAGCATAAACCAGGACTTAAATGGAGCTCCCAGCCCGGGATGGAGAATGTGGGTGGTCAGGTGAGGTTCATGAGGGCAACCAAGCTCTGTCACTGCACTCAAAGCCCTGACCAGAGGAGCAGTCCTGACTTCCCACCTGCCGAGCGCAAGGAGTCTTTATAACCTGCACTTGGAGGACTGGGGTCCTCTAGACACCACGGCAGTGGCACACAGCTGCAGTGCTGCTCATGTCCTGAGGAAGCCCAGCTGCTGGAGCTTTGATGAGGACAGCTAAAGCAAAAGCACATCTGTTGTAGTGATCTCAAGGGTTTGTAACCCTCGGCTCACAGCTGCCATGTGGTGGAGGAGTTTCTGAGAACCTGTTGATGCACAGGAGTTTATCAAATCCTTCATCTTGGGAATATGTGGGATTAAGGAGAACTCCAGTATCCATAACTGATGATGTCATAGAATCAACCAGGTTGGAAGAGACCTCCAAGATCATCCAGTCCAACCGATCCCCCAGCCTAGAGCAATCAACCAGACCATGGCACTAAGTGCCTCATCCAGTCCTCTCTTGAACATCTCCAGGGATGGTGACTCCACCACCTCCCTGGGCAGCCCATTCCAATGGGCAATCACCCTCTCTGTGAAGAACTTCCTCCTAACATCCAGCCTATACCTCCTCTGGCACAGCTTGAGACTGTGTCCTCTTGTTCTGCTGCTGGTTGCCTGGGAGAAGAGACCAACCCCCACCTGGCTACAACCTCCCTTCAGGTAGTTGTAGACAGCAATGAGGTCAATGTCCTGAAATTCCCAGAGCATCCCTCTTTAAACTACAAAGCCCTCTGCTATGACATTCATGCAAGGGTGTGAAACACAGAGGAAGTTCAAATCCTAGTCAACTGGTTCATGGAGAGATAGCTAAGAGCTTCATAAGAGAGCTAAGATGAAACCATGAAGTCAGTTCCATCACTAGATCTCTCTCTGCAGCAAGGCACTGACACTCTCAAATCCACTGCTTATTTAATGTTTTGCATTAAAAATCCATCTATGAATAGCTCCTTAGGCTCTTCTGATCAGCAGAGAGTGGGTTTGGATGCCTGTTGGGATGCAAGAAGGACACTAGTGCTATTAAAACAAAAATCTCTTTCTGATGGGAAAATAATCTGTCAGATCTAGGAAGCTCCTGATTTACTGTGCTGTGGTGTCTGTAGCAGACAATACATGAAGAATAAGTTTGCACATCTGTTGGACAGGGTCCAGAAGAGGCCACAACGATGATCAGAAGGCTGGAGCCCCTCCCCTATGAGGACAGGCTGAGAGAGTAGGGTCTCTTCAGCCTGGAGATGAGAAGGCTCCAGGGAGACCTTAGAGCAGCCTTCCAGTACCTGAAGGGGGCTACAGGAGAGCTGGGGAGGGACTTTGTACAAGAGCTTGATGTGAGAGGATGAAGGGGAATGGTTTGAAACTAGAGCAGAGTAGATTTAGATTGGATATTTGGAAATTCTTTGCCCCGAGGGTGATGAGACACTGGAACAGGCTGCCCAGGGAACTTGTGGATGCCTCAACCCTCAAAGTGATTAAGACCAGGTTGGATGGTGCCTTGAGCAACCTGGTCTAGTAGAAGGTGTCCCTGCCCATCACTAGGTCTTTAAGGTCCCTTCCAACCCAAACCATTCTGTGATTCTATGAGCTGTTGGTGTGCATCTAGAGAGGCAGATGGAGACACCTGCATTGGCACTGGGAGCCACCAGACTGGGAAAGGACTTTGCTGGTGGCAGACTCTCCATGTTGGGACTAATTAAAGACTGATTATGGAAGCAGAAAATTATTTTCTGCCTGGCCCTCTCTGCCAACACCTTTGTCTTCCTGGAGTAAAAACATCAATGCTGCCTCTATGGTTGTGTTTAATTTAGAAGCCTGGGGTGTCAGGGCTTCCATCTTCAGACACAATGGATAAAGTAAGCAGTTAGGTCATGACATGCCAAGGGAAGGTGAAAACACAAAGGAGGTTTATTTCAGAAAGAGTTGTCTCTTGGAGGAGTGTCAGCTCACAGTTTGTGAAGTTGAGCATCAGTAAATCTTGGTGAGATTTCTTTGTGGCATTTCAAACCACAAAACACAGCCTGGCTGCAAGGTCCAAGGAGTTTGAATTGCCCAAGGCACAGAGCTGTTGGAGAAGGATCACTCAAATCTACTGGTGTGAGTTACATGATCCTCAGGGGGAGGTCCATTTATTAAGTGTAACTGAAAAAAACTAATGTTGTGTGTGGCAGGTGACCACACTTCTACATTCCATAGAATAAACTGGGAGGCTGCTGGACAGGAGTAAAATTCCAAGTCCACAGGTCCTTGCTATGCCACATTGACTGTGCTGGGCTAGCTACATAAAACACACATCCTGTAAACAATTGCATTCTGACAGGATTTCTCAGAATCCCACCATGGTGGGGGTGGAAAGGGACCTCTGGAGATCACCCAGTCCAACCCCCCTGCTAAAGGAGAGGCACCCACAGCAGCCTGCCCAGGATCACAATGGCCAGCTGGCTTTGGAATCTCTTCACAGAGAAGGGGACTCTAAGACCTCTCTGGGCAGCCTGCTCCAGGGATCCAGCACCCCCACACCAAACAATTTTATCATCCTCAGATGGAACCTCCTGGGTTCCAATTTGTGGCTGTTGTCTCTTGTCCTGTCCCTCAGCACCACTGGGAAGAGTCTGACCCCATCCTCTTGCCCCCCACAGGTCCTTTAGCTCTTGGTGAGTATTAAGAAGATTCCCTCTAAGGCTCCCCTTCTCCAGGCTCAACAGCCCCAGGTCTCTCAGCCTTTCCTTTTGACAGAGAAGCCCCAGACCCCTCAGCATCTTCAGAACCTCCACTGGACTCTCTAACGTAGTTTGCTGACACTTTTGACCTGGTGAGCCCAAAACTGAACCCAGGACTCCAGATGTGGCCTCACTAGGGCAGAGAAGAAGGGTTGAAGAACATCCCTGAACCTGCTGACCACTCTCTTCTTCAGGTACCTCAGGAGACCACTGGCCTTTTTGGCCACAAGGGCACTTGCTGGCTCATGAGGAACTTGTTTATCCTTCTCTATAGATTTTGCTACAAGTTCTGGATGAATTTCATTCAGCAGAAAAGGATCTGTCTCCAGATGACCATTCAGGGTATTTCCAGAGATGAGGACAGCCACCGGCAGGAGCTGTGTAACCTGCAGCAGGGTAAGTTTTCCATCACTGAAATTGCTTTGACAGGGTCACAAGTCCCTGTCCTTGTGGGACAGCCCCTGTGCTGCAGGCATGGTGTGTTGCTGTGGCAGTGTCACCAGCTGTGTCATGGGACCAGGCTGGCTGTCCCTTTCCTTCTCAGTTAGCATACAGACAGTGGTTGCTGCCTCCCATAAAAGACTGACCATGGAGAGTCATTTAGGAGAGGTGCTCCCCTTCATAACAAAGGAATCTCATGGGAAACACCTTTACATTCCAGTTCCTTCATTTACCAGGATGATATTCATCCAGAACTTGTAGTGAAATGGAGAGAGAAGCATGAACACGTTCCCTGTGAACCCACATTGTGCCCTCGCGGCCAAGAAGGCCATTGGCATCCCGGGGTACATGGAGAAGAGTGGGGCCAGCAGGCCAAGGGAGGTTCTGCTGCCCCCCTCATCTGCTCTGGTGAGGCCACACCTGGAAGACTGGGCTTCCTGGTTCAAGAAGAACAAGAATTTGCTGGAGAGGGTACAGCCACAGGCTCCAAAGATGCTGAGGGATTTGGAACATCTCTGTGATGAGGAAAGACTGAGAGAATTTGAGCTGTTTAGTCTGGAGAAGAGCAGACTGAGGGGGATCTAATCAATGCTGATCAATACTTAAAGAGTGGATGTCAGGAGGATGGGACCAGTCCTTTTTCAGTGGTGCCCAGTGACAGGACAAGGTGTGTGATGGGCACAAACCTGAACATAAGAAGTTCCATCTAAATATGAGGAGAAACATGAGGGTGATGGAGCCCTGGAGCAGGCTGCCCAGAGAGGGGTAAAGTGTCCATCTCTTGAGATATTCCAAACCCTCCTGGATGTGTTCCTCTGTGACCTTCTCTAGGTGATCCTGCCTTGCCAGGGGCATTGGAATCTATGATCTCCAGAGGTCCCTTCCAACCCCTACCATTCTGTGATTCTGTCTATGGAGCAATCACACAGCCCATGGGGCAGCTTTTTTCCTTTGCCAACCACCATGGTAAACATTTTCCAGTCAGTGAACCCATCCATATGAGCATCTCTGCGGCCATCAGAATGATCCTTGGTGGGTGATTCTGCAGGAAGTTTATTATCCAGCTCCTGCCTACATTAAAGCTGACAGTTATGGAAGCTTCTATAAGCATCTCCTGTGTCCTGGGACACATTCTCCTGTGCACACTTTCCAGATGGAATTTTCCTGATACCACGTTGAGAAACAAAATGCACAAAATGATAGTTTACATTAATTGGATGAAGAGTCTCCTCAAATCACTCTTTTATTCTACATTTTTGGCTGAAAACTGCCAAATGGGAGCTAATTCCTTATTTTATTAAAGCAATGAACACTTAGAGATGCTGCTTGTCCTTGAAATGTTTGTGTGGATTTAGCAGAAAGTGCTACAGAAAACTGTGCAACCCCTCTGTTGATTCCATTCACAGTGCTGGAGTTCATGTCCATGAAGGAAACTCATCACAGGTCCTTAATGGGCTACATATATCACAGAATCTAAGCATGGTGGAGGTTGGAAGGGACTTCTGGAGATCATCCAGTCCTAACCCTCTGCTCAAGCAGGAGCATCCACAATAGCTTGGCCAGGATCAGAGTGGCCAGCTGGGTTTGGAATCTCTCCACAGAGGAGACTCGACAATCTCCCTGGGCAGCCTGCTCCATGGCCCCAGCACAGTCACACCAAAGAAGTTTCTTCTCATCTTTAGGTGGTACCTGCCATGGGAAAGCTGAGCAGAAGACTGCTGTTCCCATCTGAGACTGGAAAAAGGAAAAGGGAAAATGTGGTTGTGGTTTGCATTTGGAAAACCAAACAGAGATGCTTTAAAGTTGAGATTGAACTGTTGGAACAGGTCCAGAGAAGTCCACAAAGATGATCAGAGGACTGGAGCACCTCCCATACTGTGACAGGCTGGGAGAGTTGGGGCTACTCAGCCTTGAGAAGACCAGGCTCTGGGGAGACCCTACAGCAGCCTTCCAGGACCTCAAGGGGGCCTACAAGAATGCTGGGGAGGGACTTTTTACAAGGGTTTGTAGTGATAGGATGAGGGGCAGTGGCTTTGAGCTGGAAGAGGGGAGATTGAGGCTGGAGATTAGGAAGAAATTATTTCCAGTGAGGGTGGTGAGACACTAAAACAGGTTGCTCAGGGAGGTTGTTGATGTCCCCTCCCTGGAGGTGTTCCAGGCCAGGCTGGATGAGGCCTTGAGCAACCTGGTCTGGTGGAAGGTGTCCCTGCCTATGGCTGGGGGGTTGGAACTAGATGATCTTTAATATCCCTTCCAACCCAAAGCATTCTATGATTCTATGCTGGTAGAGTTACAAATTCTGCTTCTTGAGGAGTTAAGACCATTTAAAGCAGAGCCCTGTTGGAAAGGCACACAGAATTTGCAAGGGAGTTTGGAGCTCACCTTAGGATGGGGAGAGAAAGCAAAAAGAGAAATAAAAAAGACTGCAAATAAGTGAGTGAAAGAAGAGCAAGAACACATAAACCAACTCACTGCTCCACATGTGTGGGTGGCAGTGAGATGATTTTATGTGTCAGTGTTCTTAAGGCTAAACATTTCAGAAGGACCTTCAAAACTTCTGTGATCTTTACAGTATCAACCTCTTCTTGGATAATTTCCCTCCAGAGACACAGCCAAGGAGCTGTGCTGATTTCCCTCTAACTTGCTATCAATAGCTGGAGTTTTTGCCATTAACTAATTATAGAGAAAATTAACCTGCTCACCTGAAAAGAACAGACTCCAGCCTTGACTCATTAAGATGATGCTGCTTTTCTGAAGGGGACTGTGCTGTGAACATTAAATGGAATTCAGAAGGGAAGAACTGGTTCCTTGGAATAATTAACTTAATCAGTATCAAGCTCCTGTCACTTGTGTTCCCTCTGCAAGCTCAGCTTTCCTAAGGCTTAAGCATCTTCTCCTCAGTGTTAAGCAAACACTGGCAGCAGGTGTTGAAGAACAGGTCCATGGTTGAGTGTGGTGATGCTAGAAATCAAAAAGCACTTCAAACAATGAGGACAAGCATTTCATAGAAGCACAGAATTGTTTGGATTGGAGAAGACCTCTAAGATCACTGAGCCAAACCATCACCATGGCCACTAAACCCATGTCCCAAAGTGCCATGTCCACACATTCCTTGAACACCTCCAGGGACAGTGACTCGACCCTGGGTAGCCTGTTGCAACACCTGACCATTCTTGCAGGAAAGAAATTGTTCCTCATGTCCAACCTAAACCTCTCTTGGCACAATTTCAGACCATTTCCTCACATGCAATCACCTGATACTAGAGAGAAGAGACCATCCCCCATCTCACTCCAGTCTCCTTACAGGAAGTTGTGGAAAACCAGAAGGTCTCCCCTCAGCCATGAGGTCATACTTTTTTCATCCACTGGGTTCTGTAACCAGAAGTCAGAGAAAAATAAGACTACAACAAAGAAAATAGTCAATGACCTTTCTGAATGGACCCAAAGGTCCATTGCAGCTTGGAAGGAGCTGCAGCTCAAGTGGCTGCACTGTGGGTCTGGTACCACAGCTTCTAGAAAATGTGTGGAGTCCTGGGTGGGTTGCTCTGTGAACAAGGAGAAAAATCCACCACAGTCCCATGTTCCATTTTGTAGGTGGATGCTCTTAGAGGAAAACATGAAATGGGACAGCCAACACCCAGTCCTCAGCTTTGCTGGAGATGCCTCCTCCAGCATCTCAGATACCTTCCTCCTGCTGCCAGTCTGGCTTTACACTGCTCTTGTCTGAATAATTCTTCTGCAAAATAAAACCCAGAAACCATTCATAGAGTCACAGACCCATTAAGCTTGGATAATACCTGCAAGATCATTGAGTCCAACCATCACCCCAGCACTGCCAGGTCACCACTAAACCATGTCCCTCAGCACCACATATCCATGGCTTTAAAGCCCCTCCAGGGATGGGGACTTGTTCCTCGTGTCCAAACCAAACCTTCCCTGGGGCAACTTGAGGCTGTTTCATCTTGTCCCATTGCTTGTTCCTTGGGAGAAGAGACCAGTCCCCCTCTGGCTACAGCTTCCTTTCAGGGAGTTGTAGAGAGCAATGAGATCTCCCCTAAGCCTCCTCCTCTTCAGGCTAAACAGCCCCAGCTGCTCCTCACCAGACCTGCTCTCCAGACTCTTCAGTGGCTTCATTGCCCTTCTCTGGTCCTGCTCCAGCTCCTCAACGTCCTTCTTGGAGTAAGGGACCCAAAACTCAAGGGAACCCACTACTCAAGGTGTGCCCTCACCAGTATCCAGTACAGGGAGAAAATCTCTGCCCTGGTCCTTTTGGCCACACTATGAATGATCTAACCCAGGATACTGGTGGCCTTCTTGGCCACCTGAGCACACACTGGCTTACCTTCAGCTGGCTGTTTACCAACACCCCAGACCTTTTCCCCTCTGCTATTTTCCATCCACTCTGCCCCAAGCCTGGAATCCTTTCAACCCAGTGCACTCTATGATTCCCCTCACTTTCATCCAATAAAATTAAAAAGCTGCTTCTCTCTGGGTTAGACCAGAAGAGTTCAATATTTTCAAGGTCCTTTCAAGAAATGGTTGGTTTATAAATAAGATGTCTCTGAACATAATGGTTTTGTTGCTTGCTTGGAGAAATTCTAGCAAGGGGATGTCTTTGTAAGTGATGAACTCCACACTACCTTGGTAGGCATTTTCAAGGTAGTTCTAAGGAGCAGCTCAAGCAAAGAACAGGAAGATAGATTCATTTTAACCTTCCAGCACAAATGGTTTCCACAAAGGTCACATTTCTGCAAGTCATGACATTATGAGCCTGATCTTGTGAAGCTGGTATAAACTGGCCTGCAGTCACATTTCTTCTTGCCTTAAATCAAAACTGAATTTCCTTTGCAGACAATAATTTTATGTAGTAGCTGCTGGGTCAGGCTCCTGTGCCCTGTCTCGTGTCCAAAAGGAGACAGTGATGATCATCAGCATCTCTTCCAGGAAGAAAAAAGATTAAGTGGGTGACAGTCTAGTAGAAGGTATTCCTGTCAATGCCAGGCAGGGTTGGAACTAGGTGTTCTCTAAGGTCCCTTCCAACCCAAATCTTTCTATCAATCTATGAACTTACTTCCTACCTGGTCTGTTCTCCTTATGGCTCCTGTTGTCACTGCCTCCCAGCTTCTTAGAATCACAGAATTGTTTGGGTTGGAAAAGCCCTCTAAGCTCACCCATTCCAGCCCAACACCACCATGGCCATTAAACAATGTCCCACAGTGCCATGCCCACAGGTTTCTTGAATACCTCCAGGGATGGTGACTCCACCACCTCTCTGGGCAGCCTGTTCCCATGCCTGACCACTCTTTCTGTGAGGGAATCGTTCAAAATATCCAACCTAAAGCACTCCCCTGGGGCAGCTTGGGGCCAATTTCCTTTCATTCTATTGCTAGTTACTTGGGAGAAGAATGGGTACAACCACCCCTGCATCATTTTCCAGATAGCTGTAGGCTTTCCTCAGCCTTACCATCAGCTCCTGGAGTGAGGGAGACAAGCACTTTGCAGCAGCATTTTCACATCCCCCATGAATACGTATGAGCACAGACTACACAGATCAGAACTTCACAACCTCAGAAGAAAAATCAAACCCTGAGACTACAACAGCAGCCTGTAAAGTCCAAAGTGACACAGACAGACTGGAGAGGGGGTGAGTTAGACGTTGTTGCCCTAATAGAAGGGCCCCAATCAGGTTAGCAGCTGAGATGTTCAGGACAAACCAACAGGAGTATTTCTTCATGCTAACACTGGGCAAACATCTGTCAGGAATTACATTCTGAAGCTGTTCTTGCCTTGGGGCAAGTGATGGACCAGATGTCCTCTTGAAGTTTCCTTTCAGTCCTGTTTCCTGTGATTCCATGGTTAGATCCCAGAACTGGCTAGCACAAGCTTGAGAAGTTGTAAAAGCCATAAATGAACTCGAAACCCATTAGTGCACCAAATAAAAATCACACAACTATGATTCTAGGAAATAAAAATCCACACAGAACTGTCGCCCCAGCCCAGGTGCCACCTCTGCCCCATGTGGTCCAGGGCCAGCTGTTTGCTGGGGAGAACTTTGGCCTATGTGAACCTTTTTGTTCACCTTTCCCCCCAAAACACCCCTTCCCAGCCACCATAGCATGAGGTTTGCCATGTCCTCAGCACCCTGCAGGGATCAGGAGATCTCACAGAATTGCCTTGATTGGAAATGATCTCTAAGAGTAAGTCCAACATCAGTATGACACCACCATGGCCATTAAACCATATCCCCAAGTGCCATGCCTACACATTTCTGGAATACCTCCAGGGATGGTGACTTTACCACCTCCTTGGGCAGCCTGTTCCAACACCTCACCACTCTTGCAACAAAGACATTTTTCCTCACATCTAATCTGAATATCCCTCAGCTTTTCATTCTGGACAAGACTCCTTCAAAAGGAAGCTGTGCCAACTCCCGGCACTGTGATTTATGCTGAGTCAATGAGAGGGAACCATCACCTCCCTGGTTCTGTTGGTCACACTGGCCTTCTTGGCCACTGAGCACACTCCTAGCACATCTTCAACTGGCTGTCAATCACTTGGGCCTCTCCAACACAGAGATACAGGTTCAAGACAGTCAGAAAACTACTAGAGAGAATCCGGCAGAGGCTCTGAAGATGCTAAGGGATGTGAAGCATCTCTGTGACAAAGAAACGCTGAGAGACTTGGGGCTGTTGAGACTGCAAAAGAGCAGCCTGAGGGGATCTTCTCAATGCTCAGCAAGAGCTAAAGGACCTGTGGGGGGCAAGAGAATGGGGCCAGACTCTTGTCAGTGGTGCCCAGTGACACAAGGGACAACAACCACAAACTGGAAGTCAGGAGGTTTCATCTGAAGATGAGGAGAAACTTATTTGGTGTGAGGGTGCTGGAGCCCTGAAGCATGCCCAGAGAGGTTGTGAAGTCTTCTGTTCCGGAGAGATTCCAAACCTACCTGGCCATTGTGATCCTGGGCAGGCTGCTGTGGGTGTCCCTGCTTTAGCAGGGGGATTGGACTGCATGATCTCCAGAGGTCCCTTCCAACCCCCACCATGCTGGCATTCTGTAATAGGTGTCTGAATCTCAGCTCTGCAGACCCACAGGACTTGCTGTTCTCACAGAACTGGCTTGTCCATCCAGCACTCCAATCCACCGCTGCAGTGTAGATGAATTCCTGACGTAAAGCTGCTTTCCCTCTTCATCTCTTATTGTAGAAGCTCTAAATAGGAAGGCAAGGGACCTTCAGGGACTTAATCTACCACACTTCCCTACCATTTTCTCTGAGACAAGCTGTGTTGCTGTGTGTTTTAAATTAACTTCTTTCCTGCTTTGCCAGACAGGCTGAAGGACAGCTCTGGTGATTGGGAGTGCAACGCTGACTTGCTCCTCACAGAGCGTACAACAGGTCTCCACGTTTTGAGATGCTGCTGCTTTTTAGCCTTTCTCCCTACTGCAGACAGGCTGTGATTTGAGCACTCAAGCCTGGAATGTGAGATCTCCCTCTGACAGGCAGTGTTCAGAAACGTGGAATCATTGCATCACTACAGTCAGAAAAGATCTCTAAGGTCATCAAGTCCAACTTACCCGACACCTGCACGGCCACTAGACCACGTCCCAAAGCACCACATGTACTTGTTCTTTTTAACACCTCTAGGGATGGCGACTCTACTACCTCCCTGGGCAGCATCTTCCGATGCCCCAACAAGCAGAAGTGTATTTAGATCCTTCTTCTGGCATCCCTCAAGGGTCAGTCATGGGACCAGTGCTGTTTAACACCTTTGTCAGCGATACGGACACTGGCACCAAGTGCACCCTCACCAACTTTGCAGATGACACAAAGCTGTGTGGCCTGGTTGACACACTGGAGGGAAGAGATCTACACAGAGGAATCTGGACATGCTGGAGAGGTGGGCCCAAGCCACCCGCATGAAGTACAATAATGTCAGCCTGGGTTGTGGCAATCTCAAGCACAAATCCAGGCCAGGGAAGGAGTGGACTGAGAGTAGACTGGGTGAGGAAAAACTCCACATGGGCCAGCAGTGGCTGCTGGCAGCCCAGAAGGCAACCATGTCCTGGGCTACAGCAAAAGCAGTGTGACCAGCAGGACGAGGGAGGTGATTCTGCCCCTCTGCTCTGCTCAGACCCCACCTGGAGCACTATGTCCAGTTCTGGTGTCCCCAACACAAGAAGAGGCTATAAAGATGATCAGAGGGCTGTACCATCTCCCTGATGGGGACAGGCTGAGAGTGTTGGGGCTGTTCAGCCTTTGGAAGAGAAGACTCTGGGGAAACCTTGGAGCAGCCTTCCTGCACCCGAAGGGGGCCTGCAAGAAAGCTGTGGAGGGACTTTTTACCAGGGCTTGTGGTGATAAGACAAAGGAAACTGGAATGAAGCTGGAGAAGGGGAGATTTAGACTGGACATTAGGACGAAATTATTTACAGTGAGGGTGGTGAGACACTGGAACAGGTTACCCCAGAAAATGTGGATGCCCCCTTCCTGGAGGTGTTCAAGGCCAAGTTGGATGGGGGCTTGAGCAACCTGGTCTAATGTGAAGTGTCCCTGCCCATGGCAGGGGGGTTGGAACTGGATGACCTTTAAGGTCCCTTCCAACCCAAACAATTCCATGATTCTGCAGCATACAACATTCCATAGATGTTAGATACATAGATACAGAGAGCCCCAGCTTCCTGTGGGATCAGTGTTGTCCTGCTTTGACACGAGATGTGAGATCTGTCAAATCAACAGGATAAGATGCAGTAATAAAAATAAATAGCATCAAATTAGCATGACAAGCCTCTGAGAAATCATGCAGGTGAAGTAAAGGTAACAAAACCTCTTTATTTCGATGCAGCAGAACGCTGTGGGAGAATTAACAAACCCAGCACGTCCCCAGGAAGCTTTTATTTGGGCAAAAAGTGCCTTTTTCCGTGAAAAACCTTTCAGTTAGCACAATACTGAAGTTGCTCCCTCAATGCCTGCAGAAATTAACATGGCCTTTGATATCCCCCTAATTAATTTGGGTGGCTTTCACGGGTTTAATTTCATTTTCTCACACCCATCTATATGTTTATTGATCTGGAACCCATGAAAGGCAATTTATCACCTCTGCTGCACCATACATTGGCATCACCTACAGAAGGAAACAGCAGTGCATAATGAGGCACATTGGATGGATGAGCTCACTGAAACTAGAGGCAAGTCAGCAGGAGGAGTAAGAGGAACATGAAGTTGCCTCTTCAACTTCACACATGTCAGGGAACACTTCTGGATAAAGGTTACCTGGCTGTGGGGCACATTCTCAACAAGAATGTTGAGAAAATGGGCTCTTCTGTAAATAGACACAGTTTTGTCTTCTCCATGCAGAACCTCACTGGGCTGCCCCTGTTATGCCCGAGCAGGAGTGATCTGTTGTAAGGGATGTCAGCAATGGGCTCTCAAGGACAAGGTGGCTGATGGTCTCCTGGGGGAAGTGGAGAAGAGTGTGCCTAGCAGGTGAAGGGAGATTCTCTTCCACCTTTACTCTGCCCTAGGGAGTCCACAGTTATTCTCCTCAGTCCAGATTGGAAATGATCTCTAAGATGAAGTCCAACCATCAATATGACACCAACATAGCCATTGAACCACGTCCCCAAGTGCCATGCCTACACATTTCTGGAATACCTCAAGGGATGGTGACTTTAGACCTCCCTGGGCAGCCTGTTCCAGCACCTGACCATTCTGGTAGCAAGGATATTTTTCCTCATATCTAATCGGAATATCCCTCAGCCTTTCATTCTGGACAAGACTCCTTCAAAAGGAAGCTGTGCCAACTCCCAGCACTGTGATTTATGCTGAGTCAATGAGAGAGAACCATCACCTCCTTGGTCTTGTTGGTCACACTGGCCTTCTTGGCCACTGAGCACACTCCTAGCACATCTTCAACTGGCTGTCAATCACTTGGGCCTCTCCAACACAGAGATACAGGTTCAAGACAGTCAGAAAACTACTAGAGAGAATCCGGCAGAGGCTCTGAAGATACTGAAGGATCTCTGTGAAGAAAATAGTCTGCGAGACCTGGGGCTGTTGAACCTGGAAAAGAACAGTCTGAGAGGGAACCTTCTCAATGCTCAGCAAGAACTAAAGGACCTGTGGGGGGCAAGAGGATGGGGTCAGAATCTTTTCAGTGATGCCCAGGGACAGACAAGGGGCGCAAACTGAATATGAGGAGAAATTTCCTTAGTGTGAGGGTGCTGGAACCCTGGAGCAGGCTGCCCAGAGAGGTTGTGAAGCCTCCTTCTCTGGAGAGCTTCCAAAGCCACCTGGACATTGTGATCCTGAAGCTGCTGTGGGTGCCCCTGCTTTAGCAGGGTTTTGGACTGGATGATCTCCAGAGGTCCCTTCCAAGCCCACCTAGACAAAAACTATGTTTCAAATAAAAAAAAACCCGATACATCTTAAATGGGAATAAGTCTCCAAGTGAGAGCAATGCCCTGATTAGCCCTTGCCCATTCAACCTATTGGCATTAAACTCTACAGCAAAATGGAGACATCCAGAAGAAATCAAACTTTTTTTTTTTTTACCACTGAAGGATCAATCCTCAATTTTTTTAAAACCTCAATTTGCTGCATGACACAAAAGGAGATCAGCAATGTTACTGCAGCAGGCAGACCCACTCTTTATTAAAAGAAAATAGTCCCTTTGGTTACAGGGAAGCAAAAGCCTTGTGTGAAACTTCTATTCACTCCAATAGAAGCCAACCAATAGAGTCCTGAAGGTGAAATTCCCTCACTTTTCAGTAACCTCCAAGAGGAGAGAAGATGAGAAATATGATGTCAATGAACAGCACATCCCCTGGTACATCTGCTTCCCAAAATAGGAGCTCTGGCTGCCTGTCAGATTATCCAGACACCAGTCATCACCAGGAATTAGAGGAAGATTCCTGGGAGGAATGAAAGTGGGGCAAGGAAAGGCAGCAGCATTTCATCTTGGAGAGGGCTGGTTCTGGGTGTGAGGAGAGCCTGTCTGAAGGAAAGGTTATTTACATTCAGCATGGCACTCAGTCAAGCGATTCTTCAAACAATAATTGTCTTTTAAGTCAGAAATAGCTGAGTGTAGAAGAATCACAGCATTCCCCTCCCTCTGCCAGGGCAGAATGGGTGACAAGTGGCAGGAAAAGGGACATCAGGCACAAGCTGCAACCCAGGAGGTTCCATCTAAAGATAAGGAGAAACTTCTTTGCTGTGAGGCATCTTCTTTCCACCTTTCTGTTTCTCTTGTGCTATGTTTTTGCACTTCTCTTCAAAGACTCCACAGGCAGCTGTTACACAGCTACTGAGCTCTTCCTACATTATTCCCAAGATGACCTTGCCAAAATTCTTGCAAAAGGTCTTCTTGGGAAAGCAGCACTTTGCTCAATCTGACCACAGCTGTGAATCCAGCATGGTGGGACTTGGAAAGGGCTTCTGGGGGTCATCCAGTCCCACACCCCTGCTAAAGCAGACACCCACAGCAGCTCATGCAGGATCATAATGTCCAGGTGGATTTGGAATCTGGACTCTCTCCAGTAGTTTCTGGCAGTCTTTCAGATCTTAAAGGAGCCAGGAAGAAAGCTGGGGACAGACTTTGGAGCAAAGACCTTTTGTGACAGGGTGAGGGGTGATGGTCTGAACTCAAAGACAGAGATCAGACTGGAGAGAAGGGAGAATCATTGACACTGAGGGTAGTGAGAGCCTGGCCCAGGTTGCCCAGAGAAGTGGTAGATGCCCCATGCCTGGAACCTTTGCAGGTCAGGTTTGATGGGGCTATGAGCAACCTGCTCTAGCTGCAGATGTCCCTGCTGACTGCAAGGGGGTTGGACTAGACCTTTAAAAGGTCCCTTCCCACCCAAACCAGTCTGTGTACTATCTATACATATTCATTACAATCCAAGCCTTACCAGACCCTTTTGCTTTCGAGTATCTCTACAAAACCTGACATTTCTAAGAAGTCTAAACTTGTGAATTCTGTTTCTCTCTGGCAGATTCTCGTTCAGAAGGGCCAGAACACCTTGGAGCACCAGCTCAGCATCACTACTTGGAACTCAACATTTTGAAAAAAGAACCATGTGGCCCTTGCTAGGGTCTGTCCAATGCCCCAGTCACTCCATCATCTCTTGGATGCTCTGCCTCAAACTGGGAAAGGAATTAAAGGCTGCTTTGTTCAAAGAACCTTTAGATGAAGAACTACACAAAGCCTGTGTGGGCAATTTCCTTTTCGGGGGAGCTCAACAGCCACTCTGGGAGCTGTAATGACTGTGACAATAGTAGGTTTAATCAGCTGTGATTCTGCTCATTTGCATTGCTAAGTCTTTCACTTGATGTTCTGTCATGCAGATGCAGGCTTTGGGGTTTATTTTTTGTCTGTCTACTATAAAAGAATAAATCTAACAACACACAGTTTCACTCCTAGATCCTTCAACTAAGCTGCATTTTATTTTGGGCCCCTCACTTCAAGAAGGACATTGAGGGGCTGCAGCAGGTCCAGAGAAAGGAATAGCTGGTGAAGGTTCTGGAGAACAGGCCTGGTGAGGAGCAGCTGAGGGACCTGGCATTGCTTAGTCTGGAAAGGAGGCTGAGGGGTGACCTTCTGGCTCTACACAGCTCCCTGAAAGGAGGTTAGAGTGAGGTGGGGGGGGTCAGTCTCTTCTCCTTTGTATCAGATGACAGAATGAGAGGAAATTACCCCAAATTGTGCCAGGGGAGGTTTAGGTTGGATATTAGGAACAATTTCCCTGGAAGTACTCAAGAAATGCATGGACATGACACTTTGGGACATGGCTTAATGGCCTTGGTGGTGTTGGGTTGAAGGTTGGACTCCATGACCTTAGAAGTCTCTTACAACCAAATCAATTCTATGATTCTATAAAAGAATAAATCTAACAACCTAGAGCTTCACTCCTCTATTCTTCAACCCTGAGGAAGGATGCTTGGATGGGCAATGAATTCTAAAGACTATTCCCCACCCCCCAGCCCCCCCTCATTAGTTAAATACATTCTGAACTCAAGATTTTGGATCCTCTTACAGAGGAAATCACAAGCACCCTTCCAGGAGCTGTTAAACAGTCAGCTATTTCTATCTCTGACACATCACCAACATGAACTCTGTGATAAATGCTAACTCCTTGAATGAAGTGAGTATGAATTAGTTGACTCTGAAGACCAGAACTGGGGCTTTTATTTATTACTGGAGATACTTCACAGAAGATACAAGTCCCCAGCTCTGCTCTTTGAGGTTGAGTGATGCTAGGTAGGAACAAGATATTTGTTCCTTTCCACTCTCTCTCCCTTTGATTTTAGGTCCTTTTTCAAGATGTCCAGAGATGCCATATTTCAAGAACAACTTCAAAGCATTTCCTACTTTATTTCTCACCTACTTTCAAGTCCAGCTTTCTCTTTCACTTGAATCATCACTGCTCATTGCTCTCTGCAACTCCCTGAATGCAGGGTGGAGTGAGGTCTATTCCAACACCTAGCATTCTATGATTCTTTGATTGTCCCCCTGTACTGAGCACTGGTGAGGCCACACCTCAAATGCCAGGTACACTCCAAGACATTGAGCTGCTGGAGCAGGTCCAGAGAAGGACAGTGAAGCTGGTGAACAGTGATGGTGGGGAGCAGCTGAGGGAACTGTGGTTGTTTAATCAGGAGAGGAGGATGCTGAGGGCTCATCTGGCTCCCTACAACTCCCTGAAAGGAGGCTGGAGCCAGGTAGGAGTGGGTTATTCTCCCAAGGAACAAGTAATAAGACAAAAGTGGTCTGCAGTTGTGGCAGGGGAGGATTAGGTCAGATGTGAGGAGCAATTTCTTTCTTGCAAGAGTAGTCAGGCATTGGAACAGGCTGCCCAGGGAGGTGATGGACATAATACTCTGGGACACAGTTTGATGGCCATGGGGGTGTTGGGTTGATCATTGGACTCAATGATCTTAGAGGTGTCTTCCAACTGAAACAATTCTATGGTTCTATGACCTCCCCCCCACCCCTTTTTTTTTTTTTTTCCTTTGTTTTCTGGGCTACAAAGATGCAAGCAGCTCCCTGCAGGTACACTGTAGATGAGCAAGGTTTAGTTTCTAAGTGACCATGTTTGGAAGCCAGAACACCACCAGGTATTTCATCATTACCACATGGAATGATGCACCAGTTCAGTTCAAAACTGATGTCTTGAGAGTGAAGCCTTCCCAGCTGACCTCAGATGATATTTTAACAGCCTTGTGCTTCTATCTTCCCAAGCCTCCTTTCCGAAGGCCAGAACTGGAATTTAAATTTCTCACTGGAGATAGTTCATAGGAGACAGGAGCCTTGAAATGCCAAATCCTGGCTGCAGACAGGGTTAAGAAGGTCAGGAAGCATGGAGAAATGTACTGGAAGAAAAAAGAAAAGAGCTTTATTGTGAGGAAGGGTGGCTGTAGGGCAGTCAGCACTGAGCATCCAGCCACAGCAAGCTCACTTCTCAGGAGATCAATTTGAAGAGGAAAAAGGGCAGTTGGGATAATCTGATCTGACCCTGGCTCACAGCCAGGCAAGAGAAGAGGGAGGAGGGAGCCAGGGATGAATATAAAGCAGCTTTGCTACCACAAGGAAGATCTCCATATGGAGCAGGATGGGATTCATAGACTCAGAATTGGTTTGGGTTGGAAAAGGCCTCTAAGATGAAGTCAACCATCAGCCCAACACCACCATGGCCATTAAACCATGTCCCTAAATGCCATGTCCACATGTTTCTTGAAGACCTCCAGGGAGGGCAACTTCACCACCTCCCTGAGCAGTCTGTTCCAATGCCTGACCACTCTTGCAGGAAAGGAACTTTGTCCCCATGCCCAACCTAAACCTCCCTTGGTGCAATTTCAGGCCATTTCCTTTCATTCCTGATACTAGGGACAAAAGACTAACCCCTACTTCACTGCAACATCTTTTCTGCTATCCAAGGCAGCAAAGACCCTGATGAATGGGATTTTCCTGCTGCACTGGACTGGTTTGAGCCTCTAAACCTCTATTTTGTTGAGTCACTGCCTTTAGGCTATCTGATCTCCCAGCTCTGAACCTTTTTTTTTTTTTTATTCTTCTTCTTCCAAGTGTTTTCTTTCTGTTTGACACAATCCACTTAGAATTCCACTCCTTTGAATTTCTGTTTCTAATCCAGCCTGTTTGGCTACCAGAGCTCTTGCCCAGTGCCCAAGTACCTTATCATTTGGTAGTGAAGCTCCTGAGGAGGTAACATAATGGTGCACTTTGGGTTGTGAATAGCTGTCTAGGCTGCTAAAGCCCTGAAGGCTGGTGTCTGAGGAAAACACAGTGCTTTATGCAGTGCTTTCTCCTCTTTTCTGCAATATTTTCTCTTTATGGCTGCTGGAAGTGTGTATTTTTAGTCAGAGCAGGAAAAAAAACCCTACCCAACAACAACCCAGGAATTTGGATGGGGTGACACTATTATAAATAATTAAAAACTGGTAAAGGAGGAGAGCATTAACACGCCAAGAAAGTTTTGTAGCAGCTCTGATCTATTTTGCTGCCTTGCCCTGCTAGGTTGGAAAAGCTCCTTCTGAACAGCAGATGGTCTCAGGCCAGGAAATTACTAACAGAGTGGAACAAGTTGAATTACAATTGGTGATTTCTTGCCAGGTTTCTAATCTCAGCCCTGCGAGGTGTTAAGTGCCCTCAGCTCCTGATGAAATGAGGGCTGATGGCATTGGGCACTCAGCTGCCTTCGCTGCTGCATACATAATAGCAGTTTTCCTACTGCAGAAATGCCATCTCAGAGACTTTTTAAGGCTGCACATTAAAACTAGGAGAGCAGAGGCAGGTGGAGCTGGAGCAGAGGCTTCTTGCACCTATAAAGTAGAGATAAAAATCACAGAACTGTTTTGGGCTGGCAAATCTCTCCAAGATGATAGAGTTGAACTATCAACTCAACACTGCCACAGCCATCAAACTCTGTCCTAAAGTGCAATGTCCACACATTCCTTGAACACCTTCAGGGACAGTGACTCCACTACCTCCCTGTGAACCTTGTTTCAATGCCTGACCCCTCCTGCAGGGAATAAATTTTGCCTAACATCCAGCCTAAACCTCTCCTGTCATGGTTTCAGGCCAACTCCTCTCATTCTATCACCCAGTACTAAGGAGAAGAGAGCAACTCCCACCTAGCTCTAACCTCCTTTCAGGAAGCTATAGAGAGCAATGAGGTCCCCCTGAGCCTCCTCTTCTTCAGACTACACAGCTCCAGTTCCCTCAGCTGCTCTTCACAACATATGTTCTCCAGACCCTTCACCAGCTTCATTGCCCATCTCTGGAACTGATCCAGCCCCTCCATGTCCTGAACCCAGGACTTGATTTAAATGATTACATTGAGAGCAAGAAGCTGCATTGCTGAGTGAAGTTCTTCAGAGTTACACTGGGAATAATTGATTTGCAGTAGTACAAATGTGATAACATCCAAGATGTTTGCACCATGGGCATCTATGTCCTTGATGTTCCCTTTACGGTTATGCAAACCCACAGGATACAAATCTGCTGTGAGTCCCTGCAACCATTTTGAGGGGATTAGCAAACTTCATCTCCCATTTCCAGGTTTCCATGGTGATGGGAAAAGTGAATGACTGGTTAGCTCTGGGGCATGGAGATGTGTGCAGCTCAAACATGGCAGGGACAAGTGAGCACATCATGAGATGAGTGGAACAGAAAAAAACTACAGGGTAGTAGGAAGAAGTTACAGCAGGTGTGCAGAGATCCTCTGCAGCCTCCTGGGGAGTTGGGGAAGAGGTAGGGAACAGATCCTGCCTTTTAGCATCCTTTACTCTGCCATGGTGAGGACACATATGGAGCCCTGGGTCCAGTTCTGGGCTCCCCAGTTTAAGAAGGACAGGAAACTACTGGACAGAGTTCAGCAGAGGCTCCAAAGCTGCCAAGAGGCCTGGAGCATCTCTGTAAGGACAAAAAACTGAGAGACCTGGGGATGTTAAGTCTGGAGGAGAGAAGCCTCAGAGGTCATCTTCTCATTGTTCAGCAAGAGCTAAAGGACCTGTGAGGGAGAAAGAGGATGGGGACAGGCTCATGTCAGTGGTGCCCAGGGACAGGACAAAGGGCAATGGGCACAAACTGGAACCCAGGAGGTTCCATCTGAAGATGAGGAGAAACTTGTTTGGTGTGAGGGTGCTGGAGCCCTGGAGCAGGCTGCCCAGAGAGGTTGTGGAGTCTCCTTCTCTGGAGAGCTTCCAAAGCCACCTGGACATTGTGATGCAGGGCAAGGTGCTGTGGATGCCCTTGCTTTAGCAGTAGGGTTGGACTGGATAATCTCCAGAGGTCTTCTACAGCTGCCACCTTGCTGGGTTTTGGTGAAATAACTGAAAACCAGGTTAATATTGGGGAAAAATTAACAGAGCTGAAGTATCTATTGCATCCTGGGTCATAACAAATGCTTTAAGAGATAAAAATCCTAAACAGGCCAAGTAACCATTTGTCTGAGCATTTCCTATGCAAGGTCATCCCAGGACATCCAGAATCTACCTGGAATTTTTTTCTTTTTCTTCCCCTTACCTTTTTTCTCCCTTCCTGTTGTGACAGCAGAGCTGAGCTATCAACCTGCTGCTGGGTGATTTTTAAGCCTTGGTCATTTTTAACTCACCTGACACCTCCAGCACCCTCAGGCAGATACAGAACTGGTAATACCAACAAAAATTGCAGCCTAAATGAAAGAACACACTGAGGAACATCTTTTCAGATGATTCTGCTCCAGGCCACTGGGTATAAAAATGGACATTGGTCTTGGCTGTAACAAGCTAGTAACTGCATTTCTAATCTCCACTACACCTCCTTGGTATGAAGAAGTTTATAGGGACTCAGAATGTATAAAGAGCAATAATGGGCTTGTTGGATACATCCAAAGTGAATAAAAATAAGAGGGGAGGGGAAGGGGGGTTGGAATTTATGTCAAATTAAAGCAGTTTTCTAAATGTCCTGTTTAGAGATTGTGAAATTCCACTTCATTTCCACAGGGACTGGGGTTGTTCCACCATGAACCCCCCTGTGTGTAAAAGTAGGTTTGGTTCAGTATGGGAAATGTCACTTTCACATAAAAAGTGTTTTTCTAAAGATAGAGATCAAGCACTTTAAGAGATCAAAGACTGAAATACTCAATTCTAATAGCACTAAAATCCAATGTTTTGGAATTATACCCATCTTTATTTTATATTTTTACTAATCTATTTTTGCTGATTTCAACCCACTTCAGCAGATTTTCCCTTCCTGTGAAATTTCAATCAATTATTCAATGGGGGAAATAAGATAAAATAAATTCTGGAGCTCACTGAAAAACATAAAAACAAGACAGTGATCAGAGCAATAATAACTTTCACTCTAGCTCAATGCACTGGAACCAGTGCTTGCCTCAGGGTGTCCTACTGGTTTCTGCTGACAAAGAATGCCTTCTATGGATTCCTCCTCTCCCTCACTTCCATTTCTTTCTCTCTTCTTGCTTCTTAGAAAACTAATTCAAGAGTTGACTCCTTTGCACAGGAATTTCTCCTGTGGACTTTCTGACCAACTTGTACCTCCTCACCATAGCCAGAGCACCTGGAGCAACCTGATCTAGTGGGAGGTATCCCTGCCCATAGCAGGGGCCAAAACTTGATGATCTTTAAGGCTCCATCCAACCCAAAGCATTCCATGATTTTATGAATTAACTCTCTCTGAAGTTAATGTAGCTCTCATTGAACTCCAAGCCCTTCATTCTGTGAGAGCTCCACCACTTCATGTAGCCATGCATGCCTTTAGAACCTGGACTATGATTCAGAAGGTCTGAGATTACTAAGGTCAGACCAACCACCCTGCTTAGCATTTGCCTCAATTAACATCAAAGGAACCATGGTTAGATGTCTGGATCCAAAGCAGTGACACAGGTTGCACACAGAGCAGCACTCTGGTCCAGTAACATTATACAGCTTTTGAGCTCCTGATCAGGCCTGGTTTTGACACAGAACAATGCAGCTTTGCATAGAAGCATAGTCATTACAGCTGGAAAACCTCTTTAAAATTATTGAGCCCAACCACTCTCTAACTCTACTAAGCCTGCTGCTAAGCCATGCACCTCAGCACCACATCTCTTCAGGAGCCAGAGGATCCTTACACCGTAACTGAACTCAAGGGGAGTGCCAAGTGCATTCTGGCCCCTAAGGTGGCAAAAAGGGCTGTGGGGGGGAAATAAATATCTGGTTCTTCAGAAAGAAAAGTCCATATCTAGCCCACCATTGGAGCTGTCTCACTCAGTGAGTCCTTCCTAGCTGGAAAGGGAGATCAGGAAAAAGGAGAGGAAACATACAGGTTGAAATGAAAAGGTATTGAACCACAGAGTACATGGGCAAGCCCCCAGCCAAACTGCTCCCAACATCACCATAAAGTACCTAAAGCTCCACATACCCCAGGGATTTCACAGGAGCCATCATGAAGTGGAAGCAGCCCTCAGGAGCTGAAGAAGGAAGAAGAGCAACTTCAGGAGAAACCCAGATAGAAACCTTCCCCCTCCCTAAACTTCCCCATTTATACCATCTGTGATCTGGACAGGATGGGACACACCTGGAGCCAACTCAGCTCAGCTGGTGTGGCTAAGGCCAAACTGCTAATGGCCTGCACCTGGGGAGAGAGTTCTTACAAGGGCTTAAAATAACAGGACCAGGGCAATGGCTTTGACCTAGAGGAGAAAAGATTAAGACTGTGTTTTAGGAAGAAATTCTTTACAGGGAGGGTGGTGAGACACTGGTATAGGTTGCCCAGGGAGGCTGTGGATAACTTCTCCCTGGAGATGTTCAAGGCCAAGTTGGATGGGGTCTTGAGTCAACCTGGTCTCATGGGAGATGTCCCTGCTGTAGGCTTGGCATTGGAAAGAGATGGTTTTTGAGGTCCTTTCCAACCCAACCCATTCTGTGATTTTTATGATTAAATTAGGACAGGAGCCAAACCTAACTGGAGCTTGTTTGTTGAGTTCCTATCAGTAAGAAATTCAGCTCAGGCAGCACTGCAGAGATGCAACCACACTGAGGAAGTGCTTCCAAAGAGCTCAGTCCTCCAGGGACTGGACCAGGAGGGTTGTTAGGCTCCAGAGAGTAATTTGAGCTTGACTCCTAATGGGTGTCAATTTCACCCTTACAACCTCTGCTCACAAATTCTGAGGAATAATGTTCCTTTTTCATGAAAGATACCATGTCACAGCTCACAGTCCCTGCTTCAGGCCACTCAGTAGTGTGAGACAATGTGCCACTCCTGTCTCAGGGAGGATTTTTTACAGCATTGTTAGGAAAAGGCATTATTTAATGAACTGATTCCTGTTTCCATAAACACCAAATAGAATTATTCTTCACAGTGGGTTCTTTCAGCCCATTTATTGTTTAAAAAAAAAAAAAAAAGATTAGATGCCAGCCAGAGGAATACCCAGGCTGAATTTATAGCAGGCAATTACAAGATCATTTCCCAAATATATCTGGTTAATTTGCTGGGCCTTCCAGTAGCCAAGCTTAAAGCTAGCTGAAGAGATCACAGCTGATACCATTCTAAGCCTGATGTATGCAGACATCAATGGTGTTCCAGGAGTTAGTGAAAGAAATGTCAGCACAGGTTTTGTCTGAGCTGTAGGAAGTTCCTCCATTCATTCAAAATACCATAGCTCAGAAGATGCCCTCTGAATGCAAGAGTTGAATGAATAAATATCAGTCATGGCTTAGGGGGCTTTAGATCATCTGTTCTCAAGGACTGGCTCTCTAAAGATCTGTATGAACAATTTAGGACCATAAATTCCATAATTCCAGCATCGTGGGGGTTGGGAGGGATCTCTGGAAATTGTCCAGTCTAACTCCTTTTGCTAAAGCAAGGGCATCCACAGCAGCTTGCCCAGCATCATAGTGGCCAGGTGTCTTTGGAATCTCTCCAGAGATGGAGACTCCACAACCTTTCTGGGCAGCCTGTTCCAGGGCTCCAGCACCCTCACACCAAGCAAGTTTCTCCTCATCTTCAGATGGAACCTCCTGGGTTCCAGTTTGTGCCTGTTACTCCTTGTCCTGTCTCTGGGCACCACTGAGAAGTGTTTGGCCCTATCCTTCTGCCCCTCATCCTTCAGTTCTTGCTGAGCATTGAGAAGATCCCCTCTCAGTTTTCTCTTCTCCAAGATCAACAGCCCCAGGGCTCTCAGCCTTTCTTCCTCACAGAGATGCTCCAGGCCCCTCAGCATCTTTGGAACCTCTACTGGACTCCCTCCAGTAGTTCCCTGTCTTGAAATGGGGAGCCCAGAACGGGACCCCAGATTCCAGAAGTGGCCTCACAGGAGCAGAGTAGAAGGACAGGAGAACCTCCCTTGACCTGCTGCTGGCCACACTTTTTCATGCCTCCCAGGAAACCACTGGCTTTCTTGGCCTCAAGAGAACATTGCTGTCTCATGCTGAACTTGTCCCTCAGCATTCCCAAGCCCTTCTCCACAGAGCTGCTTTCCAGCAGGTCAATCCCTCACTCCTGTACTGCTACAAAAATGTTCCTCCTCCTTTCATAGTGAGTCTCCGTGTTCTTGGTGGAAGAATAAATTTGAGTTGCATTAGATGATCTCAGAGTCACATTCCTGTTATCCACACTGGAAGCTCATTGCTTTGCAATCACTTGGAGGAAGGGATAATCTCAAAATGCAAACTCCTCCCTCAACCTGCTTATACTGAAATCTTTTTTCTCCCCTCTGTACCTAAGAAACTTATGGATAGTTTGATTCCTGCAGATGGCAGAGGAGGGTTTGAGCTGGCTTGTGTTTCTCCTTGATTTTCAAATGTTCCATCAGGTTTCAAATTCTGGACACAGTGAGGCCAGTTTTAATCTCGACCCTCAGCTGGGCTGAGCAAACCCAATTAGGAGAATTAAGATAACTCACAGCAATTGGGATTGACCCTACTTGATGTCAGCCAGGGCTCCACCTGAGCCACACAAGACCTTAATTGGACTCAGAAAAGTTTGTGATGTGCAAACTTCTATTAAAAAAAAAAAAAAAAAGAAAATCAGAGAGTCCTCTGCTAGACAAAGATGCAGCTGAAATCTGTTGACTCAGAAGGTCTGCTTCAACCATTGTCATAGAAGGTGTCATAGACATGGAGTGTTGTGATGCTGTTCTAGAGTCAAAAATGAGAAACAAAATAATTTGTTAAAGAGAAAAATTATTAGAAAGAGGTCTTGGATTCCTCTGTACCAGCTAGAACATGGTGCAGTTCTACCATCTTATGTCCCTGTGGAGAGAGGAGCAGGGCTCCTTGAGGAAGGACCTGGGAGTGCTGGTGGACAACAAGTTCCCCATGGGCCAGCAATGTGCCCTCATGACCAAGAAGGTCAATAGTGTTCTGGGGAGTGCATGAAAAAGAGTCTGGCCAGCAGGTCAAGGGAGGTTCTCTTACCCCTCTACAATGGTGAGGCCACAGCTTGAGTCCTGGGTCCAGTTCTAGGCTCCCCAGTTCAAGAGGGGCAGGGAACTACTGGAGAGAGTCCAGAGGGGGCTCTAAAGATGCTGAGGGACCTGGAGCATCTCTGTGAGGAGCCTCTCTGTGTGTGAGATGCTGAAAGACCTGGGGCTGTTGAGCCTGGAGAAGAGCAGCCCCAGAGGGGATCTGATCAATGCTCAACAAGAGCTAAAGGACCTGTGGGGAGCAAGGGGATGGGGCCAGACTCTTGTCAGTGGTGTCCAGTGACAGGGCAAGGGGCACAAACCAGAAGCCAGGAGGTTCCACTTGAATATGAGGAAAAATTTCTTTGGTGTGAGGGTGCTGGAGCCCTGGAGCAGGCTGCCCAGAGAGGTTGTGGAGTCTCCTTCTCTGAAGAGATTCCAAACCTGCCTGGCCATTGTAATCCTGGGCAAGCTGCTGTGGGTGCCCCTGCTTTAGCCAGGGACATCTGGACTGGATGATCTCCAGAGGTCCCTTCCAACCCCCACCATGCTGGGATCTGGTGACCCTGTGATATTAATCAAGGAACAACTGATCTTTTGCTTTAATGATCTGTCCAAAGCTCTGTGGATGCTGTGTATAGAACAAGCATCATGACAGAGATGGCAACCAGTGCACAGCCCAGGAAATCACTTGTGGGGGATCTATGATGATCTCCTCTATAATTTGGAGCTTACAGAAGATGTTATTTCTTTTTTTGGTGCTATCTCCATCAGTGCAATGTCTCTGGCAATCAGCCCCTTGGCAGACAGCTCTTGGTCAGCTCCTGAAGGAGCTCTCTAATGAGTCCAGGGTTTCCTCTGCTTTCACCCTGGCCTCATTAGCAGCCATCTTAATGGGGTTTGGGGAGCTGTGACCACCGTGCTTGATGTTCTGACAATGATTTCATTTGAATTGTGGGGGTTTAGGGCTTTAAAACAATGCTTTAGCTCATTAGTTAAGGTTCCAAACTGGGAATCATTATTTTAAGTCTCTTTGCAGGTTTAGTGTCACAGGAATTCAAAACAGAAAGGAAGGGGGGGCTGGGGTGTGGGTAATGGAGGGGGGTGGAAACAACAAGAGAAAAGGAGACCTTTTTTCTTCTTTTTTTTTCACTTGTATTGTGTGTAAATGATCTAAAAATGTTCTGGATGGAAAAAAAAGAGTCCCTCTTACTAAAATAAATAAATGAGCTTATCTTTTAATCTTTTCGTGCCAACTTTCCCTTTCACCATCACTATCTTCAGCTTTGAAAAACTAATGAGAGAATAATCTTAGCCTATGATGGAAAAGCAAAAAATAATCATCCAGGAAAGGCAGCATGTCTGAGATAAACCAAACATCCCGGTTTGGGACTGGTTGTAACTGTTGGGAAACTGGATTTGATTTGGTGAAAAATTTCAGCCCCAAAACTTGAGGATTTTTGATCAGAATTTATGGCTTTGATGTGTTTCAGATGGCAGCTCATTGCAAGAGGTAGCAATAGAGAGATGAAGAGGTTAAAAGCAAGCTTGGGGAGCTGATCCCTGCAAATCAGGGCTTGGATGAGGAGCTGAGTCTTAGGAAGCAGGGTTTAGGATAGGAAGCTGAGTTCTAGGAAGCAGGATTTGGGATGGGGAGCTGATCCCTGAGAAGCTGGGTTTCAGCAACAAGGGAAGACCAACAGGATTAGGTGTGTTTAGGCTGAGGGAACTAAGATCCTAAATCATGGAAAGTCCCCGTGGATGCTGGTCCAAGCTAATGGAGAGGGATGGGAGCATCAGAAGGGCACTTGTATGGAGCTAAATCAGAGAAATGGGAATGAATTGCAGGTTCCTCCCTACAGGCTCTGAAAGGAGCCTGGCAAACTGGCTCAGATTTAGCTGTCCAATATCTATCTGAGGGCAGGATTGCATCCTAACTATGCCTGAGCTCCCGTGGAGACCGTTGGGCTAAGGAGGATTGATGGAGCCCTGGCTAAGGGGAGGTGGAAGAAGGGAAAACTCCTGGCTGCCACAGCCAGTCCCTGCTCCTCCTGTCTTCACTGCTTCAGCAGCTGGGGGGGGTGCTGAGCAATGATCCTGAAAGGTGCAAAAGATGAGGCTGTGAGCAGCCTGCTGTAGTGGAAGCTGTTCCTGCTGACTGCAGGGGCTTTGGAGAAGAGGAGCTTCGAAGGCCCTTTCCAACCCTTCCCTGCAGATCCATTGGTTCAGACCCACTGATGAAGTGTGTCCTCCAGCTCTAGGCAAAACAATGGCAGATCCCAACACAGTGGATGTGTCTGGGGAGCTGCATGTTTGTTTTCTGACAGGACTCTGTGAACATAGCCATGCTCAGCTCCTTGAATAGCCTCATGTTACCAAATGATCTGGTAATCAGAAGCTCAACACACAACACTGGCTCCTTCAGCAGCAAGATGAGCCTACAGAGGAACAGAAGGGATGCAGCAGGTGCTTTGGAGAGCCTGATGGGCTTTTTTTGGAACACAGGTTTGAAGTTCAACTTATGGTCATGAAGCTGTGGATGGATCTCCTTCTGATACCAGATGATGTGTCCAGTTCTGGTGCCACCAACACAAGAAGGTCACTGAACTGCTGGAGTGGGTCCAGAGGAGAACACAAAGGTGATCAGAGAGCTGGAGCACCTCCCGTGTGGGGAGGATTTGGGGCTGTTCAGCCTGGAGAAAAGAAGGCTCTGGGGATACCTTACAGAGGCCTTCCAGTACCTGAAAGGGAGCTACAGGAGAGCTGGGAAGGGACCTTTAACAAGGGTTTGTAGTGACAGGATGAGGAGCAATAGCTTTGAGCTGGAACAGGGGAGATTCACCCTGGAGATTAGAAAGAAATTCTTCTCTGTGAGGGTGGAGAGACACTGGAACAGGTTGCCCAGGGAGGCTGTGGGTGCCCCTTCCCTGGTGGTGTTGAAGGCCAGGCTGGATGAGGCCTTGAGCAACCTGGTCTGGGGGAAGGTGTCCTTGCCCACAGTAGTGGGGTTCAAACTAGACAGTCCTTAGGGGCATTTACATCCCAAACCATTCTAGGATTCTATGATTCCTGCCATTGCTGTATGCATGGAGGTGCCCCTTTCCCACCAGACTGCACCTGAAACTACCTGAAATACAGAGGTTGAAGCAGGAGGTATCTCACATCCCAGAATCCCGGCATGCTGGTCTCTCTCCCTTCTTCCCTTCCTCTTCCCTTTGGGAAGGCAGAGGGCTTCATGGAGGGCCTCTGGTACTCCTCTGGTAGCTGACCCTCCTCTGATCCTTCTCACAATCATCTGGAGGTGAAACAGCTATTGCCATAAACGTTTTTTTTTTCTGTTGGTAGCTGATAACCTGTGAAAAGGAAAAGAAAACAAACCAAACTTTAGCCAGTGTTTTTTAAACGTTGTGTGTGGGGAAAAAATGTTCTCCTGGTGTCACAAAACTGAAATACTGAGGCAAATGAAAATCACAGATGCATTAATGAGAGAAAATAATCTCAGTAATCAGAGAAAGCCACCAGCTCATTGGGTGTTAGGTTGTTATTGTGCAGTTTTAACCAACCTCATCAGCCATGACAAAGTCCCTGTGTGAGCTCATCTCATCATCAACAGAGCTGGGGAAATATTGATACTGTGTGGAGCAGCTAGAGCAAATCTGTTTTCCTTTCCATCAACAAATCCTTTTTCTCTCTGACTTTCAAATCACCCAAATTTCATGTGGATCTTCTGACCTGACATGAAAATGCTCACAACAAAATGGAAGAAATCCCTTCAGCTCCTCATGACCATTGCTGCCTTGTTCAACAGCCATCCCCAAATCATTGCTGAAGAGAACAGATTGGAAAAGGTGTTTAGAAGAAGCAAGATGTTTACATGTCATTGTAGTGCCAGAAACAGGAGGCATCAAAAGCAGACAAAAGGAAGCTGCTTCAGAACAAACAAAGTAGGATGCACAGCAGCTCCTCCCTGGGGAACTCCTCAGCTCAGGGTATTTTGATGCCGAGAAATTCCAGAGGTTCACAAAGCATCTCTGGGAATCTGGCAGGGAATGAATGTAGGAAGGTGAAGGGGGAAAAAGCCTCCCTGTTTGCCACAGGGCATTTCTTAGATCAGATTGATGATGGTTGCAGGACATTTTAGAGGAACATCACAGCAAACTCGTGTGTGGGAAGGGATGGGCGAGACAGAGAAGAGTGTGCAGGAAGAAGAGTCTGGTGTGCTGGTCAAGGGAGGTACTCCTCCACCTCTGCTCTGCCCTGCTGAGGCCACAGCTGGAGTTGTGGGGCCAGATCTGGGCTCCCCAGTTCAAGAGAGACAGGAAACTATTGGAGATAGCCCAGTGGAGGATCCAAGGATGCTGAGGGGCCTGGAGCATCTCTGTGAGGATTAAAGGCTGAGAGACCTGGGGCTGTTAAGCCTGGAGAAGAGCAGCCTGAGAGGTCATCTTCTCAATGCTCAGCAAGTGCTAAAGGACCTGTGAGGGGCAAGAGGATGGGGCCAGGTTCTTTTCAGTGGTGCTCAGGGACAGGACAAGGAGCAACAGGCACAAACTGGAACCCAGGAGGATCCACCTGAAGCCACCTGGCCATTGTAATCCTAGGCAAGCCACTGTGGCTGCCCCTGCTTTAGAAAGGGTGTTGGACTAGATGATCTCCAGATGTCCCTTCCAAACCCCACCATGTTGGAATTCAAGGATGCTAAGATATTCTTTGTGCTGAGCAATTTCTAACTAGGTCACAGGTTTCTGGTTTTCTTTTCCAACCCCCACCGTGCTGTGACTCTGTGACAGCATGGGCTTCCACTGGTCCCTTCTAGACTTACAATTGTGTTGAGATTGCCACTTTGGTGAGTATTGCAGCAGCAGGCAGCTGCTCCCACACAGTTCCAATGTCCTGTAAAATCCTCTAAGGTCTAAGGATTCCTAGAAGAGGTAACCAGTGATCCCATTCCATCAGCTGAACTTGGGTGCTTTGTAAGACTTGCTGTCATAGCTGCTCTAGGTGCCTTTTGGTGCAGTCACAGAATAAGAGAATTGTTTGGGTTGGAAAAGGCCAACCACCAACCCAGCACCACCATGGCCATTGAGCCATGTCCCCAGGTGCCACTGTCCACAGGTTTCTTGAACACCTTCAGGGATGGTGACTCCACCACCTCCCTGGGCAGCCTGTTCCAATGCCTGACCACTCTTGCAGGAAAGAGATTGTTCCTCATGTCCAACCTAAACCTTCCCTGGCACAATTTCAAGCCTCGTTTCCATCCTCTGTAGATGCACAGGAGGTGATAAGACAAAGGTCCCACCATCTGCTCCCATTAAGCATGATGAAGTGGAAGAGTGTTTTAAGGGGGGGCATGGAAACTGCACAAGGAAATTAATGGAGAAGATGAGCTATCCAGGAACATGCCACAGGGAGCTGCTGGGGATGTGATGTACTTCACCCAAGCCTGATCCCACAATTGCAGATAGGACCAGGAGTTAATTAAACTCCATCTAGATTCATTTTTTTCCCCCAACTAACTACACCTATTGATTTAAACTCACCATAAACGCAGCTCTCTGTAAATCATTTGTTTCCTAATTAAACAATTCTTGTATTATATCAGGGTATAAAGAATAAATTATTTCTAACTACTCCTGTTCCAAAGTTTGATCAATAGCTGAGCTTGGCTGCTTTATAGCTCATGGAGATTTTTTCACTTAACTGTTCAGATTTCAGACACCATCCATCTCAAACTAGCATGGTGTGCACCAAAAATTTACATTTTTCTACTCTGGTCTTCATACATCAGAAGTGCTTTGGTAAGAACATAACAGAACACAGTCATCTGCATCAGGGACACCAACCAGAGGGAACCTGGCTCCAACAGGCGGATGGATTCTACCAGATCTTCTCTTCCAAATCAGTTAGAATTAACCACATTTAGAGATATCAGAGAGTGTCTCTAAAGTGGGTTAATAAATCTCATTATTAATTCATAACTGGAGCAGGTCTGATGCAAATGGGGTCATTTGTCAAGAGTCAGGGCTGGGTTGGATATCCAAGTAATGCCAGAGGCTCTCCATGAAGGTCTGTGCCTTACCAAAGGGAAGAGGAAAGGAAGAAGGAAGAGAGACAGATGGGAAAGAAACTCAACCAGCTGGAATGGAAAGAACAACCCCATGGAATAGAGACACAGAGACACAAACCTAGTGCCAACCCAAGCCATGATGGTAACGATGGCACCACTGGCATCACCAATGCTGGGGGCAGGCACTGGGCAAGTCCCAGACTGGACTCAGCAGCAGATGGGAACTAGATTCAGGACCTGCATTCAGGAACACACAGATAGGGATGGAAGGCAGAAGGGACAGAGTACTCCTAGGACACTGGCCATAGAACAAGGGGCTTGAGCCTCACAGTGCCTTAGCTTGCTCCTGAAGATGCCATCCATGGGCTGGAATTCCTTGTTGGGCAGTTGAGGGTCATCTGTCCTGACCACTCCTTCCTACAGGTGCCACCTCTGCCTTCTTGCAGGAAGCATCTCTTTCTCCTGCATAACAAGTTCTTGATGTGAGACAGAAGCTATTGACATCTGGAGAAGAGGAGGCTGAGGAGAGACCTTCTGGCTCTCTACAACTCCCTGAATGGAGGTTGGAGTCAGGTGGTTGTCGGTCTCTTCCCCCTAATATCAAGTGATAGAATGAGGGAAATGGCCTGAGGTTTAGGCTGGGCATTAGAAGAAACTTATTCACTGAAAGGGTACTCAGACATTGGGACAAGCTGCCCAGGTAGTAGTGGAGTCACCATCCCTAGAGGTGTTCAAAAAGCATGTAGATACTTTGGGACATGGTTTAATGGTCATGGTGGTGTTGGGTTGATGGTTGTACTTGATGATCTTAGAGGTCTTTTCCAACCTTAATGAGTCTATGATTCCATGACTTGTTTTAATTAACACTAATACTCGATTAAATCAAGTCAATGTAACACACACAAATCACAACCTTCAATTACCAAGTTATTTTAAATGCAGCTCATTAGTATGCAGACACAGAGAAGCCCACAGGCAAGAAAATTCCACCTTGGAGGCAAAGGGGCCATTCCACTGGTTCCTGTCATTGGCAGTCTGACAGGAACCGCACTACAGTATCCATGAGGAGAGGATACAGGCCTGCCCTGTGGGTAGGTGTGACAGAGGTCTGTGTTTATTGACTTAATTTATTTCCAATTTAGGTGTGATAATACAAGACGACATGTCTGTCCTGTCAATCAGATTCAGAGAGAACAGCAAAGCTAACTTGGCTTATCATCTAGAGGATAAATCTTGTTGGGAGGCAGTTGTGGTGTTTTCTTATTCAGAACAGCTTTTCCTTCCAGGAGGATCTCTGTGCTCAGCCACCGTGAAGGCAGCTCCGGACTTGTAGGTTGAGCCAGCAATGTGCTTTCATGGTCAAGACGGCAAATGCTCTCCTGGAGAGCATAAAGAGAGTGTGGCCAGCAAGTAAAGGGAGGTTCTCTTCCTACTTTACCTTGCCCTGCTGAGGCCACATCTGGAGTCCTGGGTCCAGGCCTAGGCTCTCAAGTTCAAGAGATACAGGAAAGTACTGGACAGAGTCTGGTGGACACTCAGGAGGATGCTGAGGGGCCTGGAGCATCTCTGTGGCGATGAAAGGCCTCTGAGGGTCCTGAGGCTGTTGAGCCAGGAGAGGAACAGCTGAGAGGGCATCTTCTTAATGCTCAGACAGAGATAAAGGACCTGTGGAGGGCAAGAGGACAGGGCCAGACTCATCACAGTGGTGCCCAGTGACAGGACAAGGGACAACGGGCATGAACTGGAGCCCGGGAGGTTCCACCTGAATAGGAGGACAAAGTTGTTTGATGTGAGGGTGCTGGAGCCCTGGAACAGGTTGTGAAGTCTCCTTCTCTGGAGAGCTTCCCAAGCCAGCTGGCCATTGTGATGCTGTCAAGCTGCTGTGGGTACCCCTGCTTTAGCGGGGGCATATGACTGGATGGTCTCCAGAGATCCCTTCCTGCCCCCACCACACTGGGATTCCGGGATTCTGTGACTAAAGACTGTGTCTTTCTTATTGAAGGCAAAAATCTCGCTCCCTTCTCTCCTCATGTTTGCATGACCTGGGCCTCCTTTCACCAACCCTGGTCAGCAGGAGGTAACCGTGCCAAATAATTCCCTAGGAGGAAATGGAGCTGAAACGACACCAAAGGGCTAAGGAACAGCGGAGCAGAGGGGAAATGGGCGGGAGAAGCAGTGGGGGAAAAACACATATCAGCGAGAAGGGATCTCACCCCTTCCCTGGCTTGAGAACGCTGCACCGTGACAGGAGCAGCTCCACGTTTCTTGGCGGCGGCGGGGAGCAGGGCCGTGCCACGTAACTCCTTACCGGGACGCAGTCCGAGCGGAGCGGCGAGGCGGGGCTGTCCCACGTAGCTTTCCTCCGCGAAGCAGGCAGCGAGGGGGCAGCCGAACGGTGCGGCGCCGAGCGGAGCGGAATCCCGGCAGGGCCCTGCCGCCCGCCCGCCGCTGCCGCGGCCAGCTTCCTCCCTGCCTCGCACCCTGAGGTCCTCTGTTTGCCGCCAGCCGGCCCCAGGCCCTGCAAGGCAGGCGCAGCGCAGGGCTGCGGAGTGCTGTGTGCACAGCCACCCCTCAGGAGCACTGTTTGAAACAAGGTTGGGGGATCACACAGACCTAGGCTCTGAAGGGAGTGACCCAGGTTCTGAAGCCACTATCTCCTGAAGTCAGTATCTCCTGAAGCCACTATCTCCTGAAGCCACTGATCCAAGTTCTTAAGGCACAAACCCAGGTTATGAAGATGCTGACCCAACTGTGAAGGCACTGACCCTGGATCTGGAGGCACTGACTATGTCCTGACACCACTGACGATCCTCAGAAGGCACTGGCACCACCGATGCTGGGGACAGTCACTGGGCAAGTCTCACACAGCAGATGGGAACTGGATTCAGTACCACAGGGACTGGGATGAAAGGCAGAAGGGACAGAGTCCTCCTGGGACACCAGACAGAGGAGAAGAGGCTTGGCCCTGGGGATCCCTCAGCTTGTCCCTGAAGATGCCATCCATGGGATGCAATCCCTTGTTGGGCAGGTGAGGGTCACCTGTTCTGGCTGCCACCTCTGTCTTCCTACCCTACAAGGTGGGGCACAAGCTGTGGCAGTGTCCTTGGTATGCAGAGGAGCAAGTCTCAGGCAGAGCCTTTCTGCAGCCCAGTCCTTGGCAGGAACTCTCCCCATCAGCTTCTCCCTGCTAGAAGCAGCCTCTGGCTGTGCAAACCTGCCCTGGCCTTCAGAAAGTGCCTCCCTGAGCAGAGACTGAGCTGGGAACTCACAGCACTGACCAGAACCATTTCTGCTCCACCTCAGATTGGGCCAGGAAGCTCTGTACTGATGATGGGTTTACTTATGAAGCAGTAGGTCCAAGCAGAGAAAGCAAGAGCATAAAAGCATCCCCCCTGCTGCACAAGAAGCCACTCATGCATGTCTCATTATTCCTGCAGTTCATTGTTACCCAGCAGCCGCTGCTCCTGGTGTAATCAGATTTAGTTACGACCCAACACATGATATCTGAGGTGTCAGCACATCAATAAGTATTAGCTGACCTTGGGGGAACCTGTCGGGAATGCCAGGCTGTCAGATCTGACATGGATAGCACCGGAAGGTTGGCTGCCCTTATTGGAATGAATAATGATGTGTAACACTGTCCTGATTCTCACATTTTACCTCTGAGGCTGTCCATGCTCCTGCAAGGAAGACATCAGTTCCATGCTGGAAAGTCAGAGAATCATAGAATCCATCACGGAATTGTTCCACTCGGAAGAGATCTTTAAGGTCGTGGTGTCCTCCCACTAACCCAGCACTGCCAGGTCACTTCTAAACCACATCCCTCAGCACCACATCTCCATGGCTTTGAAACACCTCCAGGAACAAGGACTCCACCACTGCCCTGGGCGGCCTGGGCTGGGCTCAAGGGAAAGAAATTGTTCCTTATGTCCAACGTAAACCTGCCCTGGGGCAACTTAAAGCCATCTCCTCTTGTCCTGTCACTTGCTCCTTGAGAGAAGAGATTGAGTTCCACCTGGCTCCAACCTTCCTTCAGGGAGTTGTAGATAACAATGAAGTCTCCCCTCAGCCTCCTCGTCTCCAGACTAAACCAATCCAGTTTCCTCAGCTGCTCCTCACCAGACCTGTTCTCCAGACTCTTCACCAGCTTTGCTGCCCTCCTCTGGACCTGCTCCAGGACCTCACCACTCACAGCTCACCCTTCTACTGTTGCTGCAATAACAACACAAAACCAGAATTCAGCCCAAACAAACAAACTTCATAGTTTTAGCCAAGTAAAGCAGTCATCTGAAAAGAGTTGTGCTGTGTTCAGGAAGCCTAACCCAAAGCCTTTGGATTGGCAGTGGCTTTGTTCCCAAAGCATGACGTCTTATGAGGCTTATTGGAGATCCAGGCGGTGAACAATGGGCTGCTGCAAACCTTTGTGTCTTTAGCTCCCTGCTCTCACACTCAAAAGCTCGACAGGAAAATCTCCTGCTAAGCCCTTCCTTCAGCTGTGCCCTTGTAACACTGCATGCTTCAAGAGCTGGAGCTGATGTCCCAGGGATCTCTAATATCAGGTGATAGAATGTGAGGAAATGGCCTGGAATTGTGCCAGGAGAGGTTTAGGTTGGAAATAAGGAACAATTTCTTTCCTGCAGGGGTGGTCAGGCATTGGAACAGCCTGCCCAGGGAGGTGGTCTAGTCCCTGGCCCTGGAGGTGTTCAAGAAACCTGTGGGCATGACGTTTTGGGACAGGGTTTAATGGCCATCGTGGTGTTAGGCTGAAGTCTGGAATTTATGATTTTAGAGGTATTTTCCTACCAAAATGATTCTATAATTCAATGATTCCATGACTGTGCTCACCTGGATTTCCAGATTCCAGGGGCTGGGTTTGCCATTATCTATGAGGATGTACTTACCAGGGTGCACAGCGCAATAGAATTCAGACCCTGGTGACACCTCTAGGCTCTGGAGCACAAAGGTCAGCTTGGATGAAGCCTTGAGCAACGTGGTCTGGTGGAAGGTGTCCCCCCTGGCAAAGGGTTGGAACTAGATGACCTTTAAGGTCCCTTCTAACACAAACCATTGCATAAAGCAAATAGTTCAGCAGAATGAGTTGTCCAACCATCAGCCTGCACCATCTCAGATGAGGATGGATGATGTTACTTTTCCCCTCTGAAGGGTTATTAATCATGCAGTTTTCTGCTGTATCTGGCATGGGGGATTACTCAGGATCTATTTATCTTCTGTCTCTACCATGTCCAGGGAACAGGAGTAAGCTGCAGAGGTGAGACACACTCAGCCCAGCCTAAGCACGATGCCCTAGTGTGCTCCATTGCAGGCTCTAGAAGTAGTCATGACCATCCAAGCCACAGCCTCCAGAAATGACATCTTGTGGGCAAACTGTGTCCCTGTAGGCACAGCTGCTCAGGGCAGACCAGAAACCAGTGGAAAGTAATTCCCAGTGTGCAAATCCAGAAACCTTCCTGCAGCTTACAGCCATCCCTGAGGAGTTAGGTGGAGAGGAACCTCATGAAGGTCAACAAGAGCAAGTGTAGGGTCCTGCACCTGGGGAGCAATAACCCCCTGCCCCAGGACAGGTGAACTGTGACCTGATGGAAAGCAGCTCCAAGGGCCTGAGAGTGCTAGTAGACAGCACATTAACCATGAGCCAGCAATGTACTATGGCGGCCAAGAAGGCCAATGGTGTCCTGGGGTGTGTGTAGAAGAGTGTGGCCAGCAGGTCAAGGGAAGTTCTCCTCCCCCTCTACTCTGCCTTGGTGAGGCAACAGCTGGAATCCTGGGGCCAGTTATGGGCTCTCCAGTTCAAGAGAGAGAGGGAACAACTGCAGAGAGTCCAGTGGAGGCTGGAAAGATGCTGAGGGGCCTGGGGCATCTCTGTGAGGATGAAAGGCTGAGAGACCTGGGACTGGTGAGCCTGGAGAAGAGCAGCCTGAGAGGGGATCTGATCAATGCTCAGCAAGAGCTAAAGAGCTGATGGGGTGCAAGAGGACAGGGCCTTATCAGTGGTGCCCAGCAACAGAACAAGGAGCAACGGGAGAAAATTGGAAACTAGGAGGTTCCACCTGAAGAGAAGGAGCAAATTCTTTGGTTTGAGGGTGCTGGAGCCCTGCAGCAGCCTGCCAAAGAGGTTGTGGATTCTCCTTCTCTGGAGAGATTCCAAATCCAACTGGACGTTGTGATCCTGGGCAAGCTGTTGTGGGTGCCACTGCTTTTGCAGGGAGGGTTTACTCTATGATCCCCAGAGGTCTCCTCCAACCCCCACTGTACTGAGATTCTGAAATATTGTTTGCACTGAACAAATTCTAACTAGGTCACAGGTTCCTGGCAGTCTGTTTTCACTGAAGTCTGACATACTGGTGATGAGGAATCCCCATCACCGATGTGCAGCTCCTGCCCCAGTGCTGCCTCTGTCAGAGCTGTCACCATCCACTTTTCTTTGCAGGGTGTTGCAGAGTGGTTCAGCTGCTCCTCACCAGACCTGTTCTCCAGACCCTTCCACCACCTTAACTGCCCTTCTCTGGACATGCTCCAGCACTTCAATGTCCTGCTTGGAGTGAGGGACCCAAAACTGAAGCCAGGATTTGAAGTGTACCCTAAGCAGTGCCAAGTACAGGGGTACAATCACATTAGGTCCCTGCAATTGAAACCAATCCTGTGATCCGATGAATGATGAAGTCCCAAGCTCTAAATTCCTTTCTCTTTGGCTGTATCTGTTCATGAATGTTTTCATTCCTGTCAAGAAGAAGGGGACAGTCTCTTTTCAATGGTGTCCTGTGGTAGGACAAGGGGCAGTGGATACATATGGGAACCCAGGAGGTTCCACCTCAACATTAGGACAATCTTATTTGGTGTGAGGGTGCTGGAGCCTTGGAGCAGGCTGCCCAGAATGGTTGTGGAGTCTCCTTCTTTGGTGAGCTTCCAAAGCCACTTGGCCGTTTTCATCCTGGGCAAGCTGCTATGGGTGCAGAGGGATTGGGCTGGATGATCTCCAAAAGCCCCTTCAAACCCCTACCATTCTATGATTCTATGCTGAATAATATGTCAACAAAACTATAAAGAGTAATAGCTTGCCAGCCCTCTCAGCACCACTTAGACCTGCTGTGCAGGACTGTGTCCACCTAAAAGGAGGATAAAATCACATAGAATTACAGAATGGTAGGGGCTGGAAGGGACCTGAAAAGATCATCTAGTCCAACCCCCCTTCCAGAGCAGGATCACCTAGAGCAGGTCACACAGGAACGCATCCAGGTGGGTTTGGAGAGGGAAACTCCACAACCCACCTGGGCAGCCTGTTGGATAATGGGACAGCAGTATCTGACAGACAGCAATGGGATGCCTTTAATATCCATCTCACTTCAGCCTTCCCACCTCTGTTTGCTGTGAATGGTTTGCATTATGAAAATTTATTCTGGTTATCCTTGTAGTTGTGTTTTTTCTCACATCCCAGATTGCATCGTTCCCACCGAGGCAGAAGCTCAGTGATAAACACACCCAAATATGTGATGGACAATTTTGTTCTGTGGAAAATGAATCATGAAAACAACAGCTCAAATCAGTGTTACTGCTCTCTAGCTATTTATTTTTTTTTCCTCCTCTGGGAAAAGGGATGGTTATGAATCCTCAGACACTTTATAAATACATGTCTTTCTCAGAATGCTAGAACCTTCCCAGGGCTGCTGGTTAATTTAGTGGGGTTTGTGACCTTTACATCAGTATTGGTGTTAGACAAGCCAAAATAATTGCCATTAAATACAGATAACCTTTTCATTACCCATTATACGGGCATCAGAACAACAGATTCCAGTCATGGAATCCCAGCATGGTGGGAGTCAGAAGGGACCTCTGGAGATCATCCAGTCCAACCCCCCTGCTAAAGCAGGGCACCCACAGCAGCTTCCGTGTGGGGTATCAGTGTCCGTGTGGGGTTGGAATCTCTCCAGAGAAGGAAACTTCACCACCTCTCTGGGCAGCCTTCTCCAGGGCTCCAGCATCCTCGCACCAAACAAGTTTCTCCTCATCTTCACATGGAACTCCCAGGTTTCAGTTTGTGCCTATTGCCCCTTGTCCTCTTGCTGGACACCACTGACGAGCCTGGCTCCATTCTCTTGCCCCCCCAGGTCCTTTAGCTCTTGCTGAGCATTGAGAAGATGCCCTTTCAGCTGCTCTTCTCCAGGCTCAGCAGCCCCAGGTGTCTCAGCCTTTTGTCCTCACAGAGATGCTGCAGGCCCCTCAGCATCCTTGGAGCCTCCACTGGACTCTCTCCAGTAATTCTCTGTCTCTCTGGAACTGGGGAGCCTGGAGTTAGCCCCACAAGTCCACCTATGGCCTCAGCAGGGCAGAGTGTAAAATGGCTTTAAAATTGTCTTTGATTACTCCAAGCACTCAGAACTCCCCTAATCATTTATCAGAGTTGGATTACAAAGATTCTTTTGAAACCCTACATACCACCTCAAGTGCATCAGAGCTGACATCTTTCTGTCAGTGTTCCTTTTCTTCACCTTCCTCATTCCAGCTGTTTTGGGCAGTTCCATACAATTTAGCTTCTGATCTTGCCACTGCTGTGTGCTGGCTTACAGCCTGCAACGCAGAGTAGTTTTTACTCTTAATGCTCTGATTGCTCCTCACACTTTGCTTTGCATATTTTGACTTTATTTACTTCTGGTCATGCCCTTCCTCTGGAACCTCATAAAGCCTCCTGTTGATTTTCTTGCATCTTGGAATGTAATTGGGTTAAGACTTTCTTTAGGCAGTTGCAATCCACATGCTGCAATCAGAAGCACAGATACTGTTGTTTTTTTTTTTTTTCCACTTGAAACTGCAGACTGTTAGCAAGCTCCCTGTGTTCAGTGAACACACCAGCATGCCTGCCAGATACTGAAGTCATAGAATTTTGATAAGGATTTTAGAGCCTGGTTTACTCTGGATAAAAGGACTCCCCCAAAAAATTAAAAAAGTTGCCTATTTTAATATTATCTAAAACCTTTAAACCAGCCCTAGCAATAAATAGCAATTAATAAAGTTTATTTTGATAAAAGAACTCCTTTAGCTGGCAGCAATTTAAAATAAATCAGCCCAATATCTGTAGAACACAGAAAAGGCTAAATTTATTAATTTATTTACATTATCTATTATTCATTTATTAACAATTTATTATTTTTTCTATTTGTATAATTATTATTTAATTAATTATTTAAAATGTTAACTCATCAAGCACATTTTGTCTCAGCATACATTTTGTCTCAGTCCTTCCTAAAAATGCAGACAATTCCTCTGGTACAATTGAGTTACATTGCAAATAGTATCATGGAACCACAGAACCATAGAATCAGGGAACAGTTTAGGTTGGAAGAGATCTTCAAGATCATCTACTTCCAACCTCCCTGCCATGGGCAGGGACATCTTCCACGAGACCAGGCTGCTCAAGGCTCCATCCAGCCTGGCCTTGAACACCTCCAGGTTTGAAGCTTCCTCAGCTTCTCTGAGGACAAGTTCTTTTGGGCCCCTCACTCCAAGAAAGGCATTGAGGTGCTGGAGTGGAAGGGCAATGAAGCTTGAGAAGGGTCTGAGGAACAGTTCTTGTGAAGAGCAGCTGAGGGACCTGGTGTTGTTCAGCCTGAAGAAAAGGATGCTGAAAGGAGACCTTCTGGCTTTCTACACCTACCTCCTAAGAGGTTGGAAGTAAGCGGGACTAGATCCCTTCTCCCAAAGAACAAGCAACAGGACAACAGGAAATGGCCTCAAGTTGCACCATGGGAGGTTTAGGTTGGGCACAAGGAACAATTTTTCCCCAGAAGAGTTGTCAAGGCCTGGCCCAGGCTGCCAAAGATAGTGGTGAGGTTCCCATCCCTGGAGGTGTTTCAAAGGTATGGAGATGTGGTGCTGAGGCACATGGTTTAGTGGTTACTTGGCAGTGCTGGGTTAGTAGTTGGGCTCCACGATCTTAAAGGTCTCTTCCAACCTCAATGATTCTATGATTCTGTGATCCCACCACCACCATGCAACACCATGGCATAAGGCATGTATCAGAAGCCCTGTGTTGCCATATGACCCTCCTGCAGTGCCTGTGCTTTCACCAAGCACAGAGCCTGCCTGTTGAAATTCTGCTTAGCCCCAGCTGGCAGATGAAGGCAGCAAACAGGAAGCATCTGAGCTTCGTGGCAGTCAATGCACGAAGTGTCAGCTCCCTCCCCACGCTTCAGCAGCATCCATCTAATATTTATAGCCAACACTGAGACACGTGTGTGCGTGGGACACCTCCACAAACACAACAGCAGAAAAATCCATGGAAACCTGACTGCCACACCAAGAGAAGTTTTATTTGTCACCAGAACTCATAATGCTTGATTTCTGTGTTTATTCAAGCATCAGTAGCCACAGCATCTCTGCAGTATTATTCATAGAATCACCAAATGGTTTGGGTTGGAAGGGACCTTGAAGACCATCGAGTTCCAACCCCCCTGCCATGGACAGGGACTTCTTCCACTAGACTAGGTTGCTGAAAGCCCTATCCAACTTGGCCTTGAACACCTCCAGGGACGGGGCACCCAAAACCTCCCTAGACAACCTGTCCCAGTGTCTCACCACCATTATTCAAGGCAAAGGCTTTCCAAAGACATGGAGAACTTTCCACAGATGGTTTAGGTTAGATACAGAAGTCATTAGGGTCACTTGCTCTCATAGAGATCATTTCATCTTTACCTAACATTTAATCTTTTTTACCCCTCACTCTGAGGAGGACATTGAGGGACTGGAGAGGGTCCAGAGAAGGGCCATGAAGCTGGTGAAGGGTCTGGAGAACAGGTCTGGTGAGGAGCAGCTGAAGGAACTGGAGTTGGTTTAGTCTGGAGAAGAGGAGGCTGAGGGGAGACCTCATCTCTCTCTACAACTCCCTGAAAGGAGGTTGGAGTGAGGTGGGTGTCAGTCTCTTCCATCCAGTATTAGGTGACAGAACAATAGGAAATAGCCTGAAATTGTGCCAGGGAAGGTTTAGTTTGGACATGAGGAGCAATTTCTTTTCTGCAAGAGTGGTCAGGCATCGGAACAAGCTGTGCAGGGAGGTGGTGGAGTCACCATCCCTGGAGATGTTCAAGAAACCTGTGGACATGGCACTTGGGGCACATGATTTAATGGTCAGTTTGGTTGATGGTTGGACTTAATGATCTTAGAGGTCTTTTCCAACCAAAACAGTGCTCTGGTTCTATGATTCTCCTCTCTGTTGGTTCTTTTTTTCTTTTTTTCAACTGAAAAAGAAATAAAGAAAAAAAAATGAGGCAGAGGAATGCAAAGTAAAACAAAAAGGAGGCTGCTCAACCAGGCAAGGCAAAAAGCTGCCTGAAATCCCCCGAATAAGGTCAAGCGAAATGAATCGTATCTGCTCCCTTCAAGAAATGAATTTTGCTTCAGGCATTAAAACCTGGAGCTGTGGGGAAGTGCTGGAGGCACTTTTTATGCTAAAACTGCCCCATTTTGGCACAGTCTGATTGCAGTACCAGAGCACATGGGTTATTAGCAGAGGTTTTCTCTGTAATTCAACCTGTTCCTTAATTTCCTTGCAGAGCAAAGAGCTGGGCCAGCTGCTCTCTGGTGCCTGCAGATAATACACAAAGAAAGCACAAATAAAAGCTCTTGCAAGCAGCTAAAAATCTCTGTTCTTGGAAGTTTTCAAACCCAACTGGGCAAAGCCTTTGAGCAGCCTGGTGTAAATCCAGCAGAGATCTTACTCTGGGCAGGAGCTTAGACTGTGACATCCTTGGATCTTTCCCAGCCTCAGTAGGTCCAAGTGGGTGATTCTCAACTGCATGAACATCCTCTAGCTACTGGAGTATTGTGGTTGGGTGTGTGGTTTTCTTTAGCAGAATGAAACCCCTAAAGCTTGGATTAATTTGTAGATCCATAGTATCACAGAATGGTTTGGTTGGAAGAGACTTTAAAGATCATCTAGTTCCAACCCCTCCTGCCATGGGCAGGGACACTTCCTACTATACCAGGGTGCTCAAGGCTTCATCCAGCCTGGCCTTGAACACCCTGGAGCAGGCTACCCAGAGAGGCTGTGGAGTCTCCTTCTCTGGAGACATTCCAGACTGAACTGGACATTGTGATCCTGGGCAACTTGCTGTAGGTGACCCTGCTTTAGCAGGGGGGTTGGACTGGATGATCTCCAGAGGTCCAGGTTAGGGTTGATCTCTTCACCCAAGAAACTAATGACAGGATGAGAGGAAATGGCCTCAAATTGCACCAGAAGAAGTTTAGGTTGCACAGTAGAAGGAACTTCTTCACTGAAAGGGTTCTCAAAGATTGGAAGAGGCTGCCCAGGAAGGTGGTTGAATCCCCACCCCTGGAGGAATTTCAAAGAAGTAGAGATGTGATGCTGAGCGACATGGTTTAGCACCGGCCTTGGAAGAGTTAAAGAAGGGCTGGACTGGATGATCTCAAAGGTCTTCTTCAACAAAAACATTTCTATGATTCTGTGATTCCATGTTCTGCTTCTCCCCAGGGCAGCTTGGTGTCTGTGACATGAAAGGACACGCTCTGCCTCAGCACTAATGACACCTCCAGAGGTGTCTCCAGCAGGGGTGGAACAGGTTGCTCAGGGAGGTTATGGATGCCCCCTCCCTGGAGGTGTTCAAGGCCAGGTTGGATGGGGCCTTGAGCAACCTTAGCTGGTGGGAGATGTCCCTGCCCATGGCAGGGAGATTTGAACTAGATGATCTTTAAGGTCCTTTCCAACCCAAATAATTCTAGGATTCTATGTTTGAAGACAGGCTCATGAGGGGGTGGTTACAAGTCGATTCACTCAAGTACCTGCATCACTTCTGCTGCTGCTCTTCTGTCTCATAAACTATTATGAAGCATTTCTTTACTGGCTTGCCTGGTCTTTAGGAGCCACAAACAAACAGCAAAACAAAGCATGACTGATGTATTGAAACCCCTCCTTCATGGCCATCATGTAGTGCATCTTCATCAAACCCACTTCTCTTTAGTTTGGGATTTATTGTTTTCCCAGTGTGTTTGCTTCTGCTCTTTTGGCAAGCTGAGATGGAAACTTCATTGTGTGGGAGTGCAATTCCACATCATTCACCTCATCTCCAGTGGAAAATCACCCCTGCAATTGGAAATATTTTAAGAACCTTAGAAAATCCAAGAATCAGAGAATCATTCTGGTTGGAATAGGCCTTTAAGATCACTGAGTCTAACCCTTAACCCAGCACTGCCAGGTCACAACTAAACCATATACATCAGCACCACATCTGCACAGCTTCGAAACCCCTCCAGGGATGGAGAATCTACCACTGCCCTGAGTAGCTTGGGCCAAGCCTTGAAAACCCTTTTGGGGTAGAAATTGCTCCTCATGTCAATCCTAAATCTCCCCTAGTGCAACTTGAGGCCATTTCCCCTTGTCCTATCACTTCATCCTTGGGAGAAGAGACCAATCCCCATCTGGCTACAACCTCCTTTCGGTCCCCAAGGAGAACATAATTGAACAGCAGTGAAAATCCTGCAGCAGTGTCCTTCTGTGTACTCGAGCTGAAATGCTTTTGAGAAGCAAAATGGTTAATCCAGATGCCCCCAGTTTCATGGAACCACAGAATGCATCAGGTTGGAAGGCATCAGCTTGTCCAATCCCCTGCAGCCAGCAGGGACATTTCCAACTAGATCACATTGCTCAGGGCCTCATCCAGTTTGCCCTTCAATATCTCCAGGTATGGCAGCAACCTGGGCAACCTGTTCCACTGTCTCAACATCTTCATTGTTAAGAACATTCTCTGAATGTCCAGCCTGCATCTCATCTACCCTGCTCCAGTTTCCATTCACCTTCCCATGGTCAGTGGCAAGGTGCTGGGTGGGCTCTCGGGGGACACAGTGCTGCATGCTCTACCTTTGGGAGTCTATCCATGCTGTTGGCCCCATTCCTGGCTGGTTTCCTTCCCAGGGTGAGGACAGACTTAGCTCTTCAGTAAGCCATGTGCTTAGTGAGTGACCTTCTCCTTGAACCCACCATAGCCTCTGATCAGCATCTGCTTGGCTAAGGAGAGCCTAAGTGCTCTGTAACTAGGGGTCTGAGCCTAGTTTGGAGATGTTGGAGGTGTTCCCTGCTGACTGCAGAGGGATTGGATAAGACTATATGTGAGGGTCCCTTTTAACCCTATGCATTCTGTGATACTGTCATTTCCTGCTGAGACCAACCTCTTTTTTTAACAATATGCCTTTTTTTGGATGACTTTCCAGCTTTTCCAGGTAATTCTTGCACTGGGGTATGTCCAGAAGTCCACAGAAGAAAAAAGCCCTTATTTTTCGAGTCTGAGTCAGAAGCTTTTTGTAGGTGCCTTTGATGTCAGGACGAACACAGATTTTTAACCATTTAGGAGGAATTTGAAATGCAAATCCTGCATTTCCAGTCCCTCATCAAGCAGACATTCTTGGTGTTCCAGGTGAGGTTGGATGGGGTCTTGAGTAACTTAGTGCACAGCTGCCTAGTGGGAGGTGTCCCTGCCCAGGTGGAACTAGATGATTTTTAAGGTCCCTTCCAAGCCAAACCATTCTATGACTCTATGAATCTTCTGACAAATTTCATTCCAGCCCCAGCACATATTTTATGTGGATCTGGGCCATAAAATATGTGACATGTTTTGAACAAAACTCATCCAGATGACCCTGCCTAAATCCCCCTGAATGACATGGAGAACTGCCTGCATCAGGCTCATGATTTGTTTGTTAATTTATTTTCAGCATATGATTAACATGCTAATTGTCTCTGCAGATCAGTGATGCTGGGAGTAAAACACAGAAGCAGAGGGAGGAGAAAAAGTCTCTTTTTGTTTGCTGCCTGCCCCTTCCCCCCAAGCTAGCCTAGCTGCCCATCTCTCTGCTCAAAGGTAGATGGCTCAAATGAGCTGGAAAACAGCTCCATCTGCTCCAGGAGGCTTCACCCAGGCACATGAGCACGCAGTGGGCACCAAGCTGGCACTACTCATCCCTCCAGCATCTCCCCTTCAGCCAGGCTGCACAGGGTCAAGACAAATTAGAGGTCAAACACATCAGCAAGTTCAGCTCCCAACACGCTCTGTTGGCAGGAAGCTGCTGGAGGATCCGCCACCACAGCCCCAAGAGGCTGCTGGAGGATCCGCCACCACAGCCCCAAGAGGCTGCTGGAGGATCTGCCATCACGGCTCCAGGAGGCTGATGACTGATCACAGAATCACAGAATCATAGAATTGTTTCAGCTGGAAAAGCCCTCTAAGATCAGTAAGTCCAACTGTCAACCCAACACCACCATGGCCATTAAACCCTGTCCCCAAGTCCCGTGTCCACAGGTTTCTTGAACACCTTCAGGGATGGTGACTCCACCACCTCCCTGGGCAGCCTGTTCCAATGCCTGACCACTCTTGCAGGAAAGAGATTGTTCCTCATGTCCAACCTCACCTGGCACAATTCCAGGCCATTTCTTCTTGTTTTATTACCTGATAGTAGAGAAAAAAGGTCAACTCCCTTTCAGGGAGCTGTAGGGAGCAATGAGGTGTCCCCACCACAGCCCCAAGATGCTGCTGGAAGAAAAAGAGGCTGAAAGCCTGAAGCAGGGTGTTCACCAAGCCCTGCATCCAACTGAGTTGATAGAAGTCTTGCCTTCCATCTGAAGGTGAGGAGAAAATTGTTTGGTGTGAGGGTGCTGGAGCCCTGGAGCAGGCTGCCCACACAGGCTGTGGAGTCTCCTCTGGAGAAATTCCAAACCCATCTGAACTGGGCATCCTGGGCAAGCTACTGTGTCTGCCCTACTTTACCAAGGGTGGGTTGGACTGGATGATTTCCAGAGCTCCCTTCCAACCCTAACTATGTGGGATTCTGGGATCCCTGACACAGGGCCAGTGAATGTTCTGGAGGGCCTGTTTCTGTCCCTGACTGCAGGAAGGAGTTTGGTCTGCATCAGTAGCTCAGCAGAATCAGTGCAGAGGAGTAGTCTGAGGCAGCTGTGGATGAAGCTCCTATGTCCATAGTACACAATCTTCAGAAGGTTTACTGGGGGCTCAACTTAGTGGGTGTCCTTGGCTGAGAACATGGGTTTGGACCATGTCCTAGTGTCACTACACTGTAACCCCAGGCCAGCTCTGGGCTGCAGGCCATTAGCAGGTTGGAGTCATCCAGAACATCTGAGCTGAATTGACTCCAGGTGTGTTCCATCCCATCAACATCACACTTGGCATAAAGGAGGAAGTTCGCAAAGGACAGAGCTTTCTATTTGGGCTCTTGCTCTGGCCTGGCTTTCTCCTAACCCTGCTCCTCTTCTTTCTCCAGCTCCCAAGGGCTGCCTTTATCTTCATTGTGACCACCATGCAGTCACTGAGGTGAGCAGAATTTTATGTAATTTATGTATGATGTTGGGCTCAGTTTAGCTGTGTCACTGCAGGGGGGTTGGACAAGATGACTTCGGAGGGTCTCTTCCAGCCTGATGATTTCTATGATTCAATCAATTGTCATTTCAGCCTGTGGCTGTCATCCTCTTTTCCTGATCCTCCTTTCCAGTTAAGAAGGACTCACTGAGTGAGACAGCCCCAGCAACAGGCTAAATATGGACTTTCTGTCTGAAGAACCTTTTATTTTTTTTTTTTTTTTTGTCACCTTAGGGGCCAGAATGCACTTGGCACTCCCCTTGAGTTCACTTGTGGTGCAAGGATCCTCTGGCTCATGAAGAGATGTGGTGCTGAGGTGCATGGCTTAGCAGCGGGCTTGCAAGAGTTAGAGAGTGGTTGGACTCCATGACCTCCAAGGGCTTTTTCAACCAAAATGGTTCTATGGTTCTGTGCAAAGCATCATTGTTCCCCCTCAAAAATGGGCATGGTCAGGAGATTTGCTTCAAAGCTGTTCAACCTTTCTGGACCAGAACGCTGCTCTGTGTGCAGCCTCTGTCACTGCTTTGGATCCAGACATCTAACCATGGTTTGTTGTTGACCAAGGTAAATACCAGGCAAGGTGACTTTTAGCAGGGGGATTGGACTGGCTGATCTCCAGAGGTCCCTTTCAACCTGCACTGTGCTGGGATTCTGGAAAGGGATTTGTGCCTTTGGAAGGGATGGGTATGTCCTGAGATGAAGCCTGAGAACTTTTAAGGTTTTTTACTGTTTTAAGAACAGTTTTTAAAGGCCTGATAAAAAAGCCTCAGCTTCTTAAAAAACCCCAGGATATTATTTTATCTCTTTAACAGTTTTGTCACATGCTCAGCTGGTCCCTAAATCAATCTAAAAACCAACCCATAAGCAGCATCAATATTGTTCATCCTGTAGAGGTTATAAACTCCACCAGAACAGGTTTTCAATTAGATTTTATAGCTGGAGAAACCTTTGGCTAGAGAGGAACAGCAGATTGTGGAGTGTGTTGGAAGTCCAGCACTGTGTGAGCAGAGATGCCCATTTACATGAGGTCTCTGTGCTCTCATCCACAAAATTCCACAGATTTCATCCAATTCACATTTCTTTTTTCTTAATGTAAGAAAAGGCACTTTCAAAAGCCTGATGCTTCTTGATGGACACTGCTGAGAAGAATCTGGCCCCATCCTCTTGCTCCCCACAGGCCCTTTAGCACTTGTTGAGCACTGAGAAGATACCCTGTGTGGCTACTCTTCTCCAGGCCAAACAGCCCCAGGTCTCTCAGCCTTTCCTCCTCACAGAGATGCTCCAGGACCCTCAACATCTTTGGAGCTTCCACTGGACTCTCTTCAGCAAGTTGCTGTCCTTCTTGAACTGTGGAGCACAAAACTGGACCCAGGACTACAGCTGTGGCCTCACTGGGGGAGAGAACCTCCCTTGACCTGTTGTTGGCCACATTCTTTTTCATGAACACCAGGAGACCCTTGGTCTTCTTGGCTTCAGGAGCACATCACTGGCTCATGGTGAAGTTGTTGTCCATCTGGAATGTTACACATTGTGTTCCCTTTCTGTAGCCAACAAATACACATAATTTTTGCATCTACTGTATCTGAAACTTTAATACTTCATCCAAAGTGTCCAGGAAAGGATCATGGAACAGACTGTGCAGGGAGGTGGTGAAGTTGCTGTCCCTGGATGTGTTCAAGAAATGTGTGGACACTGCACTTTGGGACATGGTTTAATGGCCATAGTGGTGTGGGGTTACTGGTTGGACTTGAAGGTCTTTCCAACCTAAACAAGTCTATGGTTCTGTTTTTTCACTTATTAACCATTTCCAAACAACCACAGTCACTTCATGTGCTTTCCTCACACAGGCCCAACCTTTTAGAGATTCCACCACAGATGCAGTCAATTACTCTTCTCAGCTCTGATAAGTCTGTCTCCTGAAGAGGCAGACAGTTGCAAATCTTTCTCATGTGTGGCCCTCACTTGACACAGCTGCCACTGGAATCTTTTTGTCAGGAGTGAGAGCAAGACATTCCCCAGTGGCTCACAGGGCTGGAGACACATTTGACTTCATGATAGCTGAACTCTCTTGGTCTGCAGAAACTTTCCATTTTGCTCAGTCTCCACTATTCCATTTTCAATGATGGCACAATCTCCAGGCATAGTCACTCCATGCCTGCCTGGGAAGCAGTACCAAGGCATTAGTCTTTGAGGTGAGGGGTTCTGGTGTGATCTAAAACAGACATGATTCTGGTCAGTGCTCTGCCTTTCCATCTCAGTCTCTGCTTGGGGAGACACTTTCTGAAGTTCAGGGCAGGTTTTCACAGCCAGAGGCTGCTTCTAGCAGGGAGAAGCTGATGGGGAGAGTTCCTGCCAAGGGCTGGGTTGCACAAAGGCTCTGCCTGAGACTTGCTCCTCTGCACACCAAGGGCACTGCCATAGCTTGTGCCCCACCTTGGTGGGGTAGGAAGGCAGAGGTGGCACCTGCAGGGAGGAGTGGTCAGGACATCTGACTTTCAATTTCCCAACAAGGAATTGCATCCAGTGGACTGCATCTTCAGGGCCAAACTGAGGAATCCCCAGGGTCAAGCCTCCTCTTCCCTGGTGGGTATCCCAAGATGACTCTGTCCCTTCTGCCTTCCATCCTGATTTGTGTGTTCCAGCCATCACCTACTGCTAAGTCCACTGGACTTACCCAGTGCGTGCTCCCAAAATCAGTGTGCCAGTGGTGCTTTCATTGCCCTCAGGGCTTGGGCTGGCTCTTGGCTTCTGTCTCTGAGAATCCATGAGATTGTTCTTCTTTCCATCCCAGATGGCTTAGTTTCTTTTCCATCCTATCAGTCACTCTTATTCCCTCTCTCTTCCTTTGGTAAGGCAGAACGCTTCATGGATAGCCACTGGTGACCAGCCCAGCCTGAACCCTTGGAAGTAACTCTTGCCTCATGGGAATGAAGTCCATCCTCTGTGACCCACTTCCTAAGGACCAGAGAGCAACTGGTGTGAGATGCAGATACATTCAATCCAAACTTAACTTCTGCCCATCCAGGAAAGTGATGATTTTAGGATTTTACAGCAGGAAATAAACAGGAAGGTTGAACACCATTTAAATTCCCAAGCATCATTTCCATGCTCTGGAAGGTATTGGCAGGTAGATACAAAATCAACAACCTTGGGGTCAGCAGAACACAATCCATTTTATTTTAGCCTCTGCAGTACTGAATCCAGCCAGCTATGAAAGTGAGCAATTGCCTGTGCCCTTATTTAACAAAAGAAGTGACAAGAGATGATGAACTTGCTGGTTAGGCACAAGGGTGTCCTCTTCACAATTTGTGCTACCAAAAGCATCATCTAATCCATTTTTAAGCTGACAGTGAGCATGGCAAACTCTGACAGCTCCAGGTTGAAGTTCAAACACTAATGGTGTGTAGGAATAAAAGACAAAGGTATCTCTCACTATACTGGGCTTGGTAGTCAGGGGCCCTCTGTGAGAAGCTGGAATGACTTTGCTCTACATCCGATGGAACAAATGTCACTGGCTCCAAGACAGACACAGTGTTGGCTGAGGCTGAGCCCATCAGTGGCAGCACCTCTGAGCTTATTTAAGAAAGGCAAAAATCTATAGAGGAGCAGCAGTCAGAAGAAGAGTGAGAATATGTGAAACAAATGTGAGGACATCAAGGTTGGTGGAGGAGGAAGTACTCCAGGCACTGAAGCAGAAATTCTCATGCAATCTGTGGTGAAGACTGTGGTGAGACAGCAGGAAGGTCCTCTATGGCCCTGCAGCCCATGAAGGTCCATAGCAGAGAATATATTTCCTTGCAGTGCATGGAGGTCCACAGTGGAGCAGGTATCTGCCTCCAGCCCATAGAGGACCTCACAGTGGATGCACCTGAAGGAGCCTGACCCTCCCCCCACCAGTGGGAAGCCCACACTGGAGCGGCCTCCTGTTAGGACTTATGGATCTGTGGAGAGAAGCCAATATTGGAGCAAGCTTGCTGCCAAGATTTGTGACCTCATGGGAACCCACACTGGAGCAGCTTGTAAAGAACTGCAGCTGTGGGAAGGACTCACACTGAAGAAGTTCCTGGAGGACTGCCTCTTGTGGGGTGGACCCCATGTTGGAGCAGGGGAAGAACATGAGGAGTCCTCCCTCTGAGAAGGAAGGAGCAGCACAAACAACATGTGATGAACTCATCCCAACCCCCATTCCCTATTCCCCTGTCTGGCTCAGTGGGGAAGGAGGGGGAAAACTTAGGAGGGAAGGTAAGCCTGCAGAGAGGGGAGGGGGGAAGGTAGGTTTTGAAGATTTGGGTTTATTTCTCATCCATCCCACTCTGTTTCTTTCTCAAGTTCACAGAATCATAAAATGGCTTGGGTTGGAATGGGCCTTGAAGAGTTCCAGCTCCCCTGCCAGGGATACCTTCCACTAGACCAGGTTGCTCAAGGCCCCATCCAACCAGACCTTGAACCTCTCCAAGGAGGGGGTATCCACAACTTTCCTGGGCATCCTGTTCCAGTGTTTTACCAGTTTGAGCCTGTTTTGCCTGTAACAGTAACTGCTGAGTGGCTTCCCTGTCTTCACCCTGACCCATGAGCCTTTGATTCTATTTCCTCTCCCCCATCCAGTTAGAGAGGGAAGTGGTGGAGTGGCTTTGGTGGGCACCTCACATCCATCCAGGCTCCCTTTTGAACAATGGGTGTCAGCAAGGCTCTGGTGGTTCAATGCCACGTTGACATTGTCTCCTCTGCTCTCATTACTCTGCTTCTGTATCAGGTTTCCCCAGGTCAGCACGAGGATTGCATGTCAGACAAACTCAGGTTGGTTTGGTGTGCTGGAGTGGTTCTTTTCGAGCACAACTGTAGGTGGATCCAAAGAGAAAGGTAGAAGCCTCTGCTTTTCTTCACAGATACAGTACAACACACGCCACAGGGTGACACCTGATGTGGTTTGGATCTCCATGAGTAAATGCAAGGTGGCAGCCTGGATCTCTCTAAACCTATACAGAGGTGTCAACTGAAGAGGAAAAAAAACAGTCTTCTTCCCAGGCCCCAAGTCAAGGTGATGACCCTGCTCATGGGCTTGCTTTGAAGTCAGTTTTTGTCTCTGCTATGGGATTCACCTGACAGTTGTAGTTATTTATTTAGAGTGCATTTAAAGAACATCAGTCTGTGGACATTTAGTAAGGATTTTGAAACAAGGATTTCAAAGGCATTGGTCAACATCTGAGTCACCAGAATGACACAAACCTAAGGCCCCATTCCTGGAATCATGGAATAGCTGAGGTTGGAGGCACCTCTGTATGTCATCTTGGCCACCCCCTTAATCCAACTGAGTCACCTAGGACAGATTGCAGTTGGGTTTTGTGAGTATATCTTGACCAAGGTATCCATTGGTAGTGGTGTTAAAATTACACAGAATGGTGACTAAAGGAATACAGAAACATTTCCAGACAAAAAAATCTCTTATTTCAGCAAACTCTTCTCATGTGCTGGACACAGGTGTTGTTCAGGAGATGTTTTCTTCCACACACAGAATCATAGAATGGTAGGGGTTGGAAGGGACCTCTGAAGATCAAGCCTGACCCCACTACTAAATCAGGACCACCTAGGGCAGGTCACACAGGAACATGTCCAGGTGAGTCTTGAAAGCTTCCAGAGGAGACTCCACATCTCTCTGGACAGCCTGTTCCAGGGCTTCAGCATACTCACACCAAACAAGTTTCTCCTTACCTTCAGATGGAACCTCCTGGGTTCCAGTTTGTGTCCATTGCTCCTTGTCCTATCACTGCACACCACTGATAAGAGACTGGCTCTTTTTTGAAACCCACCCTTCAGATATTTATAAACATTGAGAAGATCACCTCTCAGGTTGCTCTTCTCCAGACTAAACAGCCCCAGGTCTCTCAGCCTTTCCTCCTCACAGAGATGTTTCAGTCGCTTCATTCTTGTAGCCTCCAGTAGTTCCCTTGACTGAGGAGCCCAGAACTGGACCCAGGACTCCAGACGTTTCCTCACCAGGGCAGAGGAGAAAGGAAGGAGAACGTCCCTTGACCTGATGGCCACACTCATCCTAATGCACCCTAGGAGACCACTGGCCTTCCTGGCCACACGGGCACACTGCTGTCCCATAAATAACTTACTGTCCTCCAGGACTCCAAAGTCCTCTCCAGGGAGAACCCACACATGTTCCTTAAATGCAACTTGAGTTTGCAGCTGGTTGCATCTTGTGCTTATGATTCTATCTACTGGATAAATCCCAGTACCAACTGAAGGTTGCTATCACCAGATTCCTCTGGCCTGTTAGATTGGGTAGAGTATCTCCCTAGTATCAGGTGATAGAATAAGAGGAAATGGTCTGGAATCATGCTAAGCAGAGGTTTGGGTTGGACAGGAGGAAAAATGTTTCTTGCAAGAGCAGTCAGGCTGCCCAGGGAGGTGGTGGAGTCACCACCCCTGGAGGTTTTCAAGAAATATGTGGACATGGCACTTGGGGACATAGTTTAATGGTCATGGTGGTCTTGGGTTGATGATTGGACTTCGTCTTAGAGGGATTTTCCAACCAGAACAATTCTATGGTTCTATGGTAGAGCCTGACACTGTCCCTGCTCAGGTACCTTGGGTCTCTCCCAGACTGGGTGTCACTTTCCTTGCTTCCTGAGAGGTTTCCTGCATGTCGCATTCAGTTCTTGGCATTTTTAGGAAGAGGCACTAGAGCCATCTGAACCATTTTTCTCACTATTAGTTAGTTTGGAGTTTTTTCCATCCACTTGCCTTCTAAATAAATATGTTCACCTTGATCAATAAACTGAGCTTGTTGCCTGGAGGCAGTGGAAAAATTTCTCCTCAGCATGATGCTGAAATGATAGGAAAGACAAAGAGAGGTAGGGAGAACCTTGTTCAGTAAAGGTGGAAGATAATTGAAAGACGTCAGCTGGAAAAATTCATAGCGTTACTCTCCTTGTGAGATAGAGATCTCCCTGGTGCCTTTTCTTCAAGGGAAAGAAGGCCCTCATGGTCAGTGTTACTATAGGTCAGAAGAGCAACTGCAAAGGTCTCAGATGGAAAATATGGAGTCAAGCTCAGAGTCACTGTACCATGGTACAAAGCCTAGCTTGTGAAAGGAGAGAGGGAGTGCTCCTGGAGATGGGCATCATCCTCCTCAGAAGTCCTCAGCTCAGCCAGCACACACCTCAAGTTCTGTTGTTCACAGCAAAAGGTTCCAAGATGGCTCTGTAGCTCCTTGCCACTCCAGAGGCAGCTGAACAATCAGGGCTTCCAGTCATTGTGGACAATGACATAGCAGGGAGGGCACCAGAGAGACTTAGGTAAAAATAGTGTCAGTTTGAGTCTGAAAAAATCCCACCTGCTGGGAAAGGGAGCTTTCCCAGGGGGAGCTGCAGGGGCTCTGTGCCCACTGGCCGCAGTCTGGGGCTCCAACAGATGAGAAGTGCCATACAATGTCAGCCCTTGGGTGACCAACTCATCTGCAGGAGGCTCCTGCCTGTCTCTGGACATCCAGAAGCAGGATTGCTCTTGCAGGTGGGAAAATAGGGTCTTTGTGTTCACTGAGGGTTTAGACACTTCAGATTTTATGTGTCAAATGTGACCAGGCTGGAGAGCTGGGTCCAGGGTCCTGCCCCTGGGAAGGAGCACCTGCCAGCAATGTGCCCTCAGGGGTTGGAACATGCAGGGTTGGGAAGGGAAGATGTGCCCAGAAGGACCAAGGATGAAAATGTGGCAGAGAAGGAGATAAAATGCTGGGTGGGAAAGAAAAGGAGCAATTCACCTGGGGACAAAACCAAGGGTGAGAGCTGGGTGGGAAGTTATGAGCTGTGCTGATGCAAAGAAGAGCAGGAGGAATTCACAGATCAGATCAAAAATGAATTCAGGCTGAGAACTGCCTGAAGACCAGAGAATGCCTTCATAAGAGCACCTAATGAGGTCGTCTTCAGCCTGAACAAGCCAGGGCTGAGAAAGGACCTGATTGCTCTCTGCAAACATATGGAGAGGAAAACATCAGGGAGGGATAGAAAGCCACTTGTTCTAAAAATAACTCTGGCAGAACAAATGGTGACAAGCTGGCCATGAATAAATGTATTCCTGAAAAGCCTGATGCTGTCATTAGAAGAAAGTTCCTAAATATTAAAGCCTGCAATGTATGAGCAGGCTTCCAAGTGGAGCAGTGGGTGGGGCAGATGACATCTCTGCTTTTAAGCTCCCTGGGTTCACCAAAAGGACCAAACTTCTGCCCTCCCAGGGCTGTTACCCAACACTCCTCCCCAGCCCTCCCTGCCTTTCTTGCTGTGCAGACACAGAACTGCTGCTGCTGCTGCTAGAAGGCTTGGCTGTTTAAATTCTGCTAATTCAATAAGTGCTGAATGAGGTGACCTGGATAAGAGCTCAGCTGGGCCTCCAGAAGGTGCAGCCCTGCCCACGCAGGCTCCAGCCTTCTGGCCCTGGGGCACAGCCTGGCTCTGCCAGCTGGCAGAGGTGCTGCAGCCGGCTGCATGCCTAGGAAGTACAGGGCACCCTGAGGAGCCACATGGCTGCAGCTCTGCAGCCTTCTTACAGTCTGTCTGCTCCATTTATGGTCCCTTGGCCCTGCAAGAAAGCAGCTATGTGCCCAGAGCTTTGCCTGAGAAAGCAGATGTCCTGCTGCTGGGAGAGTATCTGCATCCAAAAAAGCATTGCTGGGCAGCATGGCTCTCTCTTAATGTGTGCAGGCAAGAGGGAAAATGCAGTAGCCTCATTTCAAGGGTCAGGGCTGGGCTGCCCCCCAGAGGAGTGCCAGAGGCTCTCCATGAAGCCTTCTGCCTGTCTGAAGGGAAGAAGGGAGAGAGGCTGATGGGGTGGGAAAGAAAGTCCCATAGAACAGAGACATAGAGACACAAACCAAGAGCCAACCCAATCCCTGATGGCAATGACAGCAGCATTGGCACCACTGATGCTGGGGGCAGGCACTGGGCAAGTCTCAAACCAGACTCAGCAGCAGATGGGAACCAAATGCAGGGGGTGGGTTCTGGAACTGGATTCAGGAACAGACAGATTGGGATGGAAGACAGAAGGGACAGAGTCCTGCTGGGACACACCAGCCAGGAAAGAAGAGACTTGACCCTGGGGATTCCTCAGCTTACTCCTGAAGATGCCATCCATGGGTTGCAATCCCTTGTTGGGCAGTTGAGGGTCACTTTTCCTGGCTGCTTTTCCCCACAGGTGCCACCTCTGCCTTCCTGCCCCCAAGGTGGGGCACAAACTGTGGCAGTGCCCTTGGTGTGCAGAGGAGCAAGTCTCAGGCAGAGCCTTTGTGCAGCCCAACCCTTGGCAGGAACTCTCCCCATCAGCTTCTCCCTGCTAGAAGCAGCCCCTGGCTGTGCAAACCTGCCCTGACTTTCAGAAAGTTCCTCCCTGAGCAGAGGCTGAGCTGGAAACTCACAGCACTGACCAGAACCAGTTCTGCTCCAGCTCACACCCTGACATTTGTAAAGAATTTGGGGTGTAGTATGTATCTGAAGGAATGAGTTCTACTTGATCCAGCATGCATCAGCTTCTGCAGAAAGGGCTTTCCAGTGTCATGGGTGGCTAATGGTGTGGATTTCATTCACACAGCTGCATGGTCATCAGCATAATTGGAGCAGATAAGCAGAGAAGTGTCTAGAGTCATCGAGATAGAAATGGAGCCATTATGGGGTGAACTATGAGCACAGATCACTGCATGGCACACTGCAAACACTTGATCTGAGACTTCCAGTCTGACACAGGAGGAGTTTGGCCACGAGACTGGATTTAATAAGCTTCATTAATGGAGACTGCCAAGGCAGACTTACCAGTCTCACAGTTCATCAGGAGTCTGAAGTCTGTTTGCCATCACTGAAGGCAAATAAAGTGGTCCTGCAGACCTGAAACCTGCTACACACACGTTATCCACCATCATCTCTGTTCTTTTGGAGAGAACGTGCTGCCAGGTGACTTTTCAGAGCAATTTTCTAACAGTCATTCATATTTTTATTGGTTGTGGTTGATTTCAGAATGACAGACCCTAATTATTTCCAGCACAGCTGGAGGTACCAGAGAAATTTCACGTTATGGTGCATCTGAACTTTTCTTCCTCACCTTCCCCTGATCCCAGAAAAAGAGTGCATGTGCTCCCTGATGCTCTGCTGTCCTCACAGTCTGAAGCTGCTGGACTAGGATGTGTAGACTCATCCAGGGCTGTGAGTAGCCCTGTGTTATTTTCTGCTTGAGTAGGAGCAGTTCATGTGGCAAAGCAGCTTAGCGTTTTCCACATGACCTCATTAGGACGTGCCTCACCCCCCAGCATTGCCCCAGCCCTCTCCATGGAGCCAGGCTCCTGCTGCTGAGAGGAGGTGGCTGCTTGGTCACCCCAGCACAGAAACCCTCAGGGCTGATGGCTGTGAGTGCAGTGGGAGCTCTTGATGTGAAGGATATGATTCAGAGAAGTCAGAGGCTAAGCAGCTTTTCTTCCAAGCACCCAAGCAGATTCATTCCTTCTGAAGCAAACTCAGAAGGCAAAATGTTCTGCACATCCCAACCCCTGCCCTTCTCCACCAAGATTCAGTGGTTAAAAAATATGTGACCCATAAAAAGTACAGCTTAAATCCCCTTGTTCATCCATGAAGCCCAAGAATCTGTTCTTCCAGGTTGCTGGCTGGCTGGAGCCCTCCATGTGACAGCCCTGGTACTGGACACACAACACAGAACCAGGGAATCCTAGAAGGGCTTGGGTTGGAAGGGACCTCCAAGATCATCTAGTTCCAATCCCCCCTTCACCATGGGCAAGGACACCTTCCACTAGACCAAGTTGCTCAAGGCCTCATCCAACATGGTCTGGAACACCTCCAGGGAGGGGACATCCACAGCCTCCCTGGGCAACCTGTTCCAGAATCTCTTCCTAATCTCCAGTCTCAATCTCCACTCTTCCAGCTCAAAACCATTGCCCCTTGTCCTAGCACTACAAGCCCTTGTATAAAGTCTCTCCTCAGCTTTCTTGCAGGCCCTGAGATCTTAAAGTAGGAGAGCACCTCAAGATGAAACCAGCAGAACCAAGAGACTTTGGGAACACTACACACTGAGCTCAGGAACATTGAGCAGTCAGCTACACAGATTTTTCTTGGCAAACCCCTCTATTTTAATTTCAAAACCCCCCTCTTTTTGGTAAGAAATCAAAGAATCATAGAATTGTTTTGCTTGGAAAAGACCCCTGGGACCATTGAATCCAACCATTAACCCAGCACCACCATGGCCACCAAAATATGTCCCAAAGTGCCATGAAGGTCCATTGGGTGTGTGAGAAAGAGTGACTCAGAGACCTCACCTGAGCAGATTTCTTTGGGAAGGGAAGAGCTGGGCTTTACACCCCTTCTTAGTGAAACACTTTTTGTCCAAACACCTTTAACACATCTAATTCTCCAAGACTATCCTTCTCAGCTTTATTCATGTTCTTTTCTCTTCATCCTTTCTTCAGCTTGCAGCTTCATGAAGAGAAAAAGATACATTTGGCTTGGACTGACCCTGCAGAAAAGGAGGTATGGGTCTGAGATTCCTCATGCCTCTTTGATTTGTTTTAAAGGGACTGGCAGCTAACATTGCTTTTTAGTTTTGTTAGCCTGGTGCTCAAGGCACAGACATCTTCTCCTGAGCTGTGGGGAACCCATCTGAGCCATCCTGTAGTGGTTCAAGCCAAGAAAGATTGTGGTCTTCCCAGCACATCCACCTATAATGAGGGAAGATAGGCACTTCCAGAGCAGGCTGCAGGGACTGATCACGAATTCCAGCATGGTGGGGGTTGGAAGGGACCTCTGGAGACCATCCAGTCCAACACCCTTGCTAAAGCAGGGGCACCCACAGTAGGTGGGTCACAGGATCACAATCAGTTTGGAATCTCTTTACAGAAGGAGACTCCACAACCTCTGTGGGCAGCCTGCTCCAGGGCCCCATCACCCTCACACCAAACAAGTTTCTCCTCATCTTCAGGTGGAATGAGTAATTAAAGATCAGCCTGCAGAAAAGAAGGCTACAGGGGGACCTTCTAGTGGTCTTCCAGTACCTGAAGGGGGGTACAGGAGAGCCAGGGAGGGACTTTTTACAAGGGTTTGTAGTGATAGGACAAGAGGGAAGGAACTGGAGCTTGAGAGGAGGAGATTTAGACTGGACATAAGGAAGAAATTCTTTACGGTGAGGGTGGTGAGGCACTGGAACAGGTTGCCCAGGGCAGTTTTGGATGCCCTCTCCCTGGAGGTGTTCAAGGCCAGGTTAGATGAGGCCTTGAGCAACCTGGTCTGGTGGAAGGTGTCCCTGCCCATGGCAGGGGGATTGGAACTGTATTATTTTTAAGGTCCCTTCCAGCTCAAACATTTCAGGATTCTATGATTTTATGGTCAACAACCCAAGAAATCTGAATACTAAATATGCTTCATAGGAAAAGCAGCTTCTGTGGAGAAGAACCACTGCTGGTCCAAGTTTTTCTTTGGTTCCAAATGAAAGAGAAAGATAAGAGAGCAAATGAAACAAACACAGTTTAACAAATCCATTGAAAACAACAAAACTGAGCATGCTAATTAGGAGAGAAACATTTCCACATCTGAAATTAAATGCTCCTTTAAATGTCACTGTGAATGGCAATGTTGGTGTCTGAGCTGTCACTTTGCAAACAATGTTGTCCTACATGGAAAAAAATCTCATTTGATTGAAGCCACACTTTCTCCTGAGGGCAAAACTGTCTCCATTCTGTGCCCATGTTTCAACACTTTCACCACTCATCCTCGCAGGGCATCCCTGTGCTGGTCTAGCACCTCAGAGCACCTGGAGTCACTCGGTCCAGACAGCAGCCAAGGGCACACAGGTGCTTTGTCTCCAGTCAGCCACCTCCTTCACGGCCCAAAGGAGACTCCACAGTGTCTGGCATCTGGAGGGCTCCCAGTCCTTGAACTGGACTTGCCCCCCTCAGACAGAGCACCTCTCCTGTGAGGACAGGCTGAGAGAGTTGTGGAGTCTGAAGAAGAGAAGGCTCTGGGGAGATCTTAGGGCTACATTTCAATATCTGAAGGGGACCTACAGGAAAGCTGGGGAGGGACAGTTAAGAAGGGCCAGTGCTGACAGGACAAGGGACAATGGTTTGAATCTGGAGCAGCAGAATTAGGTTGGACATTAAGAGCAAGTCCTTTACAATTGAGAGTGGTGAGACACTGGCACAGGTTGCCCAGGAATGTGCTGCTGCTGTGGATTGAGGAGAAAATAAGAGTTGCTGCCTTTCCTTTGGCCAGGGAGTTCAAATGTTTTAAATACTTCTCCCTAGTATCAGGTGAAAGAATGAGTGGAAGAGGCCTGAAATTGTGCCAGGGGAGGTTTAGGTTGGACACAAGGAACAATTTCTTTCCTGCACATTGGTCAGGCATTGGAACAGGCTGACCAGGGGGATGGTGGAATCACCATTCCTGGAGGTGTTCAAGAAATGTGTGGACATGGCAGTTTTGGGGCATGGTCTAATGGCTGTGGTGGTGCTGGGTTGATGGTTGGACTCAATGATTTTAAAGGTCATTTCCAACTAGAACAATTCTGTGATTCGATGATTCCATGGTTCTGTAATTCTATGAAAAGAAGAATTTCTTCCTTTCCTTTTGCCAGGGAATTCAAATTATTTAGGATTCAGTCTAACACAGGGCCTGCTGAAGTGACAATTGTTCTCATCCTACATCTGTTACAAGGGGAGCACCACAGCTGTCCCTGGGAATGCTCTGGAAATTTATTTACAGGCTGCAGGAGAGCAAAGAGGCACCGGCTGCATCCCTGATACCAATTGCTGCGAGGTACAATTTGCTCAAATTGCTGTAATGTGCCTTATGAATTTAATTTCCCTACCTTTCTGCTCTATAATAACCTGATTTGGAAGTATAAATGCAAATTAAACTTAAATAACCTGTAATTTTTATGTGATGTGATGTTTCATAAATATTTACTGTGGGTGTCTCCTTATTGAATCAACCAGTCCTTAAAGCATGCTGCGAGGAATGAAGGCAAGGTCAGCACTGGCTTGTGCCAACCAAACCTCTAATGGGAGGAATCTCTTTGTTCTCCAGCTCTCCTCTCTCAGCAGAGATCATCACAGCACCATCTGAGTGCCTCTCAGGAGACAGGGAAGTGCTTCTATCACGATTGCACCTCCTGGGAAGGGGGCATGTGTTGGAGCTGTTCAGTATCATTTAGATGTCCACTGATCATGGGTCCTGCATTTGGATCATAACAACCTCCAGGCTTGGGGCAGAGTGAATGGAAACTGACCAGCAGAAAAAGACCTGGGGGTGCTGGTTGACAGCAGCTGAAGATGAGCTAACATGTACCCAGGTGGCCAGGAAGGCCACCAGCATCCTGGCCTGGATCAGCAACAGTGTGGCCAGCAGGACCTGGGCAGGGATTGTTCCCCTTTACTGTGCGTTGGTGAGGCCACACCTTGTATACTGGGTTCAGTTTTGGGCCCCTCACTCCAAGAAGGACATGGAGGTGCTGGAGTGTGTCCAGAGAAGGGCAACAGTGCTGGCAAAGGGTCTGGAGAGCAGGTCTGGAAAGGAGCAGGTGAGGGACCCACGGTTGTTCAGCCTGGGGAAGAGGAGGCTTGAGGGACCACATTGCTCTCTACAACACCCTAAAAGGACCTCCTTGGTTGGTTGGTTCAATGGCTTGAGCTGCTTGGAGTGTCCAGGCATATATATTAGGGATGCAAAGGGATGCTGTGAACCTCCTACAGCAAGTCAGCTCCTCACCTGATGTCCTGACATATTGCAAGAGCCATTTCTCAGCAGGACAGTTGATGTGGAGGAGAGCAAATTTCATGGAATCACAGAATGGTTTGGATTGGAAGGGACCTTGAAGCTCATTGAGTTCCATCCTCCTGCCATGGGCCCAGACACCTCCCGGAGCTCAAAGCCCCATCCAACCTGGCTTTCAACACTTCCAGGCTTGGAGCCTCCACAGCTTGCCTGGGCAGTCTGTTGCACTGTCTCACCACCCTCACAGTAAAGAACTTCTTTCTAAAATTCACATCCTGAGCCTGGAGCAGGACTGAAGTAAAGAACCATGTGCAGGTTTGGAAGCCTGGCATGGACTATCTGTATTCCTGCCTCCCAGTGCTCCGACAGCTTGGAACTGCTGGGGAGAAGCAGCTTTAATGAGATCTGAGGTAACATTTGGGGAAGTTCGGTTGTTGTTTTTTTTTTTTTTCAGTTTGGTATTTTGATTTTGTTTTGTTTTGTTTTTTTTAGAGGCTTCTGCAGTTAAAAATAAATAAACACTGAAGGGCAATTTTAGCAGCGTGACTCTAATTTGTTTAATCAGATTATGTTGTTTTCTTCTCTGCTGCCTTCTGATTTGGATATTGGAAAATGAAATTAATATTAACTTCTCATATTTAGGCAGACTTAATGAGATGATGGCTTGCCAGAACTTCGTTGCCTTTTAAACATGGCCACATATTACCTCCTGAAAGTTGTCTTTCTGAAGGACTTTATTGCTGCCTCCTGCGTGGGAAAGGGACCCAAAAGATCATTTTCCTTCCTAATCATTTCAAGAATGATGATGTCAGCAGTTAATATAAAGTATTAAAGAAGCTTTAACAGCTCAGAGAGCAATATGAGGAGTAAAGTTTAAAATAAAAAGTAATGAAATTGCTGTGAGACAGGACATGGAGGAAGGACAAAGCCCTACTCCACCCAGAGTTTGGCTGTAGGTGACTTGGAAGCTGTTCAACCTGTCCACGGACCACAGAATCACTGAATAACTTTGGTTGGAAGAGACCTTCAAGATCATCTAGTCCAACCTTCAATGCAGCAAGGTCACCACTAAACCATGTCCCTAAGATCCTTCTATTTCAGCCTCTTCTCCCAGCACCATTGCTGACTTCCATGGAGCAGTTGTGGGGCTGGAGAGTAGATGGAGGACTGCTTCCACCAGAGCAGGCATCCTTACATCAAGCAAGGCAGAGCTGCCTTGCTCTTCATTTCTGACACTGTGCTTTTTCCTCCTGTATTCAGTGCTGACAAGGTCACACCTTCAGTACTGGGTTCAGTTTTGGGGCCCTCACTCAAGAAGGACATTGTCCCCTGCCAGGAAGTGCTCACATGCAGGTCAGATGAAGCCTTGGGCAACTTGGTCTAGTGGTGTCTCTGTCCATGGCAAGGGGATTGGAACCAGATGATCTTTAAGGTCCCTTGCAACTCAAGCCATTCTATGAATCTGTGATTGAGGTGCTGGAGCAGGTCCAGAGAAAGGCAATGAAGCTGGTGAAGACTCTGGAGAGCAAGTCCAGTGAGATCTGAGGGACCTGGGGTTGTTTAGTCTGGAGAAAAGGAGGCTGAGGAGACACCTTCAGGCTTTCTACAACTCCTTGAAAGGAGGTTGGGCCCAGGTGGCAGATGGTCTCTTCTCCCTAGTATCAGGTGATAGAACAAGAGGAAATGGCCTGAAGTTGTGCCAGGGGAAGTTGGGCTGGATGTTTCCTGCAGGAGTGGTCAGGCTGCCCAAGGAGATGGTGGAGTCACCATCCCTGGAGGTGTTCAAAAGACGTGTGGACATGTCTCTGTGGGACACTGTTTAATGGCCATGGGGATGTTGGGTTGATGATTGGACTCACTGATCTTAGAGGTCTCTTACAACTGAAACAATTCTGTGATTCTGTGACAGACTTCTGTGTGGAAGCTGTGAGTGAGGCTTCATCTGATCCATCCCAGTCTGGGTGCTAAGATTCCTCACTCAGTCAACACCCTCCTCTGACCAGCAATTATCTCTGGAAATGTTTTGATAATGCCTAACCCCTCACCTTTCCCATGTGTTGATTTATTACTTCCCAGTTCAACCCTGATGCCCAGTTTCCTGGGGTGCTTATTAACATCTCCTGCCAGAGAAAATAATTCAGCTGCAATTTCAGGGGAGAACAAGCCCAAACAGGGTGATATTTACATGGAACCTTTTAATCAACTCAAACACCGAGAAGGTTTTAACTTAAAATTACAGTAATTTTATTTCTATTGTTCTTGCTATAATCCTCAGATGTAATTAGCAATATCCACATAATTAGCCAACCAGCAGCTCCCTCCATGAGCAGTAAATACCTAGGAGAGGAAAAACCACCACCACTGTTTCTGACACCAGATTTTCCAGCCTGTTAGGAAGCAGGAATTTGGGTCAACGTCCTTTGCTCTTTGTTTGCAGTCATGAGCAGCAGCAAGGAGCAGGGCACCAAAGCAGCAAGTTGGATGCCAGCACATGACCTAATCCCCAGGCTGGGGAATCTCCACTGATCCTCAGGTTATTCCTCCTATAAAGAAATATTTAGAACACCTTGAAGCCCAGAGGGGACGGTAGTTCTGTAAAATAACCTTTACACCCTAATAGGTGCAAAAGGACAGAGGTGTTGAGGTGGCTGAAGACACCAAAGGGCATGGCTGGCCCTGAGACATCTCCCTTAGGACTTCCACTTTAGCCCCTATGCCCAGGAGAAGGATATTTCCCTCATCTTATCTGAAAGACCCTTTTTGCTATTGCTGATAGTGAACTGTGATGTTTTCCACTCAATGGCCTCCTCTGAGTGATGTTCTTTGCCCATCAGCTCTGCTCCCCAGAGAGGACCATCAGGTCACAACCTATCTATCCACCTCCTGGTTCCACTGTGCACTTCAAGTGCGAGCTGTGCTCTGAGCACAGTCCATGGGAACTCAGCTGGTAGGGCTTCATCAAAAGCACAACAGGCTCAGCTCGTCCAAACCTCCATCAGCTTTCATCACTGTTGCTGAAATGGAGACGACGGAGGGCCCAGTACCTATCAAAGCAGATTGGGATGGATGAGCCCCAGTCCACCAGCTATGAATCTAGTAAAAAAGATGTTACAACACGTTCTGTCATTATCTGTCACTGTAATGAAGGTTTATTTACCATTTCCAAGAACATTTTCACTTTCAGAGATACTGCTGGAACGAGGAGATCAGCTGGGCCATGGGGATCCATGGAAGCAGCCAAGCAGCAGAGGCTCTGGTGGAGACATCAGTGTGTTGGGATACTGTCCTGGTGTGAGCTGGAGCAGAACTGGTTCTGGTCAGTGCTGTGAGTTCCCAGCTCAGTCTCTGCTCACTGAGTCACTTTCTGAAGGTCAGGACAGGTTTGCACAGCCAGGGGCTGCTTCTAGCAGGGAGAAGCTGATGGGGAGAGTCCCTACCCGGGGCTGGGCTGCAGAAAGGTTCTGCCTGAGACTTGCTTCTCTGCGGGGTCATGAAGGCAAAGGGGGTATCTGTGGGGAGAAACAACCAGGACAGTTGACCATCAAATGAACAACAAGGGATTGCAGCGTATGGACTGCTTCTTTAGGAGGAAGCTGAAGAATCCCCAGGGTCAAACCTCTTCTTCCCTGGACATTGTCCCATCAGGATTCTGTCCCTTCTGCCCTCCATCCTGATCCATGTGCTCCTGAATCCAGTTCCAGAACCCAGCCGCTTCAATCTGGTTCCCATCTGCTGCTGAGTCCAGTCTGGTACTTGCCCAGTGCCTGGCCCCAGCACACTGGTACCAGCGGTACTGTCATTGCCATCAGGGCTTGGCTTGGCTCCTGGTTTTTGTCTGTTTCCATTCTATGGTATTGTTCTCCTTTCTATCCCAGATGGGTTAGTCTCCTTCCCACCCCATCAGTATCTCTCCCTTCTTCCCTTTCTCTTTCCTTTGAGCAGGCAGAAGGCTTCTTGGAGAACCTCTGGCAACCCTCTGCTGGCCAGGCCAGCCCAAACCCTTGACAGATACACCAGCCCTCCAGCTCCTTTCCACTAGAGGTTCATTGGTTTGTTTATTTTCTGGTGTGCACTGGAGCCTGCTGAAGATTTCCTGCAGTTCCAGTCTCCCACTTTACTTCCTCCGTCTCATGTTAAAGCAACCCACTGAGGTCTGTCTTTATACAGCACCCAAGACAAGGCTCCATCCCCTGGACAACCTCCAGATGGTACTGTGATGCAAGCCTATGGTCACAACCAGTTAATACCCATAATGGCTACAGTCCCATCCCACAGTTCAGACAGAATTTATTCCTCTTCTTGTGGCTGGTAATCTGCTGACAAACTGATCCATAAAACCTGGGAGAAATATTTATAAAGGTGACAGCCTTGACGTGGAGAATTAAATCACAATATCAGAATGTGCCAATTTAGTCACTTATGAACTTCAGGGTAAAAAAAAAAAACACAAACCACCAGAGAACCAGATGAATAACTGTCACAGCTGAGAAAAACAAGCATATGAAGAAGAATTAGAGCTACAGCTTCTCTCTGTGTGACAGAGGCAGAAGATAAATCTGTGTCAGGTGACAGGTAGGTGGGAAGTGAGTGAAAGCCCTGTGTTCAAACATCTCATAGAATGGTTGGGGTTTGAAGGGACCTTCAAGACCATCTAGTTCCAGACCCCCTGCCACTGGCAGGGACACCTTCTACAAGACCAGGCTGATCAAAGCCTCATCCAACCTGACCTTGGACACCTCCAGGGAGGAGACATCCACAACTTCCCTGAGCAACCTGTTCCAGTGTCTCACTACCCTCACTGTAAAGAATTTCTTCTTAATCTCCAGTCTAAATATTCCCTCTTCCATCTCAAATCCATTGCCCCTCATACTATCACCAAAAACCCTTGTAAAAAGTCCCTCCCCAGCTCTCCTATAGCATGCCCTTAGGTACTGGAAGGCCACTCTAAGGTCTCCCTAGAGCCTTCTCTTCTCCAGTATGACCAGCCCCAACTCTGTTGTGGAACATGACCCCTGTTCTTCTTCTGATTATGTATTAAAATAATGTAATTAAATAATTTAAAATGAGAAAATTCAGAAATCTAGAGTGATCTGCTATTTTTAGTGGGTTACAGCCCGTGGGAAACAATGTCTTTCACTCAGAAGCTCATCACCAGCTGTGAAGGACAGGTCAGGAGGGCACAAGGATCTACTTGTGTAAACAGCTCTCCAGGTGGCAATGGAAGCAGTGTTGAGGAATGAAGTATATCTAAAGCATCGACCCAGAGTGATAACCCTGCCAGGCACAGAACGAGGAGATGACACTTCTGCAGCTCTCTGCTGATCCCCTCTCCTTTGTATTCTGTGGGTGTGAACCAAAATGTCCTTATGTCAGCCTTTGAATGTGTTTCAACATTAAAAACTGCTTGGCTATCCTCTAGTTTCTCCACATATTTCCATCTCAGGGGCAGGAACATGCCTCTGACTCCTGGGCTTCAAAATGTTCATTTAGAATCTGAAATCCTGAGACAATGAAACTATAAAATCTGCAGGGTCAGCTGGAGGCAAATAGAAGACTTGACAATCTGGGGCAGAAGAAGAGTTTGTTAGTGTTTAATTAAATGAAGAAATGTGGTTAACAGCAAATATGAGGCCACCCTATAACAGCAGATCCAGCCCAGAGATGTGGTTGAGGCCCCATCCCCAAAGACATTCAAGATCAGACTTGATGTGGCCCTAATCATTCTGATTGAGTTGGAGATGTCCCTGCTGACTACAGGGGGGTTGGGCAAGATGACCTTTGAGGGTTCCTCCCAACCCAGTTCATTCTGTGGTTCTGTTGCAGAGCCTGGAGTGAGTCTTACCATCAAGTAGTGTCTTTTTCTCCAGTGTTTCATCATCCTTTTCTCCCCAGTCTGCCCAGCTGCTGCTGGTGGTGATAGTTGCAGCAAAAGCTTCCCCATATGCTGCAGAATGAACCTGGGGCCAGACAGACAAAGACATGGAAGGGTTAAGGGAACACAGGAGAGCAAATCAATGTTAGGAAAAAGTTGTGCTGACTTACAGCTCTTTCTCATCCAGCTCTTTCCCAGCAGTGTCATCTCAGGTTGCAGTGCTGCCTTCTGGCTCTCTACAGCTCCCTGAAAGAAGCTTGAACCCAGGTAGGGGTTGGACTCTTCTCACAAAGAACAAGTGATAGGACAAGAGGTGCCTCAAGATGCACCGTGGGAGGTTTAGGCTGGACATGAGGAAAAATTTCTTCCCACTGAGAGTTGTCAAGGCCTGGTCCAGGCTGCCCAGGACAGTGGTGGATTCCCCATCTTGGGAGGTGTTTCAAAGCTGTGTAGATGTGGTGCTAGGGGACATGTTTAGTGGTGACCTGGCAGTGCTGGGTTAATGGGTGGACTCCATGATCTTAATGGTGTCTTCCAACCAAAATGATTCTCTGATTTCTGAAAAAAAGCTCAAAGACATGAAAGTTCTTCAAACTCTAAGAAAAAGTTGTCACATGAAGGGTTTTGCTCCATCAGCACTTCACACATTATGGAGCAGAGCTGGGCACATTATGGAGTCAGGCTTGTTGGTGGCCTTTCCCGTTCACAGTGACTGAAGCTCTGGAAGGGCCTCTGTCCCATGCTGGTGTGCTGGTTTGCTTTGCTGGCTTTAAAGCAGATGAAACAACCACCACAGGCTACAGATAGAGATTGTGACAACGATGCCAAGCCTTGAGGTCGGGCTAGGACCAGAGATTCATAGAATCATAGAATGGTTTGGATTGGAAGGAACCTTAAAGATCATCTAGTTCAAACATCCCTGCCATGGGCAGGGACAGCTCCCACTAGACCAGGTTTTGAGTACCTCCAGGAAGAGGGCATCTAAAACCTCCCTGGGCAACCTGTTCCAGTGTCTCACCACCCTCACTGGAAAAAATTTCTTCCTAATCTCCAATCTAAATCTCCCCTCTTCCAGCTCAAAGCCATTACCCCTCATCCTATCACTACAAGCCCTTGTCGGAAGTCCCTCCCCAGGTCTCCTGTAGCCCCCATCAGGCACTGAAAAGCCACCAGAAGGTCTCCTTGGAGCCTTCTCTTCTCTGGGCTGGACAACCCCAGCTGTCTCAGTCTGTCCCTATAGGGGAGGTGCTCCAGCCCTCTCATCATCTTCATGATCATCTTCATGTCAAACACATCTCCTGAGCATGCTGCCGTGCAGAAACTCTTTCTGCCTGTCTGCTTATGTTCTACAGACGTAAAAACATCTGAGATTCTATGGCTTTTCCCACTGATTTGGCTTTTTAAACATTTTAATCCAATTTCTAGGCAATGAGCACTGAAAATCCTGCAATTACTATTAATTGTTATCACAGTTGAGTCATTCTGTCATCAAAGAGAGAAAGCCCTTGTTGGCTGCTCCTCTACCCAATCTCCCTGTGATAATCTCCATATATAGACTCTTATCAGACAGAAAAATCTCACGATTCACAGTTAAGGCAGGAGTATTAAGGAAGTGCCCCAGGTTTTACTCATTGTTTTGGGCTCTGCAGGTTACCTGATCTTCATGGGAAGAAGCCTTCCAGTCAAAACAAGCAGGTGAATGCAAATGAAGCCTGAAGCATTCTGACACCTTCTATTCATCTGGCTGAGTGTTCCAGAAAGAAAATGGGACTCTCAGTTTTGACAATTTCAGGGAAAGTGGAGCATTGTGTGAGAGCAGCAGAAACGTGAATGGAGCTAAATTGACTGTTTACACCTCTTTTGTGTTCCTGCTGAATGGTGGTGGGTCCTCTTCTGCCTCCAGGCTGAGCATTGCTTTTCCTGGCCAAGCTGACAATCCTGGGTACATCCTGTTTTACCAGGAATCCATAATAAAAGACAAAAAACAAAAAGGAGAAGAGAGGAGGTGCACTTGAACAAAAACGAGAATATGAGGAACGGTTTAAGGTTGCTGCATAATGAAACAAAACTCCAACACTGCTTGGGTGGCTCCTGAGTCACTGAGAGCAGCTTTAGGAATTATGTCACCGTTTTTTTTGTCTCAAAGACCCTTGGAAATTGGAATCACAGAATCATTTTGGTTGGAAAAGACCTTTAAGGTCATCCAGTCCAACCACCAACCCAGCACTGCCAGGTCACCACTAAACCATGCCCCTCAGCACCATATATTCATGGCTTTGAAACCCCTCCAGGGATGGGGACTTCAACCTGGGCAGCCTGGTCCAAGGCATGACAACCCTTTTGGGGAAGAAACTGTTCCTCATCACAGAATCTTGCTAAAATTCAAGAAAAGATTTGCCAAGAAACCAGGAAGAAACCCAAAGTTCTACATCAGTATGACTCCTGTTGGACTGTCCCAAGGCAGCTGCCATTCACGTGTTGACCTCTGAGCAGCTCTTCAGTGAGCACAGCTCTTAACATTAATTTATTCTGAGTCAACTCTAAAAGTTTCTGAGAAATGGACTCCAGGGGAAGATGCATTGCATCACCTAACACCTCCTTCACCTGCAAATTCCTTTGCTTCTTTTGGGTGAGGAACCCTGGTGAAGAAACACAGTCAATAACAAAGGAACTGGAAGTTGATATGGATTAGAAACTCATGAAGGGCTTGAGGAATTGAAAGGACGTGTATGGAGATGAGCTGGGTCTCCCTGGGGTGGAGATTATTTCCTTCACAGTGGCTCATAAGCTGCAATTGGAGTGTCCTCATAATCAAAAAGGCCAAAGGCCACCTGGGGTACACGAAGAAGAGTGTGGCCAGCAGGTCAAGGGAGGGTCTCTTCCCCCTCCACTCTGCCCACTGAGGCCATGTCTGGAGTCTTGGATCCAGTTCTGGGCTCCCCAGTTCAAGAGAAATGAGGAACTCCTGGAAAGAGTCCAGGTGAGGCTACAGGGATACTGAGGGGCCTGGAGCATCTCTGTGAGGAGGAAAGGCTGAGAGACCTGGGGCTGTTTGGCCTGGAGAAGAGCAGCCTGAGAGATCTTCTTCATTAGCTCAGCAAGAGCCAAAGGACCTGTGGGGAGCAAGAGGACAGGGCCAAACCCTGCCCAACAACAGGACAAGGGGAAATGTGTACAGACTGGAACCCAGAAGGTTCCACCTCAACATGAGGAAAAATTTGTTTGGTGTGAGGGTGCTGGAGGCCTGGAGCAGGCTGTCCAGAGCTGTTGTGGAGTCTCCTTCTCTGGAGGGATTCCGAAGTCATCTGGGCAAGTTGCTATGAGTGCCCCTTCTTTAGCAGGGGGGGTTTACTGGATGTTCTCCAGAGGTCCCCTCCAACCCCACCATGCTGGGATTCTAGGTTTTGAGCTTCTGACTAAAGCTGTGCTGATATCACACCCATCTGTGGGCAACAGGGAGGGACAGTCCCTGGCATTCCTTAGCTCAGCAGGCTGGAGGCTGATGACTAATTGTCCAGTAATGAGCAATAATCAAAGTGCAACAACTCAAAGTGTTTAGAAAGCAAGATTCTGATGGTAAATTCATGAGAACTTTGGGACTTTGGCCAAGAAAAATGGATGTATTCAATGCTGCTTCTCCTTTATCTTTCCAAGATAGCAACTGTGTCTTTGTGACTCCTGCCTCCCCACACCAAAGAAGGGAGAGGGGACCTTTGAGGTTTTGACAGCTCTGTGAGGAACAACCTGGCCAAGGAAGTTCTTGGTCACAGGGAGTAAACTGCAAGTGAAAGTTCACCAATTCCTGGAAAAAGGAGGTCTTGGACAGCTGGAGCTCTGACCCACTGTAAAAAATCTGGTGTTTTGCTTCTCAAGGGAACTTTCACTGTAAAGTTATTTTTTTGTTCTGACATCCAGAATGGAAGTATTCAGAACGGACATCAGAATGGAAGTTTGGCTTCTCAAGGGAACTTTCACTGTAAAGTTTTTTTTGTTCTGACATCCAGAATGGAAGTATTCAGAATGGACATCAGAATGGAAGTTTTGCTTCTCAAGGGAACTTTCACTGTAAAGTTTCTTTTTTCTGACATCCCGAATGGAAGAATGGTCCTCAGCTCATTTAGATCACAGCTCTCAGTGTCCAGCTGCACCTATCAGCCACATGTCACAGCCATAGTCACAGAGATGGTTTGGAACAGGGAAGACTTGATCCCATCTCCCACATTCTCATGAACTCTTTGGCCCAGTGACTGTTTCCTCACTCCATGGGAGGTGGAGCAGATTTAGCAGATATGAGGCAGGCTCATGAAGCAGCATCCCCTGACCTCCAGGTCATTCACTGAGAGTGGGTGCTTTCATTCTGAGTCAAGCAACGAGAAGAGAGGACACGTGGACAGGATGCTTCTGGAGACACACTCATATTTCAGAAATGCCTTACACCTTCTGAGTCTGACACTGAGCTTCTATTAAACGGGAAATTAAATAAATTCTTACAGATGGAACAAAACTGAGTTCAAATCCAGACACAACTGAAGAATATTCCGAATCCTCAATTTTTAAGTTGAAACCTATCTTATTATGTGTTTTATTGGAGTTACTTGTGGGTTGGTGCCCAAAGTGGAAGACGTAATGGCTGATGTCCAGCTTGTGTCTTGTGGCTGGTGTCCAGCTGCTCTGTGCTGCTCTTCTGACAGCAAGAGGACATGAATGCTGCTTAGCTGGCCACTCAGTCAGCTGCAGGGGAGCACATCAGCACCACCAACCCACTTAATGGGATCCTGTAACCGCCCTGACACCCAACAGACCCCAGATCCTTTATTCATGAGAAGCTGTGATTGAATTTTGCCTGAGGGTTGAGCTAGGACAGCAGCTGGTGGGTGGATAATGACACGTAAACTCATGACTTATGAGCACACTTCTGGGAAAATAAGCAGAAGAATATTTTTCTAACATGAGCACAAATAACGACACCTTTCACAGCACAGAGCGAGATGTGGCTGCAGCCCCAGGGACAGGAAAAGCTCCCACCATCAATGAGGAGAGAGAACATCATTCTTAGTGTCCTCAAAGAGAATATCAAGCTACTCGAGAGATAACTGCTGCCTTCCTTCACAGAACCCAGCATGGTGGGGGTTGGAAGGGATCTCTGGAGATCATCCAGTCCAAACTCCCTGCTAAAGCTGGGGCACCCATAGCAGCTTGCTCAGGATCACAATGGCCAGGTGGCTTGGGAAGCTCACCCAAGGAAACCCCACAACCTCTCTGGGCCTCCAGCACCCTCACACAAAAGAAGTTTCTCCTCATCTTCAGGTAGAACCTCCTGGGTTCTAGTTTGTGCCCATTTCTCCTTGTTCTGTCACTGGGCACCACTGACAAGAGACTGACAGCCCCACCCCCCCCGCTCAAAGGTCCTTTAGCTCTTGCTGAGCATTGAGAAGATCTCCTCTCAGATTGCTCTTCTCCAGGCTCAACAGCCCCAGGTCTCTCAGCCTTTCTTCCTCACAGAGATTCTCCAGGCCCCTCAGCATTTTTGGAGCCTCCCCTGGACTCTCTCCAGTAGCACCCTGTCCGTCTTGAACTGGGGAGCCCAGAACAGGACCCAAGGCTCCGGCTGTGGCCTCACTAGATCAGAGTAGAGATGGAGGAAAACCTGCCTTGACCTGCTGTCCACACTCTTCTTAATGTCCCTCAGGAGACTATTGGCCTTTTGGGTGACAAGGACACCCCAAATGCACCTTATGAGCATGGCACTTGCTGGTGTCCACAGCTCCTCTCACCTGCCAGAAAGGTGGCAGGAGGTGAGAATCCCCTATTTAGTCCAGCACTGATCACACTGCAAAACCACAGCACATGGTGCACAGCTTTTGGACACCAATCCCCACCCCTGCAGCAGCTTTTCTGTACTGTCTGATGCCTCCTTCCCTTTGTGACAGGCCTATCAAGGGTCTTGGTGTCACACATGCCACTGCAAACCCCTGGCTCACCTCTTTAAAATCTTGACTTGGCTGCTGGGTTAAAGGCTTGGACACAGTTGTGCAGCCCCACTGTAAGCCTCCTCCCCTCCTTTTTTAATCTCTCTCTCCACAGTGGTGCTCAGTTTCTAGTCAGGGAGGTTATGAGTGGAGACACCCTGCAGGTGTCACAGCAGATAGAGCAATTGCAGCACTTTGTAGCTCCTCACAGCACGTTTGTCACTGAAGTGCTCTCCAGAACTCACTGAGCACACTGTATGTGGTGCTGGGACTTCTGCTGCTCCTCTGAGACAGATGTGCACAGAGGAGGAGAAGGTGCTCCACAGGGGTAAGAGCTGTTGAGATTGGAAGAGACTTTGGAGATCAAGTCACAATCCCACCACTGCTGCTAAGCCACTGCTGCTAAACCCCATCGCTCAACACCACATCCACGCGTCTTTCGAACACCTCCAGGGATGGTGACCCTACCACCTCCCTGGGCAGCCTGTTCCAATGCATGAACATCTTCATCAATGTCCTGGATGAAGGAACAGGGTGTACTCTCAGCCAGCTTGATGATCATAGATTCATAGAATTGTTTTGATTAGAAAAGACCTTTAAGATCATTGAGTCCAACCATTCTTTAACTCTGCTGAGACTGATGCTACACCAAGTCCCCCAGCACCACATCTATGCCTCTTTGAAACACCTCCAGGGATGGACATTCAACCACCTCCCTAAGCAGCCTGTTCCAGTATCTGAGAATCCCTTTTTTGTGAAGAAGTTTCTTCTAATGTCCAACCTGAACCTCCCTTGGGGCAACTTGAGGCTGTTTCTTCTCCCATCACTTGTTCCTTGGGAGAAGAAACCAACGTTCACTTGGCTCCAGCCTCTTTTCAGGATGTCCACAGTGGCAGCTCAGCCTGCTATTTTCCCCAAAGTCTGACTGCTGTACAGGTTCAGAAAAGTCACCTTTTTTTTTTTTTCTTTCCTTTTTTTTTTTATTCTGAAGAGAGAAAGCTTCCCAACATTATCTTTTTTCTTTTTTAATTCCACCTCTGATTTTTACAGAGACTCTGGCACTGCAGCTTTTCAAAATGGCATTTCTGGTGTTGCAGGTTGGATGGAAAATGTTATTTGAATTTAAATACATTTCACATGCACATGGACTTTATTATCAGACTGGAAGGAAAACATCTTCTGGGAGGTTCACATGAGCCCTGAACATTGCATTGGTCTTTAATCACTTTCTAGTATTGCAGTGTCAGAAATAATTTAAAATAGGAGACATAGAAAACAGTTCTGAAAGCTCTGTAGAACCTGCTGGATTCATCTTATTCTATTCACTCCTGTGCTCTGAGGGTCTATTAAGGTGGCACCAAACTTGTCCTGAAGACAGCATAGCATTCCTTACTGAATTCCTTTAAATCACAGAATCCCATATTGGTGGAGGTTGGAAGGGACCTCTTCAGATCATCCAGTCCAAGCCCATTGCTAAAGCAGGGGCACCCACAGCAGCTTGCCCAGGATCACAATGTCAAGCTGGGTTTGGAATCTCTGCAGAGAAAGAGACTTCACAACCTCCCTGGGCAGCCTGCTTCAAGACTCCAGCACCCTCACACAAAACAGGTGTCTTCTCATCTTCAGGTAGAACCTTCTGGGTTCCAGTTTGTGCCTGCTGCCCTTTGTCCCATCACTGTGCACCACTGAGGAGCGTCTGGCACCATCCTCTTGCCCCCCCTACCTCAAAATGAGTCTCAGAAATGGGTCTCAGGCCCAGAAAACACACTCAGAAGATCCACAAATGGAAAAAAGAACAACAAAACAAACCAGAAAAACAACAACCCAGAAGCTGGTTAGTCTCAAAGTGATCTTAGGCATCAGCTCCTCTTCCTGGAGAAACCTCTGATGCTTTTCTGATCTGCTCTTTGGCCACAGCACCTGGACAGGAACCATGAAGGTCAGAATCACAGACTACATTGGGTTGGAAGGGACCCTCGAAGGTCATCTTGTCCAACCCTCCTGCAGTCAGCAGCGACATCTCCAACTAGATCTGGTTGCTCAGGGTCCTATCAAGTTTGACCTTTCATGTCTCCAGGAATGGGGCTTCCACCAACTCTCCAGGCAGCCTGTTTACAGTATGTCACCCCCATCACTGTGAAGAACTTCCTCCTAATGTCCAGTGTCCTAATGCCCCTCTGATGTCCCTCAGCAAAGACATCTCCATGGCAGATGAAGCTGAGGTGACATGGTGTGGTGTATATGGGTGGTCTGGTCCCACAGCAAGTTGGTCTTGTGCCTTGGGAACAACAAAAAACACAGTCTTTTACCTTAGCCCACTAAAGCTCTCCTTAAGCTCTTCAAGTTGCTGCAGGGGAGTTTAGATTGGATATAAGGAACAGTTTCTTCATCTAAAGGGTCATTGGGCACTGGAACAGGCTGCCCAGGGAAGTAATGGAACCATCATCCCCTGAGGTGTTTAAAAGATGCTTGGATGAGGAGCTTAAGGACATGGTCTCACAGCTGTGTACAGGAAGATATTAGGTTACAGTTAGATTCAATGATCTTAAGGTCTCCTCCAAGCAGAAGGTGGATTCATGATATGGAAGCCTCCCTGTGCTTCACCCTTTCCACCTTTCCTAGCTCCCTTTGCTTTCTGTCTTTGCAGCTAGTTCAGATCCCTCCGGCACAAGTAACCAATACTAGAATAGTATCAGCATAGATTTTGGCTCCTATAACTTTATTTTTCTTGGAACCATCTTTAGACCACTGATGAGCTTCAATCATGATGATTTGTAGCTGATGAATGAGATTTGAGGTTTCCTGTAGCACAACATATCAAAGCTTTATGCAGATGAATGAAAGCTCCTGCAGGCTGGGATAGGAACACAGCCAACTCCATGCCCAGAAGCTTAACACAGACGTGGACCAGGAAAAGAGGAGATCATCACTCTGCTGGCAGCAGCTGTGACAGTCCCTAATTAGTTCTAGAGCATGTGGAGGCACAGAGAGAGACAGAAGGTCCACTGGGGTGGGAGAGGAGCTTCATCAGCATGGTCATTGCTGCTAGCACAGTGAATGTGTGCCATAAGTCTGAGCCTCTTGCTGAGGATCATTTCCTGGGAGAACATTCTGAGAGAACAGAGAAGGCAGAGGAGCTGTGCAATCTGCATTGCATATCAGAACTGGACCAAAGTTTTTTCTGCAGTCATAGAATCAGCGAATGGTCTGGGTTCAAATGGCCCTTAAAGAAGTAGCATCAAATGCTTTGCCATGGGCAGGGACACCTTCCACTAGACCAAGTCGCTCAAAGCCTCATCCAACCTGGCCTTGAACACCTCCAGAAAGGGGGCATCCACAAGCTCCCTGGGCAACCTGTTCCAGTGTCTCACCAGCCTCACTCTAAAGAATTTCTTCATGATATCCAGTCTAAATCTTCCAGCTTAATTTTCCAGTCCTAATTTTCCTCTTGTCCAAAAGTGCTTGTGAAACCATCCCTGTCCTCTGAGAAGCCCACAAGGGTTGATTAGTTCCTATTTACAACAGCAGAGAGACACCTCTAGTGTGAGGTGTCCCTGCCCATGGCAGGGGGGTTGGAACTAGATGATCCTTGTGGTCCCTTCCAACCCTGACTGATTCTATGATTCTATGATTCTATGTTCCAGTAGGAAGAGGGCCCCAATGCTCCACCTGAAGCATAAACAGGAAGGAAATAAGGATTTTCTTGTGGGCAGTGAAGAAGCCATGACCTTGGAAGAAATTATTTTCTTTGTGCCCATTACCCCTTTTCCTATCACAAGACACCACTGAAAAGATACTGGCCCCTTATTCTTGATACCTGCCCTTCAGATATTTATAAACATTGTAGGGATCTTTCTCTGGAGCTGCTATTCTTCATGCTCAACACCCCCAGGTCCCTCAACCTTTCCTCCTCACAGAGATGCTCCAGACCCCTCAACATCTTCAGAGCCTCCACTGCACTCTCTCCAGCAGTTCCTTGTCTCTCTTGAACTGGGGAGCCCAGCACTGGACACAGCACTCCAGCTGTCTCCTAATTAGGGCAGAGTAGAGGAGGAGAAGAACCTCCCTTGACCTGCTGCCAACAGCCAGGCAGGGCCCTTGACCGGCAGTGGGGCTGGCGCACAATCCGTGTTTCTCCCAGCAGTTCTCCCATGGGATGCCCCCCTTCCATGCAGCTGCACACCGAACCACATCCATTCTTCATCACAGATATCTGGGGAACTGTTAATTACTGGCAGAGGTATTTATTTAACTCTGGGTATGGCTTTTCATTTTGGGTGGGACTCAGATGACAAATGGTGTGTTGTGAGCCTACAAATCCATTACAACTAATAGACCTGTAAAAGCTTTCCTTCTCCGGCCATTATTCTCCACCGAACGGCCTGCTGTGGTGAATGATGCTTATGTCCAAAATTATGGCCCAAATGTTGCCAGGACATGTCCCTACATGTTGGGCTTAAACCCCCTCCTCCCCTTCTCTCCTGGAGTGTGTGTGTGTGTGTGTGTCTGTGTCTGTGTGTGTGTGTGATGGGGGCCGGGGGGAGGGACGGATTTTTGGCACCACTGAGTCCAGGTAAACAACCTGCCCGGGCACGCGTTCCACCTCTGTGGTAAACAAAGTTCACACGGTATGCTCCTGCTTGCCTCTTTCACGGCGTATGCTGATACTATACTTGGCAAAACATTTCCTTGGTTAATAATTCTGTTTACAAAGGATGCTCATTTGATCAGTATTTGATGTGGCAAATGTTAAATGGGGGTTGTTTTGGTAAACAAGTGCTCCGTGCTAGTGCCTGCGCCTGTATTTGCATCACGCACCGCGTTGACAAAGGCTCCGCTTTGCCCGGGACTCGAACCGGCGCTCCCTAGCGCTTCGCAGCGGACCGCCACCGTTGCCTGGCTACGGGCAACGCCGCACCGCGTGCCGCCCCCGCGGACTGTATCCCGTGTTCCGCGGACGGAGCCAGCTGTTGCCTGACCCATCACCGAGTGAGGGAACCGTGGTAGCCCGTGTGCACCACCCGTCCCGGACCGCTACAGCGCCCCCGGAGTGGGGACATCGCTTCGTCCGGACGGGCAGCCGTTCCGGCTGAGCCCGCGGGCGCGGAGCGAGTCGCGGGCGCGGAGCGAGTCGCCTCCGCCTCTCAGACAAGCCGCTTTGCCGTGCCCCGCGAACCTCGGCGACAAGGCTTTTCCCCCGGAGCGGAAAGCCCTTCTCACATAACGCACCCTACGGCCTGAGCTGCAAAAGCCTCCGAAGTTTTGCCATAAGGCGCCAGGACCGCTCACTGTGGGAGAGGCAGCAGCCGCGCGGCGCAGCGCCACGCAGTCGGCGCCAGTTTCAATTCCCTTACTACGACACAGCCCTGCCGCAATCTCTGGGCTATAATCGCAGTATTAAGGAAAGATTCCGCAAAGTTCTTAGCTCGTGAGTAAGCCAAGTATTTCTTTAGAAAGTTCCTGTCAAGGTTTGTGCCAGCCGTTCTGTTTTGTGGGCTTGCCGGCCACCGACAACACCAACACCCCCTCCCCCCCGCCCCCTCCGGGCGTCTTGCCAAATTAGTTTCATTTCTAAATTTCCAAATTCTCTAACTCATTTGAACTGTTCAAAGTGTCCATATATATACATTCTGTAGAGACAGCTCTTCCAGCTGAATCCCCGTACCTGTAAATACTGACTGTAAATAATTTGTGGCATAGTTTGTGCATAAATAAATAATCAAAATGTCTATTAATATCTCTGCCGTTCATTCCTGAGGGGTATATTTTATAACACCTGCCCACCAGTAACACATCAACCTCATTTACTTCCACCACGGTGGCAACGTTGACTATTGCAGCAGCTACGAGCAATCAGGCTGCTTGCTTCATCATCCTTTCGTATTTGTGTTTGTTTGTAGATAGTTAGGATGTGGCCAAGAAGGCCAATGGGATCCTGGGGTGCATTAAGAGGAGTGTGTCCAGCAGATTGAGGGAGGTTCTCCTTCCCCTCTACTCTGCCCTGGTGAGACCTCACCTGGAGTATTGTGTCCAGTTTGGGGCTCCCCAGTTCAAGAGGGACAGGGATCTACTTGAACGAGTCTAATGGAGAGCTACCAGGATGATTAAGGGACTGGAGCACTGCCCTGTGAGGAGAGGCTGAGAGACATGGAGCTGTTTAGTCTGGAGAAGAGAAGACTGAGAGGAGATTTAATAAATGCTTAAGGGCTGAGTGTCAGGGAGGGGACAGGCTCTTCTCCGTTGCACCCTGTGATAGGACAAGGGGCGTTGGGTAGAAACTACAGCACAGGAGGTTCCATCTCATGAGGAGGAACTTCTTCACTCTGGGAGTCACAGAGCACTGGAACAAGGCTCTGTGACTCCCAGAGGGGTGGTGGAGTCTCCTTCTCTGGAGACTTTCAAGACCCATCTGGACATGTTCCTGTGCAACCTGCACTAGATTCTATGGTCCTGCTCTGGCAGGGGGGTTGGACTTGATCATCTCTGGAGGTCCCTTCGAACCCCTATCATCCTGTGATCCTGTGATTTCCCTATGTTCTTTGGAATCAAAAATGCCACCCTAAATCACACCTTATCTGAGGACTATGAGCAGCTGTCCTAGCTAGAAGCGCTCAGTGATAGTATCTCTAGGACAATAGTCTCAGCTTCATCCTTTTCATAGATTCATAGATTGATAGAATGTTTTGGGTCAGAAGGGACCTTAAAGTTCCAACCCCCTGACATGGGCAGGGACACCTCCCACTAGACCAGATTGCTCAAGACCTCATCCAGCCTGGCCTTGGACACCTCCAGGGAGGGAACATCCACAACTTCTCTGGGCAACCTGTTCCAGTGTTTCATCACCCTCACTGTAAAGAATTTCTTGTTAATCTCCAGTCTAAATCTCCCCTCTTTCAGCTCAAAGTCATTGCCCTTTGTCCAGTCACTATCAGCCCTTGTAAAAACTCCCTCCCCAGCAGGGTCACCACCAAACCAGTAAAGTACCCAGTTCCTCAGAGTTCTGAGTAATGTGGTGGTTTAGCCTGTGGAGAAACCCATTGGAAAAGATTAAACTGCTGTGGTTATTTACACCTCAACATCAATGAGTATGTGAGTATGATGTGAAAATAGGGCAGAGGAGATTTAGATTGGACACTGGGAAGAAATTCTTTTGCATGCAGGTAGTGAGACACTTGAACAGGTTACCCAGAGAAGTTGTGGACACCTAATCCCTGCAATTGTTTAAGACCAGGCTGGATGAGCAACCTGATCTAGTGGGAGGTGTTCCCTTCCCATGGCAGGGGGGTTGGAAATAGATGATCTGTAAGGTCACTTCCAGCTCAAGCTTTTCTGTGAGTCTTACCAGCCACTCACTGCTCAGTTCTATGGCAAGGTTAAAAAAAAATTTTTTTATTTCCCATCATGCTCAAAAAAAAAAAAAAAAAAAAAAAAAAAAAAAACAAAAAAAAACAAAAAAACCCAAACACATCCAAAACCCAAAAGTAAACCAAAACTGGTTAACCAAAAATTGAAGGTTCAGTTCCTTTCCTAAAGAAAATTCTCCCTTCCCTATTACTTTGCACTATGGATTTTTAAATGTGCTAAACCCAAATTGTGTTAAAAAGAATTAAAACAACAAACTTTCTTAACTGGGATTGATGAAAACAAAGAACTTCAATTATTAGCTGTTGGCTCTTCATTTTTTTCCAAGCCAAAAGGATCTAACACATTCGTTGCACTGTACATATGCTGGAATTCATCCAAATGAGTTTTCATCCTTTCACTAATTGAACAGCACTGGCTTTGCTAGGCTGGACTTTGCAACAATCATCAGAGATCAAATGTCCAAGTTTTTAATGCTTTCTTGCTGTACAGCATGGCCTATGCTCCTTTGACCCAGCTAATTGCTCTTTATTGTGTGCCTTCTACAAGGGAGTGCAAGGGAATGCTAGGGAATGCTAATGGTAATCAAATGGGAGGAAGGGGGCTGGATTTTGGACACTGCTTTGTGTGTTTGTCTCTCCAGAAGCTGCCACCTCTCTGTTTGGATGGTGAGAGCATTGTACAGACTGGAATGGAGCTTGGAGAGCCAGAGCTGCAGTCACCATGTCCTCCACCATCCTGGGGAACATGACAGGTATGCCAGCACCATGCTGAGTTTCACACCATGATCACAGAATCCCAACATGGTAGGGGTTGTAAGGGACCTCCAAAGGTCATCCAGTCTAACCCCCCTCCTAAATCAGAGACACCCACAGCAGCTTCCCCAGGATCACAACGTCCAGATGGATTTGGAATCTCCAGAGAAGGAGACTCCACAACCTCCCTGGGCAGCCTGTTCCCGCACTCTCACATCAAACAAGTTTCTCCTCTTCAGGTGGAACCTTCTTGCTTCTAATTTATGCCTATTGCCCCTTGTCCTGTCAGGGGACAGCACTGGCAAGAGTCTGGTCCCATCTTCTTACTCCCTGCAATTTAGAATTTGATGGGCAGTGAGAAGATCTCTGATGCTGCAGCTCAACTGAATCCTGCAAAATTGAATCTATTTTTATAAACAACTTCTACAGAAAACTAATAAAACCCCATCTCTGATGTCTGGGGTTATTTTTATTAAGTAGCTGGCTCTTAAAATACCGGAGTTCAATAACACAAAGTCTCTCCATGGAGTTTCCTTCACTTCACCAGAAAGAAAGAGGTTTGTTCATATTCCCCTAAAGGAGACCATCATCCCTAAACCAAATAAAACCAGAACAGATCTGTGGGCTCCAAGCAATAAATGCTTTTAAGGCTGTCTGTTGTTTTAGTGGTGTCTAGAGTTCTCAGATCCACCAACTCCACACCTACAGCCTTCAGAGAGCTACATTGTGAAGGCTGCTGCCTTTCCTAAGACTAAACAAGTGGTTTCCTACCACAGTCCACACCAGTTTGAAGGATCTGGGCTGTGAGAAAATGAAACAGGTTGCCTAGGGAAGTTGTGGATGACCTTTCCCTGGAAGTGTTCAAGGCCAGGCTGGATAAGCCCTTGAACAACCTGGTCTAGTGGAAGGTGTCCCTGCCCATGGTGGAGGGATTTGAACTAGATGATCTCTAAGGTTCCTTTCAAACCAAACCATTCTATGAATCTGTGAATGAGTCTAGGTTCTCACTGTTTTCCAGGACCATGCAGGGCAAACTCTGAACACAAGGCTTGTCTTTGAGCTCATCAACCCAACATCCTGGGACCATTCTCTGGTGTGAAACCCTCTGACACAAGAGGGCTGTATCCATGGTTTCAGCTGGGCTCACTTCGATCCCAGCCCAAACCCCTTTGGGTTTTTGGAACTGTGCTAGTTAGTACCTGCCCAACCTAGACTTGAGATCCATGCAGTTTCTTTCTCACACTATTTAGCAGAAAAGGATTAAGCTCCCAGTCTGTGGTTTAGTGGGCAGGGTTCAATGGGCAGGAAGTGATTGTCCTGGTGTCACTGGGATGGCCTGCACGCTGTCAGGAATTTGGAGTCAGCCAGGACAGCTGAGCTGAGTTGGCTCCAGGTGTGTCCTATCCCATCAACATCACACTTAGTATAAAGGGGGAAGTCTAGGGCAGTGGAGCTTTCTGTTTGGGCTCCTGATTTTGGTTGGGCTTCTTCTGATGCTGTTTCTCTTCATTTTTCTCCTCTTCAGTGTGACCATCATACCTTTGCTTGGGCTGAGTATAACTTCATAGACTTTATACTTGGATTAATTTGACAATTTCATTAAATATATTTTCATTTAACCCCATAGCTCTCTTCTGCTTTTCCTGATCCCTCTTCCCAGGTGGGGAGGGCTCATTGGGTGATGGAGAAACTGCTGTACATGAGCCCTGGATACAGACTGAATGTAGACAACAATTCATCCCCAAATTCACCTCTCACTGATTATAATCCTCACACCATGCTTATTCTCAGGGCTCCCTTCTGTCTGCAGTGGCCAGGGCATGATGGAGATCTCACTGGGTTTCTAAACCAGGAAGGTTGAGGATGTCCTCAGCTCTGTGTATTAATTTCCATGAATTCAATGGCTTTTCAAGAAGATCTCCTTATCACTCAGCTGCTGCTTTGATTTAGCAAGCGAGGAGATAAGGAGCAGCAGCAGCACATCATGAGTCCCTGCATGTGGAGCACAGCAAAGGCTCCACATCCCCAAGCCCCCAGCTGCACTTACCCTTGTTGTCCCAAGTGTCACACAAAAGGCCCTGCTCAGCTTCTGCCAAAATCACTTTAGAAAGGTAAAAGTGCTTCAAAAGGGACTGTCCTACTGGACTGACTTGCCTGCCTGCTTCTGAGTGTCAGAGCTTGGGGCACAGGGTTTGGAATGATGGATGTGAGTGGGGCTTAGGGATCATGCCTGGCTGGGCTCATGGCCAGGCTTGTCAAAGGGAAATGGAGTTGCTTTACTCCACAGATGTCCTGGTTTGGGCTGAAGCAGACCTGGTTCTAGTCAGTGCTGTGCCTTCTCTGCTCAGTTTCTGTTCAGGGAGAAACTTTTTGAAAGTCAGGGCAGGTTTGCATAGGCAAGCGCAGCTTCTAGCAGGGGGAAGCTGATGGGGAGAGTTCATGCCAAGGGCTGGGCTGCAGAAAGCCTCTGCCTGAAAGTTGCTTCTCTGCAGACTAAAGGCACTGCTACAGCTTGCACCCTACCTTGAGGAGCAGGAAGGCAGAGGTGGCACCTGTTGGGAGGAATGGCCAAGACGGGTGAGGCTTACCTGCCCAAAAAGAGATTGTATCCCATGAATGGCATCTTCGGGAGCAAGGTGTGGGTGCCCTGGGGTCAAGCTGCTTCTTCCCTGGTGGCTGTCCCAGGAGGACTCTGTCTCTTCTGCCTTCCATCCTGATCCATATGTCCCTGAATCTGGTTCTCATTTGTGCTGTGTCCAGTCTGGGACTTGCCCAGTGCCTGCCCCCAGCATCAGTGATGCCAATGGTGCCATCATTGCCATCAGGGCTTGAGTTGGCTCTTGGTTTCTGTCTCTGTGTCTTTATTCCATAGCATTGTTCTTCTTTCCATCTCAGCTGGTTGAGTTTCTTTCCCACCCGTCAGTTTCTATACCTTCTTCCATTTCTCCTCCCCTTGGGAAGGCAGACGGATTCATGGAGAGCCTCTGGTACTTCTCTGGTGGCTGGACCAGCCCTGACTTGACACTGTGAGGAGCCTTCAGGGTCTGTTTTGTTCAAGTGACATTGTGGCAGTGTGAAACAACAAACTGTTTTAACAAAATCATTTTACTTAGGGCTTTCCCAAGGATTCTGTTAGAGGGATGTGGGATGCAGTTTAAAAATCATGTTTGTGGAAGATGACATCACACCCATCAGCGTGGCAGTGTGCAATGCATGGTACCAAGGGCTTGCTGTATCATTTCAGGTCTCTCTTGTACTGAACAAGTGGTGACCATCGGAGGGAAGCACATAAAATATTAGAAATCAGTGCTGTTGGGGAATTAATGACACGTTTTCCAATGTCATTCCAGCAGCTGCATGGCTTCTGTTCTCCGTTTCACTGACAGCTTGTTGGATTTAACAGCCAAAAAGAAGGCAGAACAGGTAAAGAGCGGATAGAGGCGATTGTGTTTGTGTGATTGAAGATAATCATCAAAGAAAGGGATGAATTGTGAGGCACAGAGCTGGCAATTCTGCAGCATAATTTTATGATTGCCTCCTGAAATTGGCTTCATCTCCGCTTTCTAGCCCTCCAAGTTGGAACAGATGGCATCTCATGCTCTCACTGTATATTTAATTCAGTTTGCATGACTTCTTTATTATGTATATTTGAATTAATGGGCTTCTCCGTGTTGGTTACATCACCAGGTTAATGGTGGTGAGAAGATGGTGGCATCCATCAATTCTCTGCTGGTCAAGAGGCAAAAGTAAATGGAACTTGTCATATAAATGGCAATGAAGGTGATCAGAGGGCTGGAGCACTTCCCCTGTGGGGACAGGCTGGGATAGTTGGGGCTGTTCAGCATGGAGAAGAGAAGAGAAGGCTCCAGGGAGAACTTACAGCAGTCTTCCAGTATCTAAAGGGGGCTACAGAGAGCTGTGGAAGGACTTTCGATGAGGGCTTGTAGCGATATGAGCAGGGGAAATAGCTTTGAGCTAAAAGAGGGGAGATTCACACTGGAGATTAGGAAGAAATTCTTTACAGTGAGGGTGGTGAGACACTGCAACAGGTTGCTTGGGGAGGTTGTTGATGTCCCCTCCCTGGAGGTGTTCAAGGCCAGGTTGGATGGGGCCTTGAGCAACCTGGTCTAGTGGCAAGGGATTGGAACTAGATGATCTTGAATGTCCCTTCCAAACCTGTAGATCAATGGCAGCACAGCCCAGAGGAAGCATTTAAAGGTTAAAGGATTTGAGGAACGTTTCAGTTATTGATGCTTTCTCTGTGTCTCCAGTGACATAACAAGGGGCAACAGGCACAGACTGGAACCCAGGAGGTTCCACCTGATGATGAGGAGAAATTTGTTTGGTGTGAGGGTGCTGGAGCCCTGGAGCAGGCTGTCCAGAGAGGTTGTGGAGTCTCCTTCTCTGGAGATGATTCCAAACCCACTTGTCCATTGTGATCCTGGGCCAGCTGCTGTGGGTACCCCTGCTTTAGCAGGGGATTTGAACTGGTTGATCTCCAGAGGTCCCTTCTAGCCCCCACCATGATGGGATTGTGCTATTGCTGCCATCACAAAGACAGTTGCACCCATGATGCAGTGCATTTCTTCACAGACTTTATGGTGCTTCCTTGACTTTTCTTGGACTTTCTTTACATGAACAGGCAATGCTTATGTGGTCCCTCTGAGCCATGGGATTAGACCGTAATCAAGATGCTTGAGGAAGGCAGTTTGCCTGCTGCCTCTCTTCTCTGCATTGAGCTTCAGGTGTTGCAAGGTGTGTCCCTGCTGGCACCTTAACAGGCCCTCAGGGTGTTTTTTGTAAGATGGCCAGCCCCAGTGTCCAGACAGGGCCGCCACAACCACCTGGCTCACCAGAGGAGCTCTTCTGATGACAAAGCTCTTCAGTGACTGTTCAAACAGTGCTGGTGTCTCCTCTTGAGTGCCAGGAAACATGGTTCTATGTGGACATTCATAGTGGCAATTCCTCCTTGATGTTCTTCTTGCAGCACTGCATAAAACAGGCCAGGAAATATGGTCCTTGTGCACATCATGTTTGATAATACTTGTCATGGGTGAGATGGGTTCCTTTTAACGTTTCTCTCCCATACACAGCTCCAAATTGGCAGGATTTTGCTCAGCCATGCAAATCTCTCCACAAAGCTCCAAGTTTATCTTCTCATTATGCAGGAGATTTCCATCAGCTCAACAAAAATGCTGCAGAACTCCACATTTGCCTCCTGAAGTGTGTCCCAAGGCTGCTCTGTGAAGCATGTGGCAATGAAGCACTGGGAGACTGGCAGCAGGATATCCCCCCAAGTAGGACTCACAGGAAGGTTACTCCAACCTGTACCAGCATGTCTTCTACAGTTAATACTGCTGTGAAGATCTGCAGGCTTCTGTGGGATGGTCCTAGAGCCTATAGCCAGGAGATATCTGGGGCATGGAGGAATCCCACAGCACAGTGTAATCACACCAGGGCCAGCTTTCATGGACACAGCTGCTTCAGCATCAAGAGCTGCCACCCATGGGATGTGAGAAATGCCTCCAGGATGGAGATAAAAACTGGACTTGAGAGTCCACTGCAGGGAAAACCATGAGGGTTTTGCTAACAGGCAGAGGGAATTTTGGTACTGATTCAAATTTCTCCTTTGTGATGTTTCTTTGTGGATCACCTGCCTGTGAAACAGTTAAGTATGAAGATGAGGAAGTGCACAGATGGATGGGTAGGTAAGTGGATAATTAGGTACTGTGAGTATTGTGTTCAGTTTTGGTCCCCTCACATCAAGAAGGACATTGAGGGGCTGGAGTGTGTCCAGAGGAGGGCAACAAAGCTGGTAAAGTGTCTGGAGAGCAGGTCTTGAGAGGAGCAGCTGAGGGAAGTGGGGTTGTTCAGCCTGGAGAGAAGGAAGCTGAAGGGAGACATTTTGCCTCTCTCCAAACTTCTGTCAGGAAGTTGTAATGAGGTGAGTGTTGGTCTCTTCTCCCAAGAAACAAGTAATAGGACAAGAGAAAATGGCCTCAAGTTGCATCAGTAGAGGTTTAGGTTTAGAATTTGTTTGTTTGTTTTTTATTCAAAAAGTGGTCAGGTATTAGAACAGGCTGATTAGGAAGGTGGTGGAGTCACCATCCCTGGAGGTGTTTAATAGCTGTGTAGGTGTGGTGCTTCAGGATATGGCTTAGTGGTTGTCTTGGTAGAGTGGGGTTAATGGCTGGATTCTATCTTGAAGGTCTTTTCCAGCCTCTGTGATTCTGTAATTAGAGGTAGAGAGGGACTTATTGGTCTGGTAAGTAGGAAGATGAGTATGTAAAGCAGGTAGGACCTTACTGATTTGTTAACAGAGACCTGGGGCTGTTTAGCCTGGAGAAAAGCAGACCCAAAGAGGATCTTCTCAATGCTCAGCAGGGGGCAAGAAGATGGGGCCAGACTCTTGACAGTGCTGCCTAGTGACAGGACAAAGGGCACAGGCACAAGCTGGAACCCAGAAGGTTCCTTCTGAACAGGAGGAGAAATTTCTTAGCTGTGAGGGTGCTGGAGCCCTGGAACAGGCTGCCCAGAGAGGTTGTGAAGTCTCCTTGTCTGGAGATATTCAGGACCCGCCTGGACCCACGTGCCCTAGGTGATCCTGCTTTAGGAGGGGATTGTACTCTATTTCCGGAGGTCACTTCCAACCCTCACCATTCTATGATTCCAGCAGGATGGACCAGTCCTGCCAACCAGAGCATGGCTGCTCTCCATCAACCCTGACATCACCTGCACTCTGATGCCAGCTCACACTTTTGTGATACTGGTTACAAAGTGGGACAAAAAAGCACAACTCCGATTTCCTTTGCATCTGCTGATGATTGGCAGGGGGGATGGCCCTGGGGAGTCGCAGGGCTACTTTGTCCAATTTCTGCTGCTTTCAAGCATTTTTGCATTTTGAAGATAATGAGTGATGAAACCCATAATTAGTCTGTCTCATTCATCATTAAGCCTGACATTCAGCCTTTCAATATGAAGGTTCTGTTGTATCTGCTCTTTGTGTAATGAGTGTTTATCTTTATTGGACTCTAATTACCTTCTCCAAGAGGTGCCTCTTTGCTGAGGCACGTGGGGAGCTGCACACGCAATTAGGAGAGTGAACTTCCAAGTGTGAATCCTTAAAAGCAGGACATGGAAGAAGCAGATAAAAACAAAAAGCAGGGAATTTGCTGCAAGAAAAATGCTTACAGTGCAGAAGGTTGTCTACATGTTTCACCAAATTATCACGGTGGGTGTCTGCCACCACCATCTCCTGATTTGCAGTGTTACTTCAACATTATTTTTTCCCAGTGGTTCCAGAATTGTAGGAGTTGGAAGGAACCTCTGGAGATCTAACCCAAATCCCCTGCCAAAGCAGGATCACCTAGGGCAGGTCACACAGGAACACATCCAGATGAGTCTTGAAAGTGCAGAAAAGGAGACTCCACAACCTCTCTGGGCAGCCTGCTCCAGCACCCTTACAGAAAAAATGTTTTTCTTCATGATGAGGTGGAACATCTGATGTTTCAGTTTATAGCCATTGCTCCTTGTCCTATCACAGGATACCACTGAAAAGAGACTGGCCCCTTCTTGACACCGACCTTTCAGATGTCTGTAAACATTTGTAAGATCTGGCTGGTCTGCCTTACAGAGAAGCTCTTCCTTCTATCTCCAAAAGGTTCATAGGGAAAGGGAAAAAGTTCAACCACCCCCAAAAATAGACAGTTCAAGTCTTGAGGTGTGATGGAAGGGTTGTGAGTCAACACCAGGAGCTTTGTCGTGTAGGAAGAGCTGCAGTGACCCTCTTATGCCTTGATGTCCTGCAGGAAGAAGCTGCTGTCTCAGTTGCTATATGGCAGGGTGTCCGATTCCAGCACTTGCCCTGTATCACACCTGGCAGGTTGTTCAGATCAAGCATCTCATCTTAAAGAGAAACCTGTCCTGGTTTCTCACCACTTTTGCCAAAGTTTGTTCTCTGTTTTATCAGCCTCCCTGTCAAAAATGTTTTTCTTATGTCAAACATTAATTTTGAATTGGTTCTTGTGCCTTTTCCTGCTGGGATGAAGTTTTCTAAATCTCTGGAGAGATTTCTTTCTGACAGTGCTCAGATATTGCCCTCAAGGGATGCCCTAAGCAGGTGTAAAGTGCTGTGCTGAAGAGTAATACTGTGAAAGTAGTTTGTTCTTGATGTTCTGATGGCTATAAACTGTGCTGGGGAGGTTTGGGTTGGACACAAGGAACAATTTCTGGACTGCAAGAGTGCTCAGGCACTGGAACAGGCTACCCAGAGAGGTGATGGAGTCACCATCCCTAGAGGTGTTCAAGAAACATGGACATGGCACTTTGGACATGATTTTATGGCCATGGTGGTGTTGGGTTGGTGGTTGGCCTTAATGATCTTAGAGGTCTCTTCCAATCCAAACAATTCTGTGATTCCATAGTCAAATTACTGCTTTTCTGAGAGAATTAGGCTGATGATCATAGAACCATTAAGTTTGGAAAAAAACCTCCAAGATTAAGTCCAATGCAGGCCCAGTCATAGAAGGATTTATTTTGAGTCATAGAATCATTTAGGTTGAAACAGAGTCCATTGAGTCAGTTCTCTTTCCTGGGTAAGTAGAACATATTAGAACATGCTGCATGTCTAAATGGCAATTAAAATTTAGATTATTATTATTTTTGGGGGTACTTTTTAAATGGCAAGAGACCAGCAAGTACAAGGAGAAAAAAAAAATGTGGAACCTGATCCCATAACTGCCTTTTTTTAGGAGTCTCCTCACATGTACACTTGTGCTTAAACTCATGTGCCCTTGCTCCCTGTCAGCTCAGATCAGCTTAGAAGCACATTCCCTGTATGTTCTCAGCCACATCTCAAGCAATAATGGATGATCTCTGAGTGGAATGGAGAACATACAGCCACCAGTCCCCTTCCTGGGAATGCAGATCCTCCAGCAGATCTAGGCAGTGACTGTAAGAAAAGGGGGAATGCGCAGAAACCAGCACCCTAGGAGGTTCCCTGTGAGGATGAGGAGAAACTTCTTTGCTGTGAAGGTGCTGGAGTAGTTGTTCATCCTCACTTCACAGATTCATAGACTGGTTTGGGTTGGAAGGGACTTTAAAGGTCATTGAGTTCCAAGCCCCCTGCCATGGGCAGGGACACCTCTCACTAGACCAGGCTGGTCAAGGCCTCATCCAAGCTGGCCTTGGACACCTCTTGGGAGGGTGCAAATGCAACCTTCCTAGGCAACCTGTTACAATTAGTTAGGGTTGGGTGACCAGTTGGACTGGATGATCTTGGAGGTCTCTTCCAACCTTGTTGATTCTGTGATTGTGTCATATTTCTCCACTTTCAAGTGTTTTCATGGGCAGCTGCTGCAGAGGATGGTTTCTTCCCTTCCGTGTGACGCTTCAGATGAGGCACATAAACCAACTAAAATCTGAGATTTCATCAAAACCACATCCATTAAATTTATCACTGACACTGAAGAACAGAAGATGTTTTTTGGTCAGCATTGGGTTGATTTAAATATTTTGAATCTACTTAATGGAGTTTAAATTATTTCTAGTACAGATTTAACAGCTCTGATAGGACAGGAACACCCCAAAGAATTCAGACACAGGGATAATTTATAGGGCTGCTCTGTGCTATGATGGACAATAAATCCTGGAAAGGGACGGAAATGATAGTTACAACTCTTCTGTTTGAGGACTGTTAGAACAATGCAAATGATTTCTGAAGGACAGCAGGTGATTTCAGTGCAGTTTGGATGGGTGCAGTCATGATTTAAGGTTCTGAAATTGGAAAAAAACAAATTTGTATTTTCTGGCAGGAGAGCATTTAAAATTCCCCTAAATACCAGTAGAGATTTACTCCAGTTAATTAGTGCTGTAGGATTCAGAAACCCCAGAATCCCAGCATGGCAGATATTGATCAGCATTGAAAAGATCCCCTCTTAGGCTGCCACAGGTGTCTCAGCCTTTTGTCCTCACAGAGGTGCTCCAGGCCCCTCAAAATCTTCCCAGCCATCGCTGGACTCTCTCTGGAACTGGACCCAGGACTCCAGACATGGCCTTAGTGAGGCAAAGGAGAGGAGGAGGAAAACTTCCCTTGACCTGCTGGCCACACTCTTCTTCATGAACCCCAAGACACTATTAGCCTTCTTGATCATGAGGGCATGATGCTGGCCCATGGGGACCTTGTCATCCCCCAGCTCTCCCAGGTGCTTCACAGAGCTGCTCTCCAGCAGGTCATCCTACACCTATACTGGTACATTGGGTTGCCTTCCCCCAAGGGTAGGACCTTTCACTTGCTCAGGTTCAATTTCATGAGGTTCTCTTCTGCCCAAGTCTCCAACCTGTTCAGGAAGGCAAAGACTCAGACTGCTAAGCCCTAAACATGAAAGAGACCAAACTCACAAAGTCCCATCTTACGATGAGCTCTGTCACTATTGAAAAGTGACAAGTTCATAGAATCATAGTTCAGTTTCTACAAATAATTGTATGGGGATCAAAGGACACCCTGGGTTGAAGCATCTCTCCAGTAACCATCCTGAACACCAGTGAGTCCATGAGGAGCACAGGCAGCATTTCTCCTCTGAGTTTTCACCTTTGTATAAGGATTTTAAAAGATGTTGGGAGTGAAATTGGAGATGCAAATCTCTTTCCAGCAGGACCTTGTGGGAACAACAGAGCTATCTTCCTGTCTGCTGAACTTCTGACCTCAGGGGCTTTCTACTAATCCTCAGGACTAATTGCATCTCAATTATTCTACAGGAAGTCAAGTACAATGAGAAGGATTTGACTAAATATACTCTTAGGAAGATGTTTAAGCCCATGAGCACCCTTCACTATGTTCACTAGTTGAGCAGGACAGAAAACTCTGTAGAACTGATTATTTTGAGTATCAGTTTCACTAAAAGATGATCAGATTATTTTGATGTCCCTCAGCTCAAGGAAGAGGAACTGCATGCTTCACGTGTGAAAAGTTCTCAGTGAAAACTCTTGCACTTCCAGTGCAGAGCTGCAGACTGCCAGCACTCATTCCCTTGCTGTTTTTTTACCTGATGACCATGTGGACATCTGGGGAGAAAAAGGGCAGGACAGGGAGGGGAGGTGTCTGATAACTGCACCATCCCTTGCCTGACTTGTCCTGTCTTGGTTTTTCTTCTACCATCCCTCACTCGAGTTGTTGGACAAGAAAGAGAAACCTTCTCCTCCATCACCTGAATACCACCAGTAGATACTCAGCAGGTATAACCCTAGCAGAACAACTTTATTCTACTCAGAAACATAGGTATGAGTGGCCAGGAGACGCTGGTGGGAGAGAGCTGCACCATGGTTAGGGTTTCCACCAGCCTTCTTTTGTACCAACAGCCGGATGAAGATGAGCCTATGTGTAACCAGGTGGCCAAGAAAGCCACAAGCATCCTGGCCTGGGTCAGCAATAGTGTGGCCAGCAGGAGCAGGGAAGTGGTTGTGCCCCTCTTTACTGGGCACTGGTGAGGTCACACCTTGAGTCCTCGGTTCAGTTTTGGTCCCCTCACTCCAAGAAGGACGTTGAGGGGCTGGAACAGGTCCAGAGAAGGGCAATGAAGCTGGTGAAGGATCTGGAGAACAGGTCTGGTGAGGAGCAGCTGAGGGAAATGAGGGTGTTCAACCAGGAGAAAAGGAGGCTGAGGAGAGACCTCATTGCTCTGTACAACTCCCTGAAAGGAGGTTGGAGCCATGTTGCTCCCAAGGAACAAGTGATAGGATGAAAGGAAATGGCTTCCAAGTTGCATCAGTGGAGGTTTAGGTTGGACATTAGAAGAAATGTCTTCACAGAAAGGATTCTCAAAGACTGGAACAGGCTCCCCATGGAGGTGCTTCAATCTTCATCCATGGCTGTGTTTAAAAGAGGCAGAGATGTGGTGCTGAGAGATATGGTTTAGCACCAGCTTGGCTAGAGTTAGAGAATGGCTGGCTTAATTTATCTCAAAGGGCTTGTCCAACCAAAACAATTCTCTGATTCTCTATGCTGAATGTGTTTATACACACGTTATGATGATGTTGCTTAAACATCTGCATTTCAGATGTTTAGATGCCACCTTACAGCCTAGAGAGGGCTCTGGTGGCAAACACCAGAGGCTGAGCCACGAAAGAACCTCAGGAATGGATCCTCTTCAGAAAATAGTCAACACCATGGCTGTAGAATGCTGTTTATTCAGAAAATCCCATTGCTGATCTTACCCCCTCAGAACCTATGATATTTGTTATCACACCTATGCAAGCACTACCCCTCAGTCCTTCATCTCCCATTTGACAACCACCACATCAGCTGTTTTCTCCTTGATTTTCACTGCATTCCCTTTTCATGAGAAACAGCAGCCATTAGCTCTTTTTGCCTTAGAACTTCATCATCCTAACGGGGAAAAATGTCAGCAACATTGAAGCAGCATCTGTGGTGAAATGTCACACAAAAGGAAGGAGTCTTTCATCCAGCCAGTTTGTCAGAAGATGCTGTTTGACACAAAACTGCTTCGTTTAGGGGCTGTCAAATTACAAGGCAGCATTTTTCTCCAGTGGAACGGCAGCAAATAGTGATGAGTGATGCCACATAGACCAGTCACATGGCAGAAGATCTTTGGGAGCTGGAAATTAATCCCCTGGCTAAGAACTCTTGTCATTTGAGAAGAAATTAGAGTCAAGAGTAATGGAAAATAACTATGACAAAGGACAAAACTGCTTAACTGTCACCAGAGTCTGGCCTGGCTGCTCTCAGGAACGTGTCATCCATTCACCTAGATGTTCATCTAAAGCTCATCTAGTCCATATTTAGGGAAGTGATCTTACCCCTGTGCTCAGAACTGGTGAGGTCACACCTTGAATATTGGGTTCAGTTTTGGATCCCTCACTCCAAGAAGGACAGTGAGGGGCTGGAGCATGTCCAGAGAAGGTCAGCGAAGCTGGTGAAGGGTCTAGAGAACAGGTCTAGTGAAGAGCAGCAGAGGGACTTGGGGTTGTTCAGCCTGGAGGAAAGAAGGTTGAGGGGAAACCTCTATGCTCTCTACAACTCCCTGAAAGGGGTTTGAAGCTGGGTGGGAGTCGGTCTCTTCTCTAAGAAACAAGCGATAGGATGAAAGGAAGTGGCCTGAATTCACACCAGGGAAGGTTTAGGTTGGACATTAGAAGAAAATTCTTCACTGAAAGGGTTATGAAAGGCTGGAAGAGGTTGCCCAGAGAAGTGGTAAAGTTCCCATCCTTGGAGGTTGTGGAGTCTCCATCTCTTGAGACATTCCAAACCTAGCTGGACATGTTCCTGTGTGAGCCTAGGTGCCCCTGCTTTATCAAGGGGATTGGGCTGGATGATCTCCAGAGGTCACTTCCAACCTCCACCATACTGGGATTCTGAGACTATATAAAAGGCAAGAAGAGTATCATAAAGACACCAAGGGAAAGACCTCTGCCAATAAAGGGAAGTTTTATCTAAACAATAAAAAGATAAAACACCACAGTGTGTTTGCAAATGTTCAGAAGACAAGCAAATCCCTAACAAAAGAACCAAAAATGATTTTGGGGAACTACAGATAGAGTATAGACTGCAAATGACATGGGTTGAGGCAAGGAAGGTGGGAGGACAACTGAATAGATTCTGTGAGCTGGATTTTATAGCGGCCTTCCAGTACCTGAAGGGGCCTACAAGAAAGCTGGGAAGGGACATTTTACAGGGGCTTGTAATGATAGGACCAGGGGCAATGGCTTTGAGCTGGAAGAGGGGAAGTTTAAGCTGGAGATTAGGAAGAAATTCTTTACAGTGAGGGTGGTTCAGATGGGAAATAGAGGTAGGTCCTGTAGCAGAGTATAGGGCAAGTCATGATGAAGAAGTACATTTAAGAGCCCTGGGGACCATCACCCATGTCTCTGCTCTTCCACATCTGCTGGTGGGTAACTGAAGAACATGAATGATTCCATGCATTATTTAACCACAGCTATGGGATGAATTTTCAGCAAGAAAGCAACAGCTTTGCACCTTTCCAGACCTCCAGGCTTCCTCAGCTCCCTCCTTTCCTGAGGGAAAGGAGAAGAGCCTTAAGTAGAGAAGTCTTAGGGGAGATCTTATTAACATGTGCCAGTACATACAGGGTGGCTACCAGGAGGATGGAGACTCTGTTTTTACAAGGAGTCCCATGGAAAAGATGGATAAAAGTAATTGCTGGGGAGCTTCTCATTGCAGTCCAAAAGAAAATGTTTCCCCATGAGAAGAGTTAAGGATTGGAATCATCTCCCAAGGGAAGCAGTAGATTCCTCTACACTGGACAGTTTTAAGACAGCTTGACAGGGTGCAGGGCCAGCTCATTTCAACTACACTATCACCTAGAAAGGTTGGACCACATGATCCTTGGGGTCCCTTCCAACCTGGCATTCTGTGATTCTGTGATTTCCAACCATCAGACTTGGCTATTCTCAGCGTGCTGCTGGCCCTTCCACCCTGTACATTAATCCCTGCTTCATGAAGCAGAAAGCAGACAGATAGAAGAACAACTCAAGCACCTCATCGAAGGATAATCAGAGCTGAGCAGGAAATTGCCCAGATGTAGTATTCGCCATCAATCTCAGAGCCTCTTCCTACTCGACCAAAGGATTGGAGCTGACAGTAAGCTCTGCACTTAAGCTGTTAAGTACAGATTCTATGATCCTATGATTGTATAAGCTGCTGCTTCTCATTTTCTTGCTAAAAGCCTATGGAGATCTTTGGCAAGGCTGAGCTCACACCAGGGACAGTATCTCCCAGCTTCCCTTCAGGTGAAGTATGACCATCTGCTATGTGATCCACCTCCACCATCGCTTTTTCCCTCATTTTTCCTGCTAATTATAAAATCGTTATGGCTGGAAGAGACCTCTAAGATCATCGAGTACAACTACCAAACTAACACCACCATGGCCACTAAACCATGTCCCCAGTGGCCGTGGCCACAAGTTTCTTGAACACCTCCAGGGAAAGTTACTCCACCACCTCCCTGGGCAGCCTTCTCCAATCACTCCTGATCACAGCCTGATCACTCCTACAGGGAAGAAATTGTTCCTCATGTCCAACCTAAACCTCTCCCAGTGCAACTTCAGACCGTTTCCTCTCCATGTTCCTGAACACCACATCTCTACAGCTTTGCAACCCCTCCAGGGATTGGACTCCACCACTGCCTTGTGCAATGTGGGCCAGGCCTTGGCAACCCTCAAGGGGAAGAAATTGCTCCTCATGCCCAGCCTAAACCTCCTCTGGTGCAACTTGAGGCCATTTCTTCTTGTCCTTGGGAGAAGAGACCAACCCCACCTGGCTCCAACCTCCTTTTAGGGAATTGTACAGAGAAGTGAGGTCTCCCCCAGGCTCTTCTTTTCTAGGCTCAACAACCCCAGTTTCCTCAGCTGCTCCTCACCAGACCTGTTTTCCAGACCCTCCATCAGCTTTGTTGCCCTTCTCTGGACATATCCAGCAATAAGCATCTCCTGCAACATGGTGATCTCCATCCCTGGTCTTCCAGTGCTGCTGAGCTCAGGCTGCTGGTCTGTGAGTGGGGTGAGCAGCAGTGGTGCAGAGGAAGCACATTGGAGACATTCTGGGCCACCTTGACGTGGATTTATGACTTCTGCTGTTGATCACCCAGAAGGAGCAGCAAGAAATCAGCAAGAAAACAGCATCCCAAACTTGCTTCTCTTGATTATCAGGGCTGGGCTCCAGAGCACTTTTTTACCTCCTGTGAGACCTGCTGTGACCAAGCACTAATAAATTGCTGTATGTTTAAAGCAGATCTGTACTCAGGAGAGGTGTTTCTGGGGAAGAGATGCTGCCTGGAGGCCCTAGAGCAGCATAGGAATAAATGCCGTGTTCCCTGTCACTGCCATCATCAGCTGAGCACCAGCTCAGTCCAGCCCTGTCATTCCAAGTGCCTCATTAAGAAGTCATGCCAGAAATAGGATGTTCTAAATATTACCTTTCATTTTTAGAGGAGTAATCTCCAAACCTCTCTGCATTTCAAAAGGATTAACATGATTTTGGGGGGGAAACACAGAAATTGTCTCAGGAACAGGCACTTCAGCTCACAAAACCATACAATCATGGAATGGTTTGGGTTGGAAGGGACCTCTAAAGGTCATCTAATCCAGCCCACTGCATTCAGAAGGGACATCCCCAACTAGATCAGGTTGCTCAGAGGCCCATCAAGCCTGACCTGGAATATCTCCAGGGATGGGGCCTTCACCACTTCCCTGGGCAACCTGTTTCAGTGTTCCACCACCCTCATCGTGAAGAACTTCCAACCAAAATGAACTAGCTCTTCACCTTCCAGTTGTATTTCCCCAGCTAACAGCTCTAACCACAATCACAAGCTTCATCAAAAGAGAAAAGTCAGGTTTTCTCCTGTTCTTCATTTCTGGAGTTCTCAGTGACCCTTGCTGCACCAACATTTTTTAATTGGTCTTTTAACCTGCTCTAGTGGAAGGTGTCCCTGTCCATGGCAGGGGGTTGGAACTAGGTGATTTCACAGATCCTTTCCAACACCCTCCAGTGCCAGAGTGCAAAGGGACTCTGCCTCTTTGGACCAACACCTGGCTTTGGTGTCTGTAGAAGCTGGAAGAGACAGGAAGAACAGGTGTGGAACCACCCTGGGTGGCTGTGGGCAGGGTCAGACACATGTCCAGTCAGCCCCATCCAGGTCTAGGCAACGATTCTACAGGTCGCTCTGCAGCCTGGAGTCTGCCTGCACCCAGCTGGGCAATGAGTAAATACATTTTCTCTTCCAAAAGGTGGCTTGTTTGACCTGCCCACAGATTTATTAAGAAGGGGATGAGACAGACCAGGGCTCCTAAAAGAGAGCTCTGATTAGCAGTTATGACCTCTAGAGAAAAAGCAGGGGGCATTGAGAAGTGCTGGGACATCCTTAAACAGACCAGCAGTGCTGTAGGGGACAAGGACTCCATCTCTCAAGTACAACATCATGATCTTTAAGGTTCCTTCCTACCAAAACCATTCTATGAATATATGAATCTGTGAATGTGGGCATGTCTACAGTATCTTCTGAAAAACCTTCTGATGACTTAGTGCCTGAGCAGCCAAGCACTCTGGCACAGGCACATCCAAAGCCACAGGAGATGTGTCTGTAATAGCACAGATCTCAGCACTTTCCCCCAGAGATAACTGACACAAAAGTTGGATGTCCCATCAAGAGATGTGGTTGGAAACTTGGCAAAAGGGAATGACCACATCCACATTAATCTGATTTCAACCAACCAGCTCATTATCATTAGAAATTCCAACCACAGCTCTTCCTCCAGCAAGAGAAAAGCTGTATACCTTGAAAGTATTCTATCATCTGCCAGTGGTTTGATGAATTGCAGCTGCAAACACCCTAAACTCCTAACATTATATTGAGCTTGGATAAGAAACACTTAAAATGTCTGAAAAAAAGTCAGTGAACCCCTCCTGGAGTTCCTGCTGCCAGGTGGGTGTTCCTGGCCCACACTCAGAATCAATAGACTCTGTAGGTAGCTCATGTGTACACCTGCAGAATGTTGATGGCTGCCCTCTCCAAGTGTCTGCAGCAGTTTTTGCTGTCAGAGCTACACAGCAAACATCTGCCAAGATGTTACAGAATAGAGACATAGAACTGTTGAGGTTGGAAGAGACCTTGGAGATCATCAAGTCCAACTGCTCACCTAGAGCTCACAATCCCACCACTACTGCTAAGTCCACCACTAAACCATGTCCCTCAGCACCAAGTCTACACAGCTTTTACGTCTCTCCAGGGATGAGGACTCCACCGCCTCCCTGGGCAGCCTGTTCCAGTGCCTGAGAACCCTTGATGTGAAGAAATTTTTCCTAATGTGCAACCTGAACCTCCCTTGGTGTAACCTGAGGCCATTTCCTCTTGTCCTGTCATTTGTTGCATGTGAGAAGAGACCAACCTCCATCTGCTCCAACCTCCTTTCAGAGAGTTGTAGACAGCCAGAAGGAGCCTCAGCCTCCTTTTCTCCATACTAAAGAACCCAAATTCCCTCAGCTGCTCCTCACAAGACTGTATAGACATCATGGTGGGGTTGGACATGCTTCCTAGCAGGTGAATCCTCACCTGTACTGGTGCAGGGGGTTATTCCACCCCAGGTGCAGGACCCTGCACTTGTCCTTTTCAAACTTCAAGAAGTTCCCCTCCACCCAACTCTCCAGCCTGGCTAGATATCCCAAGAGCTGCTGATAGTTAGAATTCAAAACCTCATCTGCAGCCAGGGATGTGCCATGGTGACACACAGGGAAGCTGGGTAGCAAATTGCAGTGGACATCTGGAGATATGAAGGGCAGAGTGACTCTTTGCCAGACTGGTCAGAATCATAGGAACCATTGGATAGTTTTGTCTGGAAAAGACCTTTAAGATCATCAAGTCCAACCATTATGCCAGCACTGCCAAGTCCACCACTAAACCATGTCCCTCAGCACCACATAGATTCATAGATTAATCGAATGGTTTGGGTCAGAAGGGACATTAAAAATCATCTAGTTCCAACCCCCTGCCATGGGTAGGGACACCTTCCACAAGAACAGGTTGATCAAGGGCCCATCCAACCTGGCCTTGAACTTCTCCAGGGAGGGGACATCCACAACATCCCTGGGCAATCTGTTCCAGTGACTCATCACCCTCACTGTAAAGAATTTCTTCCTAATCACCAGTCTAAATCTCCCCTCTTCCAGCTCAACGCCATTGCTCCTGGTCCTATCACTACAAGCGCTTGTAAAAAGTCCCTCCCCAGCTCTTCTGTAGCTCGCTTCAGGTACAGGAAGGCTGCTTTATAGCAGATCTTATGACCTCCCCAGAGTCTTCTCTTCTCCAGGCTGAACAGACCCACCTCTCCCAGCCTGTCCCCATAGGGGTGGTGCTCCAGCCCTCTGATCATCTTTGTGGCCTTCTCTGGACCCACTTCAGCAGTTCCATATCCTTCTTGTGTTGGGGGCACCAGAACTGGATGCAGTGCTCCAGGTAGCATCTCCCCAGAGCAGAGCAAAGGGGCAGAGTCACCCCCCTTGTGCTGCTGGTCACATTTCTGTTGATGCAGCCAGGACACGGTTGCCTTCTGGGCTACTGGCAACTATTGCCAGTATCTTTTAAATCTCTTCAGGCATGGTGACTCCACCACTGCCCTGGGAAGCCTTTTCCAGGCCTTGACAACCTTTCAGGGAAGAAATTTCCCCTAATCCTCTCCTGGTGTAACCTGAGGCTGTTTTCTCTTGTCCTTGGGAGAAAAGACCAACCCTCACCTCACTACAACTTCTTTAGCATTACTGATACTTACTGTGGGAGCACTGTGGAGATAATTGCTTGAAGACTCAGATGAACACCAGGATGCTCAGGGGAATTCAGGGGGTTTAATTCCTCATCAGCACCCAGAGCCTGTGCCTCTGAAGAAAGGGTTAATGGCTGTTGGCTTAATTAGTGCAACATGAATGAACAACATTTTGGTGAGCTGGAGGGTAAATGAAGACAACGTTTAGTTCTGCTGCTTATTAGCTTGGCATAAATTGTCCCAGGAGCCTCATTAGCTCTGTCACAGCAAACGTCTCCTCTGTGAGCACAGGGGAACCTTTCCCTTACTATACATCCTGTCCTCCTAACAAACCAATCAACCAGCAGCCCCCTCCCATCCTAGCTGCTGGAGTTGCACCACCAGATCCTGCTCCCATCCTTCCCATCCAGCTGTTTATGGTGCAGCACCAAGTCCTGCTCCCATCCTTCCTGTGCCAGCTGCTGGATCTACAGCACCAGGTCCTGCTCCCATCCTTCCTGTGCCAGCTGATGGTGGTTCAGCACCAGGTCCTGCTCCTTTCTGCTACAGCTTTGGCTACAGGCAGCTTCCTACAGCCAGCATGTGCAGCTGTGGCAAGAAAAATGTTCTCCATATTCACTCTGAAGTCATCTTCTAATGGAAGGTCACAGAGGCTTCTTGGAGAGATTCCAAACCCACCAGGACATTGTAAACTTGGGCAAGCTGTGGTGACTCTGTTTTAGGAGTAGGGATGATCTGGGTGCTCTCCAGAGGTCCCTTCCAACCCCCACTGTGCTGGGATTTGTTGGACATTGTTAGCCTCAGTCCTGGGGGCACCTGGAGCAACTGGGGTCAACAGGTTTCCAGTCAATCAGTCTCTCTCAGAGTCAAGCTGAAGCAGGTGAAGATACTGTATTGCCAGAGCAATCAAATTATCAAGTTGGGCTTGCTGAGTCAAACTTGTTCCCTTAATAATAAAGCAACCATAAAACCTCAACACAGCAGCACCTGAGATGCTGCTGGAGGCCACAATGAAGCTCTCCTGAAGGCTGGCTATAGGACAGCCCCTAAACTGTCAGCTTCATGGATGTCAGACTGGTTTTCATGTGGCAGAAAGGAGTTAATTGATTTCAAGTGCAAATTTTCAGATCTGAGCACTTTTCTTCATGGAAAATCAGTGCAGCAGCTCATCTCCTGGGCTCCTTTCAGGCCTGGAGTAGGTGGTACCACGGTGCCATCATTGCCATCAGGGGTTGTGTCTCTGTGGGATTGTTCTTCTTTCCATTCCAGCTGTGAGTTCTTTCCCACCCCATCAAGCTCTCTCCCTTCTTCCCTTTCTCTTCGCTTTGGGAAGGCAGAGGGCTTCACGGTGGCCAGCCCTGACCCTCGACACCTTTAGAAGTTTTTCCATTCGCAAGCAGCACCCAATCCACCACCATGCATCAAACTGCTTCCTCAGCCCATGCCAAGGCATCCAAGGGTCCATCCTAGCCCATCATTGTGCACCAGCCAGCGTTCCTCACCCAGGCTCTGCCTTTACTTTGGGTCTGATACTAAAGCCAGGCTCTGGTGGCAAGGTTCCTGCAGGCCAGAAGGTATTCATGTGTTTAACTGTAGCCCACTAAGAATATCAGCTTAGCCCTGCCTGGACTTTGTCCTCACCCCTGAAGCATGACTGCTCTTTAGTGTCTCCCGGGCTCAAGGGGGAGCCACATTGCTCCCACATTGCTGCTGCTGCCCATCAGTCAGCATGGTACCTTTCTCCTGAAGCTAGACCAGTGTTTTTTGTAGCCATTCAAGTACTCGTCTACAGTTGCCTTCAGTTCTCTCTTCCCCCAGGCTGCTCCCTACTGCGTCATTTCAAGAGAGGAGATTCAACTATTCCTCGTTTGTCTTTTTGGTTCTGAGAAACTCTTTTCTTTGAATAAATCCAGATGAAAGGTGCATTTTGTGAGCTTCACTGATGAGATGTGACATCCTGACCACCGTGACCTCTCATTATTCCTGGAATTATCACAGTAAATGGCAGCTTCTCATCCAGGTCACAGTTCCTTAGGCAGCCACCACCATGCAGGCGTTTTTACCATGCAAAGCTTTCCTTCCCCACAGTAACAGCCACACATCTTGAGGGAATAATCACCAAGAGAAATTGTCTCTCTACACATATCTGGAGAGGTTTGTTCCAAAACACAGGCAGGCATTTTTCAGCTGTACAGTAGTCCTGTGCAAAGCACGTCCCTGTGCAGAAGGAGCTCCATCCATCCAGCTTTGGCTCCTCTAAATTGTCATGTAGAGGTTCCAGAACTTCCACTCTGAAGGAGAAAAAAAAAAAAAAAGGTGAAATACATGCAAAGGATGAGTAGGTTCCACCTCATGGAACCATATGGGTGAGCAGTATACTGACTAAAGGGTGACCACTCTGACCTCTGCCACCACTCCCTCTTGCAGCTCACTGTCCTCCACCACAGAATCACAGAATGCATCAGGTTGGAAGGGACTCTCGAAAGTCACCTTGTCCAACCCCCCTGCAGTCACCAGGGACATCCCCAACTAGATCAGGCTGCCCAGGGCCACATCAAGTCTGATCTTGAACATCTCCAGGAATGGTGCCTCAACCACGTCTCTGGGCAACCTGTTCCACTGTCTCGCCAACCTCAATTGTAAAGAACTTCCTCTTGATGTTCAGCCTAGATCTCTCCTGCTCTGGTTTCAAACCATTGCCCCTTGTGCTACCACTAAAAGCCCTTCTAGACAGTCTCTAACCAGCTCTCCTGTAGGTCCCCTTCAGATACAGCTCTAAGGTCTCCCCAGAGCCTTTTCTTCTGCAAGTTGAACAGACCAAACCCTCTCAGTCCACCCCCACAAGGGAGGTGCTCCTGTCCTCTGGTCATCTTTGTGGCCTCCTCTGGACACACTCTGGCACGTCCATGTCCTTCTTGTGTTGGGTGTCCCATAGCTGCACATAGTACTCTAGGTGGAGTATCACCAGAGATCAGGTTCTTGCTTTGGTGTTTGCTTTACCAGCAGCTTTGGCACTGCCCATCTGGACAACCTTGATCAGTGTGGCTGAGCTTAGGCTTGACAAAACAATGGAGATGATTACTCCGGACTCTGCTCCAGCAGCAGATGTGATCTGTGATGGCAGAAAACCCAAACCAGCCGCACACTGTGACTTGGGAGAGGGCTGCTCAGATGTGCCAGAGCACATCTTCTCCCCACTGCCAGGGTGGAAGCAGAAGGAGCAGTTGTCATTAGCTCAGAATGGTCTGAAAGCTTCCAGGAGCCTGACACTTGAAGTTCTCTGAAGAGCCCCTGCCCTCGAGTGCTCTCCTAGCCGGATTTCTCTGGTATCTGATTAAACTCATTTGCCAGTGAAAATGTCATCAAATATTGATGGCACAGCTGATAGTTGGAGATCACTCCAGAAAGTTTCCAGTAATTGTTGTAGCTCAGTGGAAGCACCCGAAACTGAGACAATCAGGGGTAGGAAATAACGCAGCAAAGTGACACTCTAGTGGCTCCACTAATGAGTTATCTTCTGTTCCCAGAGTAGAAACCACAACTATCTCACATCTTACCCTAAGAGACTCCAACAGCAAGAGCAGCTGTGCCAGCTGCTCCAGATCCTGCTGAGATGGTGCAGATCAATGAATGCTCCAGCTGAAGAAGATGGGACACAGGAGGACTGAGCACCCATCAGATGAGCTGCCCTCATTGTGATCACAGAATCATAGAATCATGGAATGGTTTGGGTTGGAAGGGACCTTGAAGATCATCTAATTCCAATGCCACTTCCATGAGCAGGGACACTTCCCACTAGACCAGGTTGCTCAAGGCAAACCTGGCCTTGAATATATTAGGAACACCACTTGTATCTGTGCTGGTACAGAGTCAGGAGACAGGGATGCAGCAGCAAATGTGGGCTCAGAGACTCAACAGTGACAGAGAAGACAGCTCTGGTCAGGTTCCTGCTGAGAGCATCTTGCCAAATCTGTGCCCATCAAGGGAGTGTTGTGTTGGTCTTTGGGTGAGCCCCAAAAAGGCACATGCTGAAAGGAGGGGATAGTGAGACCGTTGAAAGTGCTGACACCCTCCTGAGGACTTTTAAGAGGAACAGGGTAAGAACAGACACCCTTCTCACCTTCACAGAATTCCAGAATCCCAGCACAGTATGGACTGGAAGAAGACCCCTGGAGAACATCTAGTTTAATATGCCTGCTACAGGAGGGTCACCCACAGCAGCTTGCTCAGGATCACAATGTCCAGGTGGGTTTGGAATCTCTCCAGAAAAGGAGACTTCACAACCTCATTGATCCAGCACATCACCCACATTTGCCCTGCACATGCAGGAGGATGACTGGCCCCTAACTGAATATGGTGATTTCTGCATCTCTGTCAACTGTTGGCCCAGCTTTGTTCTTGGGAAAGTTCCACCAACTCAGTCCAGCTGAAGAGAAAAATCTGAAAGTTCTGCAACTGGAGCTGTTATCTGACAGTCATGTTAAAATAACCCCAAATGGGGCTGATTTTATTGCTTTCAGAACATCAAGGTGTCCCTGCCCATGCCAGGGGGGTTGGAACTAGATGATATGTCAGGTCCTGTCCAACCCAACCCATGCTATGATTCGTTCTATGATCTTGTTCCAGCTAGAACAAGCTGGAAGAATCTGGAAGAGGGGAGATTCAGACTGCAGATTAGGAAGAAATTCTTCACAGTGAGGGTAGTGAGACTCTGAAACAGGTTGCCCAGGGAGCTGTTCAAGGCCAGGTTGGACGGGGCCTTGAGCAACCTGGTCTAGTGGGAGGTGTCCTGGCCCATGGCAAGGGGGGTGGAACCAGATGGTCTTTAAGGTCCCTTCCAACACACTTTCTATGATTCTGTGATCAAGACCTGGAGGAACATCTCCTAAACTGCCACTTGTTTCTCACAGATAAGCCTCCTCAAAGAGAGGAGAGCTGAGCTCCTTCCTCACGGTGGCCTTAGAATATCCCTCACTGCTGATTTTTGACATAAAACAAGAAGCTTTTCCTCCAGGTTGGAGCTACAGGTATGGTGACATCAGTGCTGTTAAAGCCAGATGTTCAGAGCACTGGGGATGAACTGGCTCTTGAAAGTCTGAATCATTATCTGCAGACACTGTAGGACCAGAGAGGAGCTGTAATAATAACAAATGGTTGGAGGAATAGAAGGCAATTGATCTAACTGCTCCTAAAGTGGAGAGGAGGAGGAAAACAGGCTTCCAGAGAATGAATGAGTCACAGCACATCCTCCATAGCCTGAGAAAAACACCAGCCTGAGTCACTGGGAGGTGACACAGAGTGAGAGAGGAGGCATCACAGAAGGATTCCTTAGTGCTCATCCAAGGCTTTCAGTAGCCAGGAGGAAACCTGGTGGTTGTTCCATCTGTCTTCTCCTCCTTCCCAGTGGGAAGAGCTCCTCCACAAAAAGCAGAGGAAATCCCATACTACATCATCTGTAAAGTCATGTAGATGTGGTGCTGAGGGATGTGGTTTAGTCCAGGACTTGTCTGTGTCAGGCTAAAATTAGGCTCTATGATCTCAAAGGTCTGTTTCCAATCCAGGCAATGCTGTGATTCTGTGATGTCCCCAAACCAAAAATAACACAAAACGCAGCAAAGAACCATGTCCTGTCAGCTTTGAGAGGAGCCCTGCTGAGGACTCTCATGGGTGGAAGGGATGTGTGTTCTCCTTGGATCTGTTCAGCTCCAAGTGAAGCTGCCAAATGTCCCCATACCTTCATCTGCTTCTCTGAAAGTCCAACTGTTGTCAAATCATCACACAAAATCTCTTTGCAGAAGGCTCAAAGGTCTTCAGGTGAGTATCCAAATCACTGGAATAAACCACAGCTGGAGTCCTGGGTTCAGTTCTGTGTTCCCCAGTTCAAGAGAGCTCTGAGGCTCCAGCACTTTCACAGCAAAGAAGTTTCTTCTCATCTTCAAATGGAACCTCTGGGATTCTAGTTTGTGTCCATTGCCCCTTGCCCTGTCATGGGCACCACTGCGAAGAGTCTGGCCTCATCCTCTTGTCCCCCACAGGTCTCTTAGCTCTTGCTGAGTGCTGAGAAGATCCCCTCTGGAGCTTCTCTTCTCCAGGCTCAACAGCCCCAGAGCTCTCAGCCTTTCAGGAGTCCTGTAAACAGATGTTGGACCAGCCCCAAATCTATGAACAATCCCTCAGAAGAGCTTCTTTCAGTTATCTCACCCATGAAACTTCCAGCCTCTGGAATGTAAATAGGAGGTGCCACTTCTGTTTACTCTTTCCTTGGGAAGAGGTGAAAAGCCCACAAAGAATCAGTGAAGAACAAGTGGCAGCAAACCCTGACTCATGGGTCTTGCTCTCCCTCCTAATTTGTTGTCTTGAAGATCAATGCTGTTGATCTATGTGGAAGTTATGAATGTGCTGCTGTCTGTAGACCAGTTCAGTGCATTCACCATCCCCAGAGAGCGCTCGGTGCCAGCTGCACTATCCATATCTGCTCCTCAGCAAAGCTCTGGTTTGGATCATTAGGTAAAGCTTACTTGCTTGCCTGCCTGCTTGCCTGAGGGCCTGCAGCTGAGTGCTTGCTTGGTTGCTTGGTGGCTTGGTTGCTTGGTGGTTTGGTTGCTTGGTTGTTTGGTTTCTTGGTTGCTTGGTTGCCTGCTTGCCAGAAGAGCTGTGGCTGAGTACCTGCCTGCCCCATCAGCAGCACATTGCCATTAGCTGTCCCCCATCTGCAGCTCCACCAGCAGCTTTCAAAAGCTCTTTAATGGGCACCACCCTTGCTGTGCCCAGAAGGAGCAGTGGTACCAACCAGACCATTGCCCTTCACTGTGTGTGCGCCACTCACCTGCTCTTCCCACTGCACACCAGATCCTGGTTTGTCCTGGGTTTCCCATTTCAAGCTGGACAAGGTAAAAGCATCATGTGCCAGTAGATCTCCTGTCTGAGTTACCAGTCTGCCCAGTAAGACCCATAGCAGGCTGATCTGAAGGGATTTTAGGTGCTGGGCACACCATTCACCAGGCAAGCTGATGCTGCAGGTTAATTACATTTGCTGAGGGATTTAAATTAAGTCTGTACTTTTCTTTCCCTTCAGGACTCTTAAGTGGAGTGTCTTGAATGAGAACCTGAAGGGCAGGAGCTGCAACCAGAGTTTTTGGACATTAGGTAGAAGTTCTTTACAGTGAGGGTGGGTGACACTGGCACAGGTTGCCCAGGGAGGCTCTGAATGTTTTAGGTGATTTGAGTTTTCTCACCTGGGCAGTGCAGTTTGTCCTAGAAACCCTAGAAAGATGCTGAGCTGACCCAGAAAGTGACATTTTCATCAAGGAGTTTCACTGGCTACATTGTAGCACCCCTGCTGCTGTAATTTCTGATGTTTCCATAACAAACTCTCCAGGAAATAGAAATATTTCCAAGGTGTTGCTTTTGTTTCCCTTTCTGCTCATTTTCTGATGGCAGTATGTAGCAAGGGAAAAAAACCAGGATAGGGGTAACCAGGAAGGATAATTTGTGAGGAATTGCAACCAAAAAGCTTTGAATATTCTTTTTTTCCTTACTTTCTGAATATAAATATTTGTTTTTTTCTGTTTGCTGTGGCTCATGAAGCTATGAGCCCAAATTCCATGACCAGGAATCAATTAACCAGTGCTGGTGGCTCACAGGCTGCAGCAAAACTGGGAGCCTTGGGGAGGTCCCCAATCTGGTGGAGGTGGGACTGGTGGTTTAGGGCACAATGGGGACCCATATTTATTTTTGCTGAGTAGTTTTGGGTGATCAGAGTCATGGTTGCTGCCCAGAGATGTGGTTGAGGCCTCATCCCTGGAGGCATTCAGTGTCACTGTCGATGTTGCCCTGGGCAGCCTGATCTAGTTGGAGGTGTCCTTGTTGACTGCGGGGGGATTGGACACAAATGGAAACAGCCAAACCAACATGGCAGACTGTCTTAGCAGAGGGGGACGGTGGACAGGGAAGTGTTGCATTTCTCCTTCCATGAGAGAGGTTTCCAAGCAAGGATCACTCCTAAGAAAAACACCTTGAGGCTCAAACGAGTGAATTTCCTCCTTATTTCTGAGAAGTTTGAGAAGGTGATGTCTGGAAGCGTCTCAGCTATCAGAGCAATTGGTGGATTAAGATGCAGAAAGGGCTGCTGCCCCACACGCTCCCATTCCAGTCCTTATCAGAAGGATGGTTTCTTATCATCTGCTCTTGTTACTGCAGACCTTGTGAGCAGGAGGCCATAAATTGTCTGAATGACAATGAAGGTGGATGTGGAGCAAAATTGCTCCCCAAACATTTGGCTAATGCTGGAGGCGGAGGCGAAAATGGAAGAAGGTCCTCAGCATGCAGGAGAGACATTAATGGGCATAAGGTTACGTGACACAGGAGAAGAATAAAAGGTGATGGCTTGAACCAGCACCAGCCACCCTTCTTTCTCTGCTTTTCACTCTCACTGAGAGGAAAGCAAAGCAACGTACTCTGACCAGACGCACATCAATGGACACGGCGCTTGGGAACATGGTTTAACAGCCACGCTGGTATTAAATTGATGGTTGGACTCCATTTCAGAGGTCTTTTCCAGCCTGCACAATTCTGTGATTCAAGCAGGAAAGTCCATGTCTGCAGGCTCTCACCTCCTCATTTTCTGCAGCCTTTGAAGCAAGCGTGCTGAAGGTAACCAGGAAAATGGGTCACTGAAGTGCTCCAGGTGCTCCTGTCTGAAAACACAGCCAGGAAAACAGACTGAAAGAGGAAAAGCAGAGAAGAGGAGGAAATCAGACCAGCACCTCATCAACTAATAGTCCTCTGTGCTGTTTTGTCTGAATAAAATTCACCACCATGATACTGAGAGTATAGACACATAGGATCACAGAATGATTTAGGTTGGAAGGGATCTTAAAGATCATCTAGTTTCAGCCCTCCTGCCATGGACAGGGACGCCTCCCACTAGACAAGGTGCTCAAGATCTCATCCAGTCTGGCCTTGAACACTTCCACGGAGGGGGCATTCACAACCTCCCTGGGCAACCTGTTCCAGTGTCTCACCACCCTCACTGTAAAGAATTTCTTCTTAATCTTCAGTCTGAATCTATCCTTCTCAAGCTTCAATCGATTCCCTCTCATCCTATCACTAGGATATGTCCACATTTGCTTCCAACAGCTTCAAGGAACACCCGTGGCCCCCTCAGCCTGATCCCAGCCAGTCTGTGCCTGGGTTTCCCCAGGATACCTCCTCATAGGCCCTCCCTGGGTCCCTATTGTCACACACAGCAACCAAGGGCTGTGGGTTCAGCTGGAGATTTTAGCACTTCATCAGAAGATGATTTTTGTTGTAGCATCACAATCTTGCCTATAGATCTATTGCCTTCCATAGTGATCACCTTGAGAAGGTGACATCCTTCAGTGATGAGCTGTGGAATATCCATTCCTGGGGCAGAGAGTGAAAAATGCAGTAATGAGCTCCTTCAGTGAGAGGATCTTGATAAATCTCAGTCCTTGCAGTATGGTCCATCTTACAAATTGTGGTTCTCCACCTGCACCTTCAGGGTTCTGCTGCCCTTGGCTGACCCCATGCTTTGTATCGAGCATCTGGCTGAGAGGGATCTGTTGGGGTGAGTGAAACAAGCCAGGAGATTCTACAGCCCACCTAGACCCAAAACTCTGGCTCAGGAGGCCATGGCTGGTATAAAAGTTCTTCTGATTCTTTTAAATGGAACGTGGGGCTGGGAGCTCTGGCTGAATGGATCATCAGGGATGTGCTTGGCTGAACTCAAACCAGCTCATCCATGAGTGCCCAATTCCCTCTGAATCTCAGAACCTAATGGCTTCAAGTGGTTCAGGGTGGAGATTCAGGGTGGATATCAGGAAAAGGTTCTTCACAGAAAAGGTTCTCAGTCATTGCAACAGGCTGCTCAGAGAAGTGGTGGAGTCACCATGCCTGGAGGTGTTAGTAAAATGTGTGGATGTGATGCTGAGGGATGTGGTTTAGAGGCAGTGTTTTAGCAGTAGTGATGGGATTGTGAGCTCTAGTGAGCAGTTGGACTTGATGATCTCAGAGGTCTTTTCTCAACAGTTACTCTATGATTCTATGGCTGCACAGCACACACTGCAGCCCCTGCACAGTCAGCTCTTGATGCTGCCTCATTCATTATTCATCACCTCTCCAGGGGACTGAAGATGCTAAATGTGTCAAGCTGGCGCTTTGTAGGACATGAGAAACGTTTTGTCATTGAAGATATTCTCACTCTCCTTTCCCTGGAAGATGATCACATTTAGAAAGGAAAAAAAACCAAACCAGTAGCAGGAGGGCTTGAAACCAGGATTATCTGGAGTAACACAGGACACACCTCTACAGAAGTGCTCTCTCCAAAACTGAGTTCCAATCCTGATTTGCTGTCCTTGAAGAAACAGAGCTGGCAAGACCTCACACAAGAGGTGGGAGCTAGGTGACAAAGAGGCTCTGAACCTCCTAGAGCAGCTTCTAGAGTCTGTGGTGGGGTCTAGGTGGAATCCTGCCTTGTCTGTGAGTAGCAGAAGTTGCAAAGTGGCTTAAACCAAACCTTGGGAGGAACATTTTGGGCCAGTGGCAGTGAAACACAGCAGGACAGCAAAGTTAATTTGAAAAAATATTGCTTCTACCAGATACCCATTGGAGTTTCTGATCACTCTCTTCTCAGGGTGAGGGGATGGACATCCCAGTTCAAGAGTGGCAAGGACCTACTGGAGAGAGTCCAGTGGAGGCTGCAAATATGCTGAGGGGCCTGGAGCATCTCTGTGAGCAGGAAAAGCTGAGAGACCTGGGCCTGTTGAGCCTGGAGAAGAGCAGCCCCAAAAGGGAGCTTCTCAATGCTCAGCAACAGCTGAAGGGTGGGATGTAAGAAGGTTGGGCCAGACTCTTCTCAATGGTGTCCAGTGACAGGACAAGGGGCAATAGACACAAACTGGAACTCAGGAGATTCCACCTGAAGATGAGGAGAAAATTCCTTGGTGTGAGGGTGCTTGGAGCTCTGGAGCAGGCTGCCCAGAGAGGTTGTGGAGTCTCCTCTGGAGAGATTCCAAAGCCACCTGGGCAAGCTGCTGTGTGTAGGAGTGTTGGACTGGATGATCTTCAGATGTCCCTACCAACCCCTACCATGCTGGGATTCTGAGAATGGACACTGGCCTGGCCACCTCCTCTTGTCCCATACCATTTCTGCTTTGAGCTCTCTCCTGCAACATGCCCTTCCCACCTCTTAAAGACTTCTCCAGCAATTACATCTGGTCACTGTTAGACCTTTTACCACATTAATTTTTTCAGCAGCTCTGAGCCAAGATTTGCACTCCAGCATCTCCAGCAGCATGTGGCAGTGATTTCCCAACCCTCCCAGGGTCTGTAACACACAAACTGCCTTGACTTTCTTTTCAGCCTGGGCCAAGAAGGTTCTCTGGCTCTCTCCTGTTGGTCCATACATGCTCCCCACTTGCTCTCTGCTGTCACCCTGTGTTTGCTGATGGTCACCTACCAGGTAGCTCCAGAAAAGGGACTGCAACCATCTGATCCTGTCATGGACACAGGCAGACACATGCCCACACAGACCCAGCATATGGGCACACTTCCTTCTGCATGCTTAGGCTTGTCCCTTGACTGTGAGATTCCACCCAGCTCTCTCCCTCTGGAGAAGTTACCTTTGGAAAGCTGCTCAATGTTATCTGCTCAATCCTGGGACTGTGACAGAGTCCCCATCCCTGAAGTGATTCAAAAGATTCACAGATGTGGTGCTGAGGGGCATGGTTTAGTGGTGGACTTGGTAGTGCTGGGCTGATGGTCAGACCTGGTGATCTTGAAGGTCTTTTCCAACTAAAACAATTCCATGACTCTAAGAATAATTGCACTCCAGAAAGAGACATTAGCTGACCAGTGTTGCCCCTGAGGAAAGGTCTCCTCAGGAGATGGGCAGAAGGTAGGGTACTTGGAGGTGGGCAGAAGGTAGGGTACTTGGCTACTGCACTGTGACATGGACTCTCTCTACACCTGGTGAGTTTTGAAGAGCTCTTGCTGTAGGGGCAAGTGCAACACAGCACCAAAAGCAATCTGCTGGTGACATGCTCTGCTGTGGCACAAGGTGTAGTGATGAATTCAGAGATTGAAGAGAGAAGTTAAGAAAATGAAGCTAAGTAAAAAATCCCAAGCTGGTTTACTGAGGCTTTGAAGCTCTCAGAAGTGCTCTCTAAAGGTGGTTTTCTTAGTCACATTCTCTCAGAAGTCCAATGTCACTCATACCCCTGAATGTGAGAGAGCTGCAGAGCTTCAAGGGAGAAAAGCACCAGGACCATAAGGTCATGAGTTTTAAACTGTGGGTGGCAATACCCTGGTGGCAAGTGGCATCAGAGGAGTCCACATCTCTTCTGTTGACCTTGGTCTATTCCTGGAAAGGAACAGAACTTCCCTTCTTCCCAAAAGGTGTTTCCACAGAAGCATAGTGGATATCAAGACAGATTAAACCAGAGCATTCCATGAGATCAAAATAGCCATGGTGGGAGGACACCCTTTTCGTTTTCCATTGCTGCTCAACCTTGGTGTTGATGAGGAGTGGCAGCTTGAGGAGCAGAAGGCACATGCGCCTGCTCCTGGCAGTGCTCAGACTTCCAGCTCAGCCAAGTTCTTCTGGTCCTGCTGATTTAGTTTTGGATAGTGTCTTGAGAAATATTTTTGAGGCCATGAGCAACCTAGTCTAGTGTGAGGTGTCCCTGCCCATTGCAGTGGGTTGGAACTAGATGATCTTTAAGGTCCCTTCCAGCCCAAACCATTCTATGAATCTATGAATCTATGGTGGGATCAACCCATTAAAGAGGAGAAGAGGTACCAGCTACAGCCACAATGGCTGAATACTGTACATAAATCCATGCAAATGAGAAATAACTGGTCAATAATAACAGTGACAGGCCACAAAAAAGGGCTGGATTGCCCATCATGGTGGGGGTGGGAAAGGACCTCTGGAGATCACCCAATTCCACATCCCTGCTCAAGCAGGGGCACCCAAGGCAGCTTCCTCAGGATCACAATAGCCAGGTAGGTTTGGAAGCTCTCCAGAGAAGGAGACTCACAACCCCTCTGGAAAGCTTGTTCCAGGCCTCCAGCACCCTCACAACAAACAAGTTTCTCCTCATGTTCAGATGGAACCTCCAGGGTTTGTACCTCTTGCCCTTTGTCCTGTTCTGGACACCACTGACAAAAGTCTGGCCCCATTCCCTTGCCCTCTCACAGGTCCTTTAGCTTTTGGAAAGCATTGAGAAGATCCCTTCTCAATCTGCTCTTTTCCAGGCCCAACAGCCCCAGGTCTCTCAGCCTTTCCTTCTTACAGAGATGCTTCAGCCCCTCAGCATCTTTGGAGCCTCCACTGGACTCTATCTAATAGTTCCATGTCTCTCCTCATCATGCTATGTTCACCCATGATCTTGATGAGACTCCATTTCCTTTGCAAGCAGGAAAGTAGCCAAGTGACATCAAGGGACCTCTGCTTCAAGGAAATGAGTATTAATGATTTTTTTGGGTGAAACAGCAAGCAATCACTTCTTGATGACCATCTAGCATAGTCCCAGTTGTAGCCATAAGTGCTCTCACTGACCATAACTTTAGGATGAAAACATTCTGACAGTAAAACTCGCCGTGATGCACCAGTCCCAGCCCGAGCTATTCTCCTGCTGGAGTCCCTCAGTGATCTAAGTGCTCTCCTAAGTGCTGTGTTGGCACTGTGCCATGCATGAGAACACAGCTGGCCCTCCCCTGCAGCAATGCAGCCCAGGCTTTGATCGTTCTTTTTTAAGCATCATTTCCATTCCTGGTCCAAAAATCTATCAGGTTTACTTGTCTTCATCAAGCATCTTTATCCAGCACAGCACCTCCATTCCTGGAGGTGTTCAAGAAACATGTGGACATGGCATTTGGGGACATGGTTTGATGGCCATGGCCGTGTTAGGTCAATGGTTGGACGCGATGATCTTGGAAGTCTTTTCCAACCAAAACAATTCTGTGATTCTATGATAGTAAACTGAGGGGAGAAAATGGATTGGTGTCAATGCTTTTGGGTGAGACTGGCTGCCTTTGCCTGGGTGACAGCATCATGGAATCATAAAATCACAGAATTGTTTTGGTTGGAAAAGCCCTGTAAGATCGTCAAGTCCAACTGTCAACCCAACACCACTATGGCCATTAAACCATGTCCTGATGTGCCATGTCTACACATTTCATGAACACCTTATGAACACCTCCAGGGATGGTGACTTCTCCACCTCCCTGGGCAACCCGTTCCAATGTCTGACCACTCTTGCATGAAAGAAATTTTTCCTCATGTCCAACCTAAACCTTCCCTGGCACAATTTCTGACCATTTCCTCTCTTTTTGTCACCTGATATTGGGAATGAGAACTTAATTTCTGCTTTCATACCCAGGGCTCAGAGATATCCTCTCTGTGTATATATTTATACAAAAAATTCAAATAACTGTGAGTTACTCCGGGTAGTCATGTACCCTATGAGTGCCCCAGGTGTTTTCAGAGAGTATCTCTTCCCAACATTCATAAATAAAACCTTATTTTATGGTTTTATTTATCTTAAGGTCACACACTAATGTCATGGTGAAGAAAAAATGGGTTAGCAAGCAGAAAATCTGTGCTGATTCAGTGGCTGTGTCAGGAAGTGAAGCTGTCTGGACTGAGGGTGCAGAGCAGGCAAGCAGCAGCTTACAAGTGTGAAGCTCACCGCCACTGACCCTCAGGGATGCCTCCTGTGAAGGCTCAGGTGGTCTGGCAGTGAGGCAGAGAATCAGAGAATTGTTTAGTTTGGAAGAGACCTTTAAGATCATCCAGTCCAACCATTAACCCAGCACTGCCGGGTCATCACTAAACCAGTACCTCAGCACCACATCTACATGATCTTGAAACCCCTCCAAGAATGGGGACTTCACTACTGCCCTGGGCAGCCTGGGCCACACCTTGATAACAGTCAAGGGGAAGAAATTGTTCTTCACGTCCAACCTGAACCTCTTCTGGTGCAACTGGAAGCCATTTACTCTTTTTCTATCACTTGTTCCTTGGGAGAAGAGACCTATCCCCACCTATCCAACCTCCTTTGAGGGAATTGTAGAGAGCCAGAATGTCTTCCTTCAGACTTCTTTTCTCCAGGCTGAAAAATCACAGTTCCCTCAGCTGTTCATCACAAGACTTGTTCTTCAGACCCTTTACCAACCTCTATGGGTCTAAGCTGAAATCACCAAAGGCCAGTGGCTGGTGAGAGATGATGAGGTCATTATGGGTAAGGAAGATGATGAGGTCATTATGACCAGCTGCACTCATCAAGCTCAACAGCATGCTAGCAACATGTAACATGAGACCCAAGATCTTCTTTTTAAGAAGTGAGAAGCAACCACACTCTGGAGTTGAGGTGCTTGATCCCCAACAAAGACTCTGATCTTACTCTTAGTGACCTCTACTGGAGCGTGCCCTCCTTTTGCTGCCTTCCCTGTGGGAATTCACACAGTTAATGTTGGAAGAATACCTAAAGATGATGTTCCGTAAGAAACACATTCAAAAACATTTGTATCACAGTCACAGAATGGTGGGGGGTGTTGGAAGGGACTTCTAGAGGTCATCTAATGCAGCTTCACCTAGAGCAGGTTGTAATATTCTTACAGATTGCTTTGTGCTACTCATTTCTACATCAGTACAGAGGGAAAAAAAAATCAAAATTTCTGTAAATACCTTCTGAAAAGAATCCTGTCTTTACATATTTCAGCATCCATGTGTCTGTGCTCTTGCTTGTGCCTTCTTCTGAGGATTTATTGCTGTGTGCTCATCAGACATTAATGCTGGCTGGTCTTGGAAGCAGCTTTAAGTTGGCTGCCTGAGCAGCCACAGCTGGCACGAGCCCAGTGGGTGGATCCAGGCTCTTCAGTGGCCAGAGGATGTCAAACGGGTTGAAAAAGTTAAACCTTCTTATCCTGATGGCATCTCAGCAGCATGGAAATTAAAAGGGTGTGAACTCCAGCACGGTGCCCAGGGATTGCTTCTGAGCATGGGGTTAGAAGAGAAAGCATAAGAATCAGGGAAGAGGAAGAGGAAGAAAAAAGAGAAGAGGACAGGGAAGAGGAAAGGGAAGAGGAAAGGAAGAGGAAAGAGGAAATGCAAGAGGAAACGGAAGGAAAAGCATAGAAGAAATGAGCTCCCTGAAGACATTCAAGGTCAAATTTGATGGGGCCTTGAGCAACCTGACCTAGCTGGGGATGTCCCTGCACACTGCAGAGGGGCTGGACAAGATGACCTTCGAGGTCAATGCATTCTGTGATTCTGTGAAATGTTCAGCTTTTGGAGATCCTCCTCTGCTCTTCTGAGCCCATTTTGCTTTGCAGGTAGTAAATTAGAGAAACTAATTAGATGGCACCACTGGGCCCTCCAGACACTTCTTCTCTAGCCTAGGAATTTGTTGGCAAGCTCCATAAAAGCGTGGTTCCAACTTCACCAGTAAACAAAGCTGGCATGCCAGGAGGAAAAATGGGATGCTACAGAGCAGGGCAGTGGGGTGGATTGGGATATGGATGGAGGAGCAGGAAGTGAATGATGTGAGTGGCTGAAGCACGGTGGCTTCTCTGGGAGAAGAGAGATTTATAGAATCATAGATTTGTTTCAGTTGGAAAAGCCCTCTAAGATCATCGAGTCCAACATTCCCCTAACACCGCCATGGCCATTAAACCATGTCCCAGAGTGCCATGTCCATACGTTTCTTGAACACCTCCAGGGATGGCGACACATGAACCTCCCTGGGCAACCTACTGCAAGTCATACCTTTACCAAATGCAAATCACTTGTCACTGGAGGTCCTCATGGCTTCGGAAGGTCACCAAACCCCCTTATTTTCCAACTCCTGAAGGAACCATGCCATGGTGAGGATGAGAAATGCATCAGCAATGAGCGTCTAGGAGAGGTTTAGCTGTGCCTCTGCATGGGGTTAGCTGTGTCAGATCCTAGAAGGGCTTTGAGCAGGTGGGAAAAGTACAGAGTGTAAGTAATTGTTTGTACATAGCTGGAAGAACAGAGGAATAAAGCCACTTAGTCCTTGTTCATACCAAGTGGTGTAAAAACTGGCTTTGAAATGCCACTGATGGGCATCCTCCAAGATCTCAAAAGCCCTCAGCAGCCTGTTTGCAAATCCAAAGAAACACCTTGCAGACAGAAGCTGCTGCTTTCTTTGCCTGCTTTCTGTCAAAGACAAGTTCTGACAGATGCAAAACAATAAGTAAATAAATAAAGGAAAGCCCAAACCAACCTGGCAAACTATAAGTCTCCAAGATAAATGTTTTGTGAAGAGCAGTTTTCAAATGTGACTGAGATTGTGCTGGAGACTGCTATGCAATTTAAAATGCCTGCTTCTCATCTTGGTCATCTGCTTCTCTGTGCTCCAGGAGAAAAGATTCAGGCTGGACACAGGAGAACTCTCTATTTGTAAAGGTGGTGAAACACCCCAACATGTTTTAGGATGTATGTGACACTGCCAGGGCAACTCCCTATTTGTGAAGGTGGTGAAACACCCCAACATGTTTTGGGATGTATGTGACACTGCCAGGGACTGGAGGGACATGCATTACACACGTTGGATGCTGCCATCAGCTTTCCCTTTGGTCTAAGTCACAGAATCCCAGAATAATAAGGGTTGGAAGGGAACTCTGGAGACCATCCAGTCTAACACCCCTGCCAAGGCAGGTTCACCTAGAGAGGGTCACACAGGAACCTGTCTAGGTGTTTTTTTGGTGTCTCCAGAGATAGATTCCACCACCTGTCTGGGCAGTCTGCTCCAGGGCGCTGTCACACTTAGATTAAAGAAGTTCCTCCTCATTTTTAGAGAGAACTTCTTGTATTCCAGTTTGTGCCCATTGTCCCTTGTCCTGTCACTGGGCACCACTGAAAAAAGTCTGGTCCCATCCTCCTGATGGGAGGATGTGGAATCTTCTTCTGAAACTTTCCCTTTTATCACAGAACCATGGGACAATAAGGGAAGGCAGTTCTGGGAATAATCCAGTCCAACCCCCCTGCTAAAGCAGCAAGATAAGGAGTCAGATTGTGGAGGGCACAGCTGCAGGAGTTCAGGAGGGACAGCAGAAGGAACACAGAGAGATGTTCCCATGATGATAACAAGTCTCTCCTCCAGTGACTCCTTTGAGAGACTGTGGTGTAGCCTCCCAGAGGATTAAAGCACTGAGCTGGCTTTGTTCACGTGTTGAGTTTTGATCTGGCTGATGGAGCGTCTGTGTGGAGAAGCTCTTCTGTAGGATATGAATGCTAATTTCTAAATCATGGTCTTTCTAATTAGCAGGAAAGATAATTATCTTTCTTTTTCTTTTTTTACCTCTCTCTCCTTCTCTTTCATTTTTGCCTGCAGAACCTCAAGTCACAGCCATGGTGATGAGCATCATGCATAAATTGAGACCTTGGGATGAGGCACTGGGAGGTCATGAACAAGACGGAGTTGCTAAGACTTCCATGAGCCCATGGTCAGATGTTCTTTCCATGCCATGTTCTTTCCTTTGGCCTGTGACACAGTCATTGGGCACTTTCCCAGGGGTGGGAGCCAGCCCTGCTCTGCTTCCCATCACTGCATCATCCTGTGAAGGCAGTCACAGAATCATGGAATCACAGAATCATTTTGGTTGGAGAAGACCTCCAAGATCATCCAGTCCACCCATTAACCCAGCACTGCCAGGTCACCGATAAACCATGACCCTCAGCACCACATGGCTTTGAAACCCACCACTGCCCTGGGCAGCCTGGGCCAGGCCTGGACAACCTACCCTCAAGGGAAGAAATTGTTCCTCATGTCCAATCTCAGTCTCCCCTGGGGCAACCTGAGGATGTTTCTTTTCATCCTATCACTTGTTCCTTGGGAGAAGAGACCAACTGCCACCTGGCTCCAGCCTCCTTTCAGGGAGTTGTAGAGAGCCAGAAGGTCTCCCCTCAGACTCCTTCTCTCCAGGCTCAATAACCGCAGTTCTCTCAGCTGCTCCTCAACAGATCTGTCATCCAGACCCTTCATCAGTTTTGTTGCCCTTCTCTGGACACACTCCAGCCCTTCAATATCCTTCTTGGAGTGAGAGGCCCCAAACTGAACTCAGACTTTGAAGTGTGGCCTCACCAGTGCTGAGTACAGGAGGACAATCCCTTCCCTGGCCCTGCTGGCCACATCATTATTGATCCAGGCCAGGATGCTGGCCAGCTGGGCACACACTGGCTCATATTCAGCAGGCTGTTGACCAACACCTCCAGGCCCTTTTCCACCAGGCAGCTTTCATTATGCTTCTCGCATCAGCAGATTTTGTGCCACCAGAGGAAGTCCACCCAAAGCTCTTGTTAAATGTTGTGTTGCCTGAAGGTCTACCTGAGTCATGGGCACGTCCCAGGTGGAACTCAGTGTTTGACCTCCCACACTGCTCGGGGGATCTGTCCCTCTGGAGGCACTGAGAGGAGGTCTGCCACCACGACCTGCTGCAGGAGATCACCTCCAGTGGACAAGAATGAAGACAGACACAAACAAGGACTTTCATAAGTGTAATTAAAATGATAACGAGGTTTTATCAGACAAATGGAACAATTAGAATGGCAATCATCTCCCTCAGCACACCACCTTGCATCACTGAGCAATTAAAAGGCGATAAATTGTCTGACTGAAGGCAGACAGGTAACGCTCCTCTGCAGGCTGCTCTTTGTCTCCTGCTCTTCAGCTCTTCTCCCGTAGTGCTGTTAAATAAGCAGCAGCCTCATGGCCAAGGCAACTGCAAACCCACCTCTTGCCTGGGCACAACGTGACAGAGAGCATGGAGAGGTTGCTCTGTGCAGCTCTTCACTGCTCAGCCCTGGGCAAGCACAAGGTCCAATCTCAGGGTCCACATGGCTGCTTGCATGTCACCTGCAGCAGGATGGGGAGAGGGTCAGAGGAGAAAAAATTCCCAGCTAAGAATAGATTGACAGGTAAAGCAAAACAAGGGATTCATTCCCTGCTTCCCATGGAGACAAGAGCTCAGCCACCCCCAGGATAACAGGGTTTCATTAGGTATGACAATGATTTTTGGAGGACAAACGTCATCACCATTTGGGAGGTTCTTCTCCACCTCTACTCTGCCCCACTGAGGCCACCTCTGGAGTCCTGGGACCAGTTCTGGGTTCCGCAGTTCAAGAGAAGCAAAGAACCACTGGAGAGAGTCCAGGGGAGGCTACAAAGGTGTTGGGGCTGTTGAGCCTGGGGAAGAGCAGCCCCAGAGGGGAGCTTCTCAATGCTCAGCAACAGCTAAAGGGTGGGAGGTAAGAGGATTAGGCCAGACTCTTCTCAGTGGTGTCCAGTGACAGGACAAGGCGAAACAGGCACAACCTGCAAGCCAGGAGGTTTCATCTGAAGAAAAGAACCTTGTTTGTTGTCAGGATGCTGGAGCCCTGGAGCAGGCTGCCCAGAGAGGTTGTGGAGTCTCCTTCTCTGAAGAGCTTCCAATGCCACCTGGCCATTGTGATCCTGGTCAAGCTGCTGTGGGTGACCCTGCTTGAGCAGTGGGGTTGGACTGGATGATCTTCAGAGGTTACTTCCAACCCCACTATGCTGGGATTCTGTAATCACTCCAAACCTCCACCTTTCCTCCTCCTTCCCCAGTTTTATTGCTGAGCATGATGTCCTGTTGTCTGGGACATTCATCAAGTCAGCTGTCCCAGCCCCCTCCCAGTTCTTTGCGCACCCCCAGGCTGCTTGCTCGTGGGCAGGTGAGGAGCAGAGCAGCCCTTGGCTCTGCACAGTAACCAGCAGGCCCCTGTGTCACCAGCACTCTTTCCAGAGCACAGATCCGAACTGGATAACAGGAAGGAAACCACCTCTATCCCAGTCCAAACCAGTACATTGGTTTCCAGCACTACAGGATCTATGCAATATCTTTCTCCAGGGCACATGAGTTGAACAGCCTGAGCAGCACCCAGTCAGGACTTCCTCGGCAGCTTCACCAGGACCATTATTTAGCCCCAGGCAGCAGAAGAAGTGATTTTCTGAAGAGCTGCAGGCAAAATACTTCAGAGTGACCAGGAACAAGGCTTTGACAGGACCCAGGTCCCCAGATGCATCCTCCCTCTCACATATCTGCCTTGAATGAGGTCTCTCCACCTAGAAATGCAAACCAAGGACCACTATATGGACCTGCCAAAGGACTTATTTTTCTCAAAAGCTTTTTTTCTTTGCATAGTTTATATCTTTTATGAGAAATTACATGCTCTTGTTGTCCCACCATGTGTTGGATCAGATCTTCTGGTGCAGGGTCACTGACTGACTCCCAAACCCAAGAGATTCATTCTTACAGCCTTACCAGGGCCTATGTTGCCAGATGGAGACAGACTCTAAGATCTTAAGTGAGGTCCTGCTTCTTCTCAGTGCCACATTTTGCAGCTAGACCATAGAATCATAAAATGGTAGGGACCTCTGAAGATCATGGAGTCCAACCCCCATGCCAAAGCAGGGTCACCTCAGGCAGGTCACACAGGAACACATCCAGGTGGGTCTTGAAAGTCTCTAGAGAAGGAGACCGTCTCAATGAGCTCACCAAACCCTTCATCTCCAGTTGTGCAGAACAGGGAAGAGCAGAATCTTCTGCTAGTGCTCCACACACTTTGCAGCAAGCCTGGATGTCATGTGCTCCACCACAGGAGCACAAGTGTCTCTTCATGTTATGGTGCACACAGCCTGACACAGATCCCTGATGTCATTTACAAGTCAGGACTCTTAGATCCTGTCCTCTGGAAAGAATCCACTCAGTATCTCCTCCTCCATTACCTAATCTGAAGGGTTTAGACACAGAAAGCTGTACAAGACCCAGCTCTGGAGCTTTCACTCATCTTCAGTATGCTGCATCTGCTACTGCAGAGTCCACAGGTCAAATCAGGTGAGCCCCAGCTGAGCTGGCACTTGAAATCACTCCTCCTGGTGTGGTGGCTGTAGTGTATCTTAGGAGAAGTACGATTTAGAACATCAAACAGGTCTCAGAGTCTTCCTAGAGAGTGTCAGGAGGGCAATGTCCATCCACCCTGTGTGTCAACACCGTCTTGTTGACTCTGAGTCACAGAAAACCTGGAACACGTGCTTCTAGAATTGATGTCCCTCATGACTTCTAGAATTGTTGTCTTTTGTGAGGTCCCTTCCAGTCCCCACCAGTCTGGGATTCTGTGACTCTGTGATTCTTTGGACAAGGACAAAATGGTTTGGCCTTGGATGCTTCCTGACCTGAGGAGGATCATCTGTCACTTCCCAAGTGGTTTGGGTCTTTTTCTCAGTGGTGCTCCCTGATATTCCATCTTTCTAAGGCAATGGGGAGATGAGTGAGACAGCAGCCTTGGGCTGCTGCCCAAAATAAAGATCCATTCCCTGTTTGGCTGCACTTTTAGCCACCTAGTAGCCTCATGTGTTCCAGCTGCACAAGGGTGACACAAGCAGAGCATTCTGAGCTCTGCTCCAGAGAGTGAGCTCCCAGATGTTTAATTTTGAAGGGAATTCATTAAAGATAACTGAGAAAAGCACCTGCAGGGGAAGGAGCAGAGCCTGGTGCTGCTAATATCTGCACTGCCTGCATCTCTTAGAGGAACACCAGCCAGGTGACAGCATGTTCTAGAGGCAGCTTTATGACAGCAACATAAACAAAGGTCTCCTGCATCACCACATGTACTTGGAACAGCATCATTAGGGGCAATTCCCCTGGGCAGGCAGAACTCACAGGATTCCAGGATCCAGGATGGTGGGTATGGGAAGGAACCTCTGGAGGTCATCCAGTCCAAGCCCACTACTAAAGCTTTTGGCTTCCATTTTGTGCCCATTGCCCCTTGTCCTACCACTGGAAACCAGTGAAAAGGATCTGGCCCCATCTTCTTGCCTGCCATGGGTCCTTTAGCTCTTGCTGAGCATTGAGAACATCCTGTCTCAGGCTGCTCTTTTCCAGGCTCAACAGGCCCAGCTCTCTCAGCCTTTCGTCCTTACACAGATGCTGCAGGCCCCTCGGCCCCTTCCCAGCCTTCAACAAAGTCTCCAGTAGCTCCCTGTCTCTCTTGAGCTGGGGAGCCCATAACTGGACCCAGGGACCCCAGCTGTGGCCTCAGTGAGGCATAGTAGAGAAGGAAGAGAACCTCCCTTGACTTGCTGGCCACACTTTTCTTCATGCATCCCAGGAGACATTGAGTGTCTTCCCACCATAATGAAGCTGAGTCCTACTCCAGGTTTGGAGTCCTCAGCACAGAAGAGACATGGAGCTGTTGGAGCAGGGCCAAAAGAAGCCATAGCAATAATGGGAGGGCTGGAAGCCCTCTGCTGAGGCCAGGCTGAGAGATTTGGGGTTGTTCAGCCTGGAGGAGAGAAGGCTCCAGGGAGACCTTCTGGTGGCCTGTCAGTGCTTTAAGGGGCTGATCAGAAAGCTGGGGACAGACTTTTGAACAGGACCTGTTGTGACAGGAGAAGGGGTGATGGTTTGAAGTAAAAGAGGGAGATTGAGACTGGAGAGAAGGGAGAAATGCTTGACACTCAAGGTGGTGAGGGCCTGTCCCAAGTTGCCCAGAGAGGTGGGAGATGCCCCATCCCTGGAACCATCCCAGATCACATCCTTTGGGGCTCTAAGCAATCTGTAGTTGCAGATGTCCCTGCTGACTGCAGGGGGGTTGGACTGGATGAGCTTTTAGGTCCTTTCCAGCCCAAACCGTTCCATGACTCTCTGATTCCATGAACACCAACCATGCTGTGCACAGCTTCTCCTCAAGTTCCGCTCCAGAGGAGCACCGTCATGCCCTGTACCTCCAACAGCTCCAGAAATCTCTATGAAATGAGATGAAACACAAGAAAATCTGCATTTCCTGGCACTGCCCGTGGCCTTACATGGCTGCAGTGAGCACAGACCTGCTCAGATGGAAAGCTTGAGGAGCACTATGCGTGTCCGTGGCCGTGTACTGTGGGGAAGGGAGCATCCTGGTTGGGCGCTGTGACAGCTGTGACATCCAGGAGAGCAAATCTTTCTCTATAGTTCATCCAGCCGAGCCGTGACTTCTCCCCGAACTGCTGGGTAATTATTACAAATGTCTCCAGATCCGGACTGTAAAATTGAACATCTCCAGCCAAGATGTTAGACTTGTAATTGAGTCTCACATGAACACGTGTTCCTGGGGGTTTTTCCAGTCTTCGTGCTTTTATTTCTAGCCTTGGTGGGAGCTCTGATTCTCATCTGCTGTGTTTCATATCCTCTCTGCTGCTGGCTGAGGCAAGCATCCATGAGGAGCTGTGGGTAAAGCCCCATCTCCTGAACCCCACACAGGGCTGGTTGGTCAATCAGTGGTTGGTTGGTTGAAAAATCACCAGCAGTAGCTCTTTGCTGCCTTCATTTGAGAAAGATGTTGGGAATTGCCTGGATGAGGTGACTAACCATGGGCTTCCTGCACCCCACCACATCCACCATTTCCACCATAGACTAGTGTTTTGTTTTGTTTTGTTTTGGTTTGGTTTGGTTTAGTTTGGTTTGGTTTGGTTTCTTCTGGTAGTATGCTATTACTCAGACTACCAGATAAAATCTTTCATAAATGTAATAAAGGGGGGATTTCTCCCTAGGCTTCCTGGAGTTGATACACTTCCAGAATCCATGAGGAAGTTCCTAATGAAGTTTGTTCCTCAAGAGGTTTACTACTGAAATTAATGAATCTTTTCTGTTGATGTTTTTACTTTTCTTTGAGGACAACCTCTTCAGTACATCCTGATGTTTTACTTATTCAGGAATGTGGGTTTATGGCCTTCCATGGAATCACAGAATTGCCAGGTTGGAAAAGACCTGAAGATCACAGCAACCCTGTGAACTGCCCAGGCTTGGAGTGGCCAGAGAGCTGCCTAGCAGAGAAAGACTTGGGGGTGCTGGTTGACAGCAGGTGAGGATGAACCAGTGCATGCACCAGCATCCTGGCTTGGATTAGCAATAGTGTGGTCAGAAGGAGTAGGGGAGTGATCATGCCTCTGTACTGGGTGCTGGTAAGGACACACTTTGAATAGTGGGTTCGGTTTGGGGCTCCTCCAAGAAGGATATTGAGGTGCTGGAGCATGTCCAGAGAAGGGCAACAAAGCTGGGGAAGGGTCTGGAGAACAGGTCTGGTGAGGAGCAGCTGAGGGATCTGAGGTTGTTGAGTCTGGAGAAAAGGATTCTGAGGGAAGGAGACCTCATTGCTCTGTACAACTCCCTGAAGGGAGGATGGAGCCAGGTGGGGGTTGATCTCTTCTCCTTAGCAATAGAACAAGAGGAAATGGCCAGAAATTGCCCCAGGGGAGGTTTAGGTTAGACAGGTTTATGTTAGACGAGAGAAAAAATTTCTTTCCTGCAAGAGTGGTCAGGCATTGGAACAGCCTGCCTGGGGAGGTGGTTAGAATCACCATCGCTGGAGGTGTTCAAGAAATGTGTGGACATGGCACATGGGGACACGGTTTAATGGCCATGGTGGTTGGGTTGATGGCTGACTCAATGATCTTAGAGGGGTTTTCCAAACAAAGCAATTCCATGATTCTATAAAAGAAGGGAAGGGAAGGGAAAGGAAGGGAAGGGAAGGGAAGGGAAAGGAAGGGAAGGGAAGGGAAGGGAAGGGAAGGGAAGGGAAGGGAAGGGAAGGGAAGGGAAGGGAAGGGAAGGGAAGGGAAGGGAAGGGAAGGGAAGGGACGGGAAGGGAAGGGAAGGGAAGGGAAGGGAAGGGAAGGGAAGGGAAGGGAATAGTAATATCTTTTTAAAGTACACTAAACATTCTTCCTTTCTTCTGCATGCCAAAGGAAACCTGGTACACATTTCTGGTGGTTATTTGCTAAATTCTCTTTTTGAAGTCCTAGGGACAGGTGAAATGACATTTCCTGAGGCAACAACATCTCCTGGCCTGAGAGAAGCCCCAGGAAGATAAATCCTGTAGATGAGCAGAGGGAAATTAAACTGCAGAGCATGACTTTGGAGCAATGAAAGGAGTGAGGAGTTCTGGAAGTTCTGCTGGGCAGGAACATCAGTGACTGCAGCTCCCATAATTGGCAACATTTAATTTTACATTTCAGTAAGTAGATGCAGTGATAGTTTTCGGCGCTGGGCATCGTTAGAAGGCTGAATAATTGCAGAGCTGTTTCATTTGGTATCACTGGGTATCACTTTATAGCTGGAAATTAACTGTCTGCAGCATTATTTTTCTGCTGAAAAATGTTGCTGTCCACAACGAGTCCTTGTGTCCTTTAAAATCCATGCAGGAAATGTAGGAAATCTGTTTCCTTTCTTCCTTTTAAGTTACCACAGAATCACAGAATGGTAGGGGCTGGAAGGGACCTCTGGAGATCATTCAGTCCAACCCCACTGCCAAGGCAGGATCACGTAGAGAAGGTCACACAGGAACACATCCGGGTGGGTTTGGAATGTCTTCAGAGATGGAGACTCCACCACTTCTCTGAGCAGCCTACTCCAGTGCTCTGTCACCATTAAATTAAAGAAGTTCCTCCTCATGTTTAGATGGAAGAAAATCTTTGTTATTAGAGCCAAGTAAAAGTCTATCCAATGAGTTTGAGTCTTTTCATTTCTTTCTATCAACTTTATTTAACTATTTTTCCATGGAGCCTTTTTCCTAGGAATAAGTGGGAAGTTCCTTGCAGACCTCCTTTCCTGGAGATCTCCTTTCCTTTCCAGTCCTGTTTTCATGGAATCATAGAATCATAGAATGGTTTGTGTTGAAAGCAGCCTTAAAGATCATTTATTTCCAAGCCCCCTGCCATGAACAAGGACACCTCCCACTAGACCATATTGTTCAAGGCCCCATCCACCTTGGCTTTCAATACCTGCAGGAAGGGGGCATATACAACCTCACTGAGAAACCTGTTCCAGTGTCTCACCACCCTCATTGTAAAGATTTTTTTTTCTAAGAAGTATTCCTAATTTTTCTCTCTCCATCCTACCCTGGCTTTCTGCAGGTGATCATGTCATTTGATGTCATAAACAATCCCCAAATCCCAGCATGTTGTGGGTTGGAAGTGACCTCTGGAGATCACTTGCTAAAGCAGGAGTACCCACAGCAGCTTCCCAGGGTCACAATTGCCAGGTGGGTTTGGAATTTCTCCAGAAGAGGAGACCTTACAACCTCTCTGGGAAGCCTCCTCCAGGACTCCAGCACCCTCACACCAAACAAATTTCTCCTTCTATTCAGATGGAACCTCCTGGTTTCTAGAGTGTGCCTGTTTCTGTTCGTCCTGTCCCTGGGCACCACTGACAAGAGTCTGGCCTCATCCTGTTGCCCCCCACAGGTCCTTCAGCTCTTGCTGAGCATTGAGAAGATCCCCTCTGGGGCTGCTCTTCTCCAGTCTCAACATCCCAAATTCTGTCAGACTTTCCCCTCCATATCTGTGAGTTTTTCTTAACTGGAAATGGGGCAATTTCTTCCAAGAGCTGGGAAGGGGGAAATTTATTGCTTCTATCTCCAGTATTCTCTTGTTGCCAAATCACAGCTCTTGCCAGCAGGTTGAACTTCTATCTGCATTTACATCTCTGAGGCTCCTTCAAGGGACATTTCACCTTCTCTGGAAGTGGGCTTCCTTGCCATGCAGATACTGATAAGTGGAAAATTGTTGTTTCCTTCCATGTCTCCCATCTCAGAGATGGGCTTTTTTGCAAGGATCAGCAATTTCAAATGACCACTGCTCCACTTCCAATGTTCTCACAGCTCAGGGAAGAAAAAGAAAACCAACAAAACTCCCTCTTTCAGCAAGCACACTCAGAGCTATTTGAGCAAATTACCAGACAATGATTTTTTTTAGCTATTGAAAGCCATAAAAGTCACACATTTTCTCAGCTCCTTTAAAATAACTCCACAAACACGTAGTGAGGTTTTGTCAGAAGAGGACAAAGCTCTGCTGCCTTGAAGCAATGGAGGGAGACATGGGTTTCTCCATGGTTGCACAGCTCCTGAAGCCACCTGAGCTGCAGTTGGTTGTCTAGAGCATAAAGTCTCCTAAAGGAAGTCACCAAGTGTCATGGAACCCTTCACTGGGTCATTCCCAGGCTGTTCTATCAAACACAAGGACCAGAGGAAGATGGTGACCCCTCAGACCTGGCAGAGCTCACCCCATGACAGATCACACCTGGTCTCCAGCTCAGCGTCTGTTGGCAATGAGTTTAAGGACGACATTGTGCCGCACCTACCCCCAACAGAAGGACCGGGTCAGTGGTTGCTGTTCTGTCTCCAATTGCCATCTCTGTGGGCAGTGGCAGTGGCAGGGGACCAGAGACAGGTTCCATCACCTCCTGGCCAGACAGCTTCCAGGCCACCCAGGGCTGAAGCAGGGCCATTCATTCCCTAATGACCATAACCACCACAAACCAATGACAACCAAAATCTGTCAATGTCTTCAGAGCAGAGACAGCTTCCACCAAATGACTGAGCAGGAGAGGTTTGCATCCCTGTGCTCTCCTAGGATGAAGAGGACTTGCCTAAAAGTCATGGTAGAGCTCAGTCCAGCTGCCAGCAGCTGCAGTAGGCACCATGTGGTACAAACCCAAAGAGCAGTGGAAATACTGCAGTTAAACTTCCAAGTTAGAACTGAAGGAAGCTGTTTTCAGGAGCTGGGTCCCCTGAGTCTGCTACAAACAACTTCAAATACAACAGCAGCATCTTGGCACATCCAAAATAAGCACTGGAAAGGGAAGAAGGAAATAAAAAATAAAAAAGAAGATGAAACAAGTCAGGCATCTGAGTTCTGAAAGGTAAAAAAATACCTGTGGCAGAGTTCTGCGATCTGGCTGAGGAGAGTTCCACCACCACTCTGACTCATCAGAAAGGCTGGCAGGAGGTTTGTCAGCAGCTCCAATTTCACCTCTCAGAAAGTGCTGCTTCATCAGAAAAGCATCTGCTGGGATGTGTCACTGCAGGGAGAAGTATTTAGGGGGAAAAAATGTGGGAAACCAACTATTTTTGTAAGCCAGGAATGATGGAAACTTATAAACAGTGAGCAAAATGGAACCTAAAAATATCACAAACAGGGTTAATGTCTGTGACTGTCTGATTAGGCCTCATTTCTATACAGACAAGGATAAAAAAAATCACAGATGTAGGAATCTAACAGAAATCTAAAAGAAGACATTTTAGTTCTGGCTGAGACAGAAGCAAATGCGCCCAACGTGGGGAGACTGCGAGGAGCAATCAGTGCATCATCAACAGCTTTAGCCTGCAGACCCAAGCACCTTCACCCTGCAGACCAAGCACTTTCACCCTGCAGACCAAGCACCTTCATGAGGTGTTTTCAATTGGCAAATGTGACAATTCTCCTGCAGCACTGTGTGCTAGCCTGTTTGTGAGCACCATGGTGGATCCTCCTGGCCGTGGGCTGCAATGGGACAGCAGCTAGTGACAGCAGGGTCTGACATTGGACGTCTGTGCTTGGAGTGTGTACCCTGGAGCAGCAGCATCTTCTTGTTTGTCCTTTTATTTTCTCCTTTTAGAGAGACAGGGAACTACTGGAGAGAGTCCAGTGGAGGCTGGGAAGATGTTGAGGGGCCTGAAGCATCTCTGAGGAGAAAAAGCTGAGAGACCTGGGGCTGTTGAGCCTGGAGAAGAGCAGCCTGAGAGGTCATCTTCTCAATGCTCAGCAAGAGCTAAAGGACGTGTGGGAGGCAAGAGGATAGGGCTGGCTCTTCTCAGTGGTGCCCAGTGACAGGACAAACTGGAAGCCAGGAGGTTCCATCTGAAGATAAGGAGAAAATTCTTTAGTTGAGGGTGCTGGAGCCCTGGAGCAGGCTACCCAGAGAGGTTGTGGAGTCTCCTTCTCCAGAGAGATTCCAAAACCAGCTGGCAATTGTGATGCTGGACAAGCTGCTGTGTATTCTCCTCCTTTAGCAAGGGGATTGGAATGGATGATCTCCAGAGGTCCTTTCCAACCCCCACCATACTCAACTCTGAAAAGATTCATGGAAGCAAATCATGTCATCCGAGAGAGGAAACACATCTGACAGGCTCCAGCAGGTGCAGGGGCAGGAGGCTCCTCAAGTCAGGCTACCTGTTGAGATGATGCATGGTGAGACAAAGCCCTTTACATGGTGGGTATTTCAGAGCAAATCCATCTGCAAGCTGAGTGCATGCCCATCCTGCCTATCCCCTATCTGTAGGAAGCAGGTTCCTGCCATGGACATTCCCAGCTTTTGGAGAAGAGACAGTTGATTTATCAATAGAGTTAGCTACAGAAGATCCAAAAAATCCTGCCTTTCACACCAGATTTGTCTTCATGTCTAATGTCTCCTCCAAATCAAGGCATTGATCAGATCTTTTAGCTGGAGTTAACACCTTCCAAGAGTCATGCACATGGCTCTGTGGTGGCCCTGGCCATGAGCACAGCTGGAATCAGTAGGGATGCTGCTGGGTGTGGGGCAAACAGAGGAGCTACTCCTACAGCACTGCAGGATCCCACCTTGCTGCCCTGCCAGGGTAGCAAGGTGGCAGAAGAAGGCTGGTGGCAGGGTAATGTGGTGGAGAGACCTCTCCCACGTATTCAAGAAGTTCTAATTGCTGTGTTGTACTCGACCTTGCTAGCAGGAGCAGATGGTGTGGTTTGTGCAACAGCAGCTTGAAAAATAAGTCTCAGAAATAATTAGTGTCATAAATACATGTCTTTGCTGTGGGGCTCTGGGAGAGATGAGATAAAATCTTAGTGGTGAGAGCAGCATGAAGATGCCATCACCCTTCCAGCAGTAAATGCCCATGGTGTGCCCATAACTGTGCCCCCCAAACTGGGTTTGATTCCCTCATGGGCATTCATGGGCAGCAGCTGAGCAGCATCCATGGACAGCGGCTGAACAGCATCCACGAGCTGGAGCTGAGCAGCATGCCATGGGCAGGAGGTGAGCAGCACTCACAGGAAGCAGCAGAGCAGCACCCAATGGCAGCAGCTGAGACATTTCCACACCCCAGGGAGCACCCATCCAACCAAGCAAGCCTTGGATCAGACACCCAGAACCTAGCAACAAAGCAGCTGCTACCATCAGCTAGAAAAATTCTGGAGCTCGGGTGGCTTCAGGAGCTGTGCTACCATGGACAAACCCCTGTCCCCCTCCATTGCTGCAAGCCCACAGATTCCAAACAACTTCAGGATCAACACAACTGCCCTAGAAACAACCTAGAAACAAGAATGAGGCTAAAGGACGTGATCTGGATGTCGTGGCTGCATAGTTGTCCACACACAGCTGAAGAGCAAAGAAATTCTCTTCGAAGTCCCTTAATGTCTCAGCATCCCAACATGGAGGGGTTAGAAGTGACCTCTGGAGATCACCCAGTCCAACATCCCTACTAAAGCAGGGGCACCCACAGGGCTTGCCCAGGATCATAATGGCCAGGTGGGTTTGGAATCTCTCCAGAGAAAGAGACTCACAGCCTCTCTGGGCAGCCTGCTTCAGGGCTCCAGCACCTTCACACCAAACAGGTTTCTCCTCATCTTCAGATGGAATCTCCTGAGAAGGAGGCTCCACAACCTCTCTGGACCCCACCTCTCCAGCCCTTGTATCAGAAATTCCATCTACTTGGCTTTGCCACATCCAAGATCACGTGTATGAGGCTGTATTGCTGCAGCCAGAGATCCAGATTCTCCTTGGTTTGGGGTGAAAGCTGCAGCTTCCAGCTGTCACAGGTGCACAGGTCTGAGGGCTGCAGGGACAGAACCAACCTCAGCTCTGTGAGGACTGCAGGGTTCAGAGTTAACATGGGACAGGCAGAGATAACTCAGCACCAGCTTCTCTGGGGAGCAGACCTGAAGAAGGAGATTAAAGAGCTCAGTGTGAGGGAGGAAAATGAAACCTAAAGGAGCAGAGGTAATTGGTAGCTGAAGTGGTGGTGTGACACAGGGCTGCTGCTCTCCACAGGACCTGAGAACCCCTCCAGTTTACCAGCCTCATTTCATCTGCCTGGGAAGTGGCTTCCCCATGCAGCTGACATCAAAGAGATGAATCACCACCTCCTTCATCCCTCAAAGGACTGCAGATGGAGGCAACCAGCAGCATCAAAACCAGCAGGTCCTCCTGAACCCCCCACATCAAAGGGGGATAACCTTGCTCTCAGCTGAGCTGGAATTGCTGGCAGCTCTCCTGGAGTGAGCTGTTGGGTAGGAGAGGGGGACCACAGCATGTCCCAGAGACAGCTGCTGGGTAGCAGCAAGACCATGGCATGTCCTGGACCAGCCAGACCCAAACTGCTGAGCCCTGAGTAAGGGTTTTGCTCCCCAGCAAGCTGGGACTAACAGGTGATGGAGACTTTGTGCTGCACGGAGCTGCAGATGGCAAGCAGAGCTGCCTGTCTAGAGCTGGCTGGGCTGAGAAACCAACTCACAGAGATCTCAGACCTTCTCTTTCCACATCAGTCCCAGTGCTGTTACCTCCATAGTCAAAGCCAGTGACTTCCTGGGCCATGCCAACCTCACATGGTGTCACCAGTGTGAGGATAATGAGTTGTGAGGGTCAGAAACCTGATCGTGCATCTCCAGCAGGAGCAGGACTTTGTCCTCATGGAGCAGCCGGGGAAGTGAGTGGTGGTGGGCTTTGCTGTGACCCTGCCATGGATCTCACAGAGTCACAGACCATTTAAGGTTGAAAAAGACCTTTCAGGTCACCACTAAACCATGTCTCTCATCACCACATCTCCATAGCTTTGAAATCCCTCCAGGGATGGGGACTTCACCGCTGCCCTGGGCAGCCTGGGCCAGGCCTTGACAACTCTCAAGGGGAAGAAATTGTTCCTCATATCCAACCTAAACCTTCCCTGGGGCATCTTGAGGCCATTTCCTCTTGTCCTGAGGTCCCTTGTTCCTTGGGAGAGAGACCAACTCCCATATGGCTCTAACCTCCTTTCAGGGAGTTGTAGAGAGCCAGGAGGTCTCCCCACAGCCTCCTTTTCTCCAGGCTGAAACCCCTGGGCCCCTAAGCTGCTCCTCACCAGATCTGTTCTCCAGACCCTCCACCAGCTTCATTGCCCTTTTTTGGATACACTCCAGCAGGTCCAAAGAAGACAAAGAGTCCCCAAGATTCACCCAAGACCATCCAGTTGGTACCATGGGCAGAAATTGTCATTAAGCAAGACAGAGATGAAGGACAACCAGAGGGAGATCGAAGTGACTGGATAGTTTCATACAGTGACTGCTGCTCCTGCCAGGGCTGCTTTGCTGGTTGGACACAGCCAAATCCCACCACCATGAGCAGAGAGAAGTGATGGGAACAATGCCTTTCCTACAAGAGTGGCCAAGCATTAGACCAGGCTACCCAGGGAGGTGGTGGAGTCACCATCCCTGGGGGTGTTCATGAAATGGCATGGACATGGCACTCAGGGACATGGCACTCAGGGACATGGTTTAATGGTCATGGTGGTGTTGGACTGACAGTTGGACTCGATGATCTTAGAGGTCCCTTCCAGCATTAATGATTCTGTCATTCTGTGATGGCAAACTGCACACCATCTCTCATCACAGGTGGCTGCTTTGGGTTATTTATCACAACAACATTTCCGAGGGTCTCCTGGGGACCCCACCATCCTCAGCCGCTCACAAACCAGTATTAATTCCAAACATTATTAAGACACATTTAAAGCCCTTATTAAATGCAATCAAGTCTGATTTGGAAGGACTGGGAAGGTAAACATAATTAAACCGAGCAGACTGCTGGAATATCAATTCCTTTTCATCCAGCGTTGGAGAGTCATATTGTGAGAAAATTAATAACCTGAGGCAGGGATTTTTTTTTCTTTTTTGTGCCCACTGGGAAAATGAAAGGTTTGGTTTACACTTGTTAAAAACTTTGCAGAGTCTTTTGGAGAGGGATCCTGAGTCCTACATCTGATGTCACTAATGCAGGCATTGCAAGAGGCTGCTAAGAGCGGTGATGGAGTCACCATCCCTGGAGGTGTTTAAAAGCCTGGCAGACATGGCACTTAGGTACATGGTTTAGTGGTGGACTTGGCAGAGTAGGGTTAGTGGTTGGACTCAGAGATCTTGGAGGCCTTTTCCAACCCCAATGATTCTGTGATGATTCTATGACGATTTCCTCCCTGGGATGCTGGAGCACAGGGGTGCAGCAGCAGGAAGTTCTAGGGTGACTTGATGAAAAACTCTAGCAGGGAGAAGCTGATGGGGAGAGTTCTTGTCAAGGGCTGGGCTGCAGAAAGGCTCTGCCTGAGACTTGATCCTCTGCACACCGAGGCCACTGCCACAGGTTGTGCCCCACCTGCAGGAAGGCAGAGGTGGCAGCTGTGGGGAGAAGCAGTCAGGACAGGTGCCCCTCAGCTGCACATCAAGGGATTGCATCCCATGGATGGCATCTTCAGCACGGGCCATTGCATCCCCAGGGCCAAGCCTCTTCTTCCCAGGCCAGTGTCCCAGCAGGACTCTGTCCCTTCTGCCTTCTATCTGGTTTTGAGTGTTCCTGAATCCAATTCCAGCTCCTGAATCCAGTTCCCACCTGCTGCTGAGTCCAGTCTGGGACTTGCCCAGGGGGTGCAGTGGTGCCAATGGTGCTGTCATTGCCATCAGGGGTTGGGTTGGCTCTTGGTTTGTAACTGTGTGTCTCTATTCCATAGGATTGTTCTTCTTTCCATCCCAGCTGGTTGAGTTTCTTTTCTATCCCATCTGTCTCTCTCCCTTCTTCCCTTTCTCTTCCCTTTGGGAAGGCAGAGGGCTTCATGGAGAGCCTCTGGCAATCCTCTGGTGGCCAGCCCAGCCCTGATTTTTGACACCCAGGAGCTATGAGATGTTGATTTCAGATAGTGTTGGAGGGAATGAAGGACAGAGGAGGCTACTGGGAAAAAGAGTAGACCCAGACAGGTTCATCTAGTGCACAAGTCCTTTGCCCAGCTTCATGTTTTGATGAGGTGGCATGACCTGAGCAAGGAACAGACACCAGCAGGAGGAAATCATCATCTGCTCTTGAGCAGAGTTGGGCAAACAGGTAGACCAAGCCAGTGAGGAGAGGGGACAGCTCTTCCCTGCCCATGGCTGCATTGTCCAGCTCCAGAAGCCTGGATGATTCCTGGTTGGATGCCATTGTCAGTGCCACCATGTCACTGCTCTGCCTTGCAGAGAGCTGAGGAGAGAAAGGTGTCAAATTGCAGTAGGGGTTGATCAAGCCCAAGAAGTGATGGATGCTGGCAGCTCACTGATCATCAGCCCATCTTCTGGCCAGAGTGCTGAGCTGTCAGACAGGATTCTCCTGTGGTTGGTGGTGTTGTTGTTTTAAAGTTGTGTTTATGAAGGAGGCAGGAGCTGGCAGATGGCAGTGAAGGCAAACAAATCCCCTTCCAGCACAAAACAAGTTCCTTTCCTGGCTTTTTTTTTATTATTATTTTTTTTTTCCTGTGGAGTTCTGTTCTGGAGTGCTGTGAGATACAAAGTAGTAATCCCTCCTTAATCCATCAAAATGCCATTTGTTCAGACTCTTCTTTTCACTGCTAATTGTGCTGCTGGAGCTAAACCTTGACACTTCCCATCAGCCTGATTTTCAAGGGAGCACCATGAGCTCAGGGTTAATCTTCCAAAGCTGGTTTAATGTCCTCTGCTGTGGCCACCCCTGCCCAGGCAGAGCAGGGATTTACCCCAGGATGGGCCCCAGCTCCTGGTGTGCAGGTTGTGTTTGCAGGAAAGGCAATTCCTTCCCAACTCCTTGTTCCCAGAGGTCCCCAAAGTCTGACATGACTAGGTTTGCAACAAAACTCCAAAATACCAAAATAAAGAATTAAATAAGTAGGTCTGATGTTGTGGGAAGATGAAGGGATGGGAAGGAGAAGGAGAAGGAGAAGGAGAAGGAGAAGGAGAAGGAGAAGGAGAAGGAGAAGGAGAAGGAGAAGGAGAAGGAGAAGGAGAAGGAGAAGGAGAAGGAGAAGGAGAAGGAGAAGGAGAAGGAGAAGGAGAAGGAGAAGGAGAAGGAGAAGGAGAAGGAGAAGGAGAAGGAGAAGGAGAAGGAGAAGGAGAAGGAGAAAGAGAAGGAAAGTGGCCTCACTAGGGCAGAGTAGAGGGGCATCTGTATGACAAGGGGGAACCACTCCATGCTCCTGACACACATCATGTCAGGGGAGGTTAATTTTCAATTAAGGAGCAGACAGGCTCTGTGGTCTAAGTGTGACCAGTTGTAGCCATGGTCCTACAGAGAAGGCTGATGACAGACAGGAGGCTGACAAGCACCAAGGTATGAGTTTCATCACTCCAGAGGCATTTGAGGTCAGCAGAAGGGATTTCATTGCTGGCTTCACAAGGCAGCTCTCAGTTGGAGAGTTTGGTCCTATTCCAGAAGCCTGGGGAAGGGAAAACATCAATCAGGATTTCAGAGCAGAAGTTCAATTCCCTTTCTCATCCTAGGGAAAACCAGGACTTCCATGACTCCTATTGGACAGCCCTGCTGTCGGACACCACAACACATGTCAGGCCTAGGCAATGGCTGGTGTTAATCCTGCCAGGCTGAGGCACAGGTCTTAATTCCCTGTGCTCTTGGGGTTCTTAAAGGAAAATGTAGAAGGGGGAACTTATCAACCTGAACATGCTGGAGCTTCCGGCTCCATGATGCAGCACAGGGGTCAGGGGCCTCTGTAGCCCCTTATGGAATCATTCTGGATGGAAAAGACCTTGAAGATCATTCAGCCCAGCCATTCTCTAATTCTAATGATGCTAAACCATGTTCCACATCACCACATCTCTGCCTCTTTTAAACACCTACGGGGATGGGGGTTCAACCACCTTCCTGGGCAGCCTGTTTTGGTCTTTGAGAACCCTTTCAGTGAAGAAATTTCTTTTAATGTCCAACCTAAACCTCCCCTGCTGCAACCTGAGGCAATTTCCTTTTGCCCTGTCACCTTTTCCCTGGGAGAAGAGACCAACCCTCACCTGGCTCCAACCTCCTCTCATGGATTTGTAGAGAGTCAGAAGGTCTCCCCTCAGCCTTCAGACTGAACAGCCCCAGATCCCTCAGCTGCTCTTCACCAGACCTCTTCTCTAGGCCATTCATCAGCTTTGCTGCCTTGCTCCAGCCCCTCAACATCCTTCTTGGATTGTGGGCCCAAAAACTCAACCCAATATTTGAGGTGCAGCCTCACCAGTGCTCAGCACATGGGGACAATCCCTGCCCCTGCTGTTTTCAGTCACATCACTGCTTCTGGAGAAAGCCTCTGACAGAAGAAGAAAGAGATAGGAGCAGCTGAGCCAGCTCTTGTCTCTGCTGTCTCTTGCAATTTCAGACACAGCTTTCCAGAAGCTAAGCCAAGCCTGAGCTTTTGTGGAGCAGCAATCCCTGGTGACCAAACACTCTGTTCAGAGAGACAATAATCAACTTTTCTCTCTGCAAAAAGTCGTTTCTGAGCCTTCTGTTGGCAAAGCAAAACCATTCCTTTGTGCTGCTCTCCCAGCATCCCCATGCATCCTGGGAAAAGTGAGGATGGGAATAAAGTGGCACAAAAAGCCTCAGTGATATAATGCCCAGGGCAGCAGATCTGGAGTTTGGGAAAACAAAAGGCAGAGAAGCACAATAGCAAAAAGAGCTCAGGTGCTGGTGAAACATCTTCTCTCAAGGTGTGGGGAAGAAGAGCTTCAATCTTTTTGTTTCCAAATTCCTTTCTGTGGGAACTAACCATGTTCACTTTTGGGCCCCTCACTCCAAGAAAGACATTGAGGTGCTGAAGAATGTTCAGAAAAGGGCAATGAAACTAGTGAAGGGTCTGGAGAAAAAGACCCTTGCAGGTCTGGTGAGGAGCAGATGAGGGAACTGGGGGTTTTCAGCCTGAAAAAAACAAGGAGGCTGAGGGGAGACCTTCTGCCTCTCTACCACTCCCTGGAAGAAGATTGGAATGAGGTGGGAGCTGGTCTCTTTACCCTAGTTTTAGGTTGGATATTAGGAAAAATTTCTTTCCTGCAAGAGTGGTCAGGCATTAGAACAGGCTGCCCAGGGAGGTGGTGGAATCACCATCTCTGGAAGTGTTCAATACATGTGTGGACATGGCACGCCAGGGCAGGGTTTAACAGCCATGGTGATGTTGGATGGATAGTTGCAGTCAATGGTCTTGGAAGTCTTTTCCAGCTGAAACAGTTCTATGATTCTGTCTTGTGGCATGCAGCAGGCACTGAAGATGATAATCACAGAATCACAGAACCACAGCATGGTAGGGGTTGGAAGGGAGCTCATCATTCATACACTATTTTCAGGCAAGAAGCTGCTTTTTGGTTGTTGGTTGTTGGTTTTTTTTATTTGACCAGCAAATTGCCTCTTTGTGGGATTTACCATGATTTCCTTCTCCATATTTTATCACCAGCTGAGATGAAGGAGAGTTTGAAGCATGTGGCTGATCTGGGCAGTAAAATGTTTAGTATTTCTATTTCTAGCAGCCCTCCCTGCTTTATGCTGCTGATTCCTTTGATCAGGTTTGAACCTTTTTATTTGTTTCTGCATTGCTCACCTGAATCCCCACCTTCATGCACGGAAATAATGGGAGCCTGAGGTTTTATAGAATTCCCCTTGGCCAAGACAGGAAAAACTAAATTTTTTTGCTGATAAAGGAGGAAAACCCATACCTTTTTGCATGACACTTACCAAGATCAGACTTGATCTGGCCCTGGACCACCTGATCTAGTTGCAGGTGTCCCTGCTGACTGCAGGGGGCTTGGACAAGATAATCTTTGAGGGTACCTTCCAACCCCATGCAATCTGGGGATCTGTGAAGGAAAAAGCATCTGTAGTTCCTCTCCATTCTTCACACCCAGCTCTAAGCCAAGGTGGCTCCAGCTCTTTATGGCTTCTTTTATCTCAGGGAGCAGGCTTTGCAGGCTCTTCTCTCACCCCATTGATTTTCCATTACTTGGCTTGAACTGGTTCTTATTCTCTGAGGTCAGTGGTGGGTTTTGCTTAAAAATTTATTCTTCTTCTTCAGCTTTTGCTTCCTGGTTTGCATCCTATTCCAGTTGTGGTTTTGGAAGCCTTTATAACTTTTCCTTTCTTTTCTCTCTAGTAATTGTGTTTTGTTTTCTCTTCCTTGCTTGTCATCATTCCACCTTTCCATCCAGGAACTCTGGGGAGAAGGACTTGGAAGTCCTGGTGAACAAAAAGGGTGACGATGAGGCAGCAATGTGCCCCTGTGGCCAAGAAGGCCAGTGGCATCCTGGCCAGTCACAAGTGGTGTGCCTCAGGGCTCAGTGTTGGGACCACTTCTGTTTAACATCTTTATTGATGACCTTGATGAAGACATAGAGTGTGTCATCAGTAAGTTCACAGATGACACCAAGTTAGGTGGGAGTGTTGATATGGACAAGGGTAGGGAGGCTCTCTAGAGGGACTTGGATAGATATTGGACTATCAAAATCATGTTTGGGTTTGTCAATAAATTATCTAATATCCAAGAGTAATGGGACATCCTGACACTAGCCATATTAAGCATCTAGCAATCACTAAAAGTCAGTAATTCATATCTGAGTATTATTTTAATACCCATTCTTTCTCAGTAACACTGGTTTCACAACCTGTCCCATTTCCACCCCATTTCCACCCCTTTTTGACCTCAAATCCCAGAGCACCTGAGCTCTGTTGGAGTCTCCTCCCACCCCAGGTGTGGCCACTTTGCCCTCCCCACCCACTCCCCTTTTTAATCCCACCAGGAAAGGCAGGAGCCCCAAGCTGAGCCCATCTGGGCTGGAGGATCCTCCTCTTCACACCACTGGTGAGTACTCCTGGTGCACACCATGTGATTGGGGGGGGACAAAGGCTGGGGGGCCTGGTGGCCCCCTGGCCAGGTAGGGCTAGGATTGATGACTGCTGCAATATCATCCATGGATGCTGGCTGAGCTCCTCTGTGGGGTGTCTTGGGTGGTTGAGGGTCTTGCCTCCAGCTCTGGGGTGGGTGCAAAAATGGTGGTGGTGGAGCAGGAGCTGTTTAGGCAGGGTGGAGGATGGTGTGGAGGGAACAGGAACTGCTTTGGGAAGATGAAGGTTGGTGGGGAGGAAGCAGAGGGGTTTTACTAGATGACCTTTAGAGGCCACTTCTAAGTCTGGTGATTCTATGATCTAGTTCCAACCCCATTGCCATGGGCAGGGCCATCTTCTACTAGACCAAGTCAGCATCTTTCAGGGCATTTTTTTTTTTTAAGTGTGCATAGATGTCAAAACATAATATGGTAGCTATGATGAACTGAGGGATTTGGGATTTGAACCTAACTTATTTTGAAATTAAGATCTTCTGTGTGTTGACATAAGAAATGAAATGATTACATGAAATTTAAGAGTGAATAAAAATTATTGGCATGAGAACCATTTAAAATTGCACTGAATTTGTGGAAAGGGTTTGGCTATTCCAGTGCTATTGCTCAGCAAGAGTTAGTCTTTGAAGGGTAGGCAGTGGAAACAGTGAAGTAAATTCGTAACTCCAAGACAAGTTGTCTTATCAATATATTAAATAATGTCATTCTAGAAAGCAAATTCCATAATCCATGCCTAATTTTGCAGCTTGACTCAACAAATTTTGATTCAGAAAGAGGGTAGGAAGGATATTCTAGGAGAGTTGGGCTAGATGATCTTCAGAGGTCCTTTCCAAGCTTCCAAACACACTGAAATATATGGAAATAAATACTCTTGTGTCTACTGATGTAATTTTTGTTTTCCAGAAATGTGTTAATTTAAAGCTAATTATTTCAGCAACTAACCTCAAAGTTTTGAGTCTTGTATTTAAACAGATTCCCTTTACAAGCCTTCACAGTACCTCAAAACTAAGTTTGGCTTCTGAGCTAGAAAAATAGTAACTGCTGTAGCAAATGAGCAACTTGTTGGAAGTTTGCTGTGCCTCTGTGAGAAATTAAGTAATTGTCCTTCTTTACTTATTTACCTTTATTTACTTCCTTTTTTAGCAGCTCTTCTCACTGAGGGCAAAATGCAACATGCATTGTGATGTAATAAGAAATCTTTTATCATTACAAATTTGTGTTTCAAGCCTTTCTGCAGCTGAGAGTTTGTACGCATGTGGAAGGGTTGGGGTTTGTATTCTAGCATCTCTTTAAAGTGACAGCTGAGGTTTTCAGGCACTAGTCTCCTTGTGGAGCCCAAGCTGCTCTCTTTTTATTTCAAACATTTTATCCACACTTCCTGCACAGTGTGGAGATTGATAATTTGGCACAAGGTAGTTTGAGTTATGGATATGAACTACAGCACAGGAAGTTCCATCTCAACACGAGGAGGAACTTCTTTACTGTAAGGATCATGGAGCACTGGAACAGGCTCTCCAGAAAGGCTGTGGAGTTTCCTTCTCTGGAGATTTTCAAGACTCCTCTGGATGCATTCCTGTGCAACCTGCACTAGATTCTATGCTCCTGCTCTGGCAGGGGGGTTGGACTCAGTCTTCAGAGATCCCTTCCAACCCCTAACATCCTGTGATCCTGAGGTGCACAAAGAAGAGTGTGGCCAGCAGGTCAAGGGAGATTTTCCTCCTCCTCTACTCTGCCCTGGTAAGGACATATCTGGAGTCCTGGGCCCACTTCTGGGCTCCCCAGTTCAAGAAGGACAGCAACTGCCTGAAGAGGGTACAGAAAAGGGCTACAAAAATGCTGAAGGGGCTGGAACAGCTCTGTGATGATGAAAGAATGAGAGAATTGAGGCATTTTAGTCAGCAGCAGAGCATACTGAGGGGGATCTCACCAATGCGGATCAATATTTCAACAGTGGATGCCAGGAGGATGGGTCCAGTCTTTTTCAGTGATGCTCAGTGACAGGACAAGGGGCAATGTGCACAAACTGGCACATAAGAAATCCCATCTAAATATGAGGAGGAACTCCTTCAATTTAAGGGTGTCAAAGCCCTGGAGTAGGCTGCCCAGAGACGTGGTGGAGTTTGCATCTCTGGAGACATTCCAAACCCACCTGGATGTGTTCCTGTGTGACCTTCTCTAGGTGATCCTTCATGATGCCCAGAAGTACCTTCCAACTCCTACCATTCTATGATTTTTTTTGTTTGTTTTCTCTGTATCCTTTTCCCATCCTTTTTCTCCCCTCTTCCTCTGTTCTTCCTTCTTCTCTTCAGGCTTTCAAAGGTGGAGATCCATTCTTTCCCCCCTCAGAACCTATTCCTGCTTCATACAGCAGTGCCCACTACTCCTACCATGAACCCACCACCAAACCCTGGTCACAGGTGCTGTGAGCTAGGAAGCATGGCTATACCTGGGAAGAACCCTGCTGTAAGCAAATCTAGGCTAAAACCTGACCTTACCAAACCAGCAGAATTCCCTTGGGGTTTTGCTGCAGCTCAGGCTGTGTTTGTTTTAAGCTTTCTGTTAAACATTTTTTTTTAAAATCTTCTTCACACATCCAGGCTTGTGGCTGCTTCCCAAGCTTGCCAGCAAGTGTTCATCACCTCATGTTCAAGAGGTCTGCAAAAAGCATCTGCAGCAATTAAACTTGGGTTGAACCCAGCTCCTTTCTCTGCCAGTGGCAAGTTAGACCAGGGATGCCAAACAACCTCTCATGAATGAGTTATTTCCTTGTGAGGAGATTAAACACAACCTTCTTTGGTCCTTGCACATGTGTTTGAGAAAGCAGCAGCTGATGCTGCTTAATTATACTAAAAAGTGAGGAGGGGCAGATGCCAATTAATGTTATTTAATGGCAGTTATTGGTCAGCAGTGGAAGGGCTGGAGCTGCAGATAGGCATGAGGTGCCCCATGGCCAGGGCTGAGCAGGACCCAGCTGCCTCCAAGGGATTCCAAATGCATTTGTAGTTGTTCTCAGAATGCAAGACAATGAATGTGGCATGGATTGCAAGCCCAAGGTTCCCATTTGCAGGGTAATCAGCTGCTGTGTTGGTTCCCTGTGAAAGCAGCAGGTACTCTTAGAGCCATGCTCACCTGGTTTCACTAGGAGAGCACCTCTGAAACACAACTGCACTGTCCTCAGCTTAGGAGAGAAGTGCCTGGAGTTAAAATCCTCAAGTGACAGGGTTCCACCTACCCCTAGAGCGAGGAACTCCACATGCAGGAGTGCTGGTGGACAACAGGCTCCCTGGAGCCAGCAGTGTGTCCTTGTGGCCAAGAAAGCAAACAGTCTCCTGGGGTGCATGAAGATGCACCTGTCACCAGCAGGTCAAGGTGGGTCAGTGCTTACAATGCCATACTGTCACAAGAGATCAAGAGTTAGTTAAGCAGAAATTCTTTACAGTGAGGGTGGTGAGATGCTGGGACAGGTTGCCCAGGGAGGTTGTGGATGCCTTTTCCCTGGAGGTGTTCCAGGCCAGATTGGATCAGGCCTTAAGCAAGCTGGTCTAGGGTTAGGTGTCCCTAACTAGGGAACATAGATGATCTTTAAGGTATCTTCTAACCCAAACCATTCTAGGATTTTGATTTTTTGCAAAACCACCACCAAAGCAGAAAGATGGTGGAGCTATGGAGGTACATACAGGCTCTTCTGGGCAATGCTTTGGCTTTGGAAGGAGACTTCAATTTCCAGAGCTTCCAAGGAGAGGAGGATTCATTGTGCTTGTGGTGATCTGCAGACTTGGTGATGGCCAATAACCCTGGGCACCTGTGGGTTGGAGGAACCCTGTTAATCCTGGTCCTGCAGATGTGCTGGGAGCCAGCACAGCAAACCTCTTGAGCCCCATGACATCAGCGCTGAGGAACAGGCTCAAGTCAGCATTTTCCTCACCATGCTGCAAGGTAATTTTCCTGCTCCTGCCTATATTTAACTTTCCCCCTTGGACTAAAAGCTTGTTACAAAAATTCTGTCAGCTGAAGAAAGGAACAACGCCTGGCTTGTAGCCTGCACTCAGTGGTGAGAAGTCTGCAATTACAGCACTTGAAAAAAACCCACAATAACAAACCCAAAAACCCCCAAAATGCCAGAAACAAAAACAGAGCAAAGACTGTGTTCCAATTTCCCTGCATTTCTTCCTTGCTGTTGTTTTTCTTGCACAGATAAGAAATAAAATGTGGAAGGTGAACTGCGGATGGAGAGAAACACAAAACAAATGCAATAAACATCCTGGATTGTCCTTTGCCTGCCAGAACATCAACTGCAGAGAAGCAGCAGAGCCCATGGAGTGTGGAAGTGCTTTGAAGGACACAGACTGATCTGGAGTTGGGTCTTAAAATGCTCATTACTCTCCCAGTCCTGCTGGAAATTGGTGATGTCACCATTGTCCTGTGTTGGGCATGCTCTGGGCTCCTCAGAGACTCCTAGGCTGGGGGCTGCCTGGGAAGCACCATCCCACAAGAGGCTGTCCAGCAGCACCTTGACCAATCTGATAGAACCATAGAACAGTTGAGGTTGGAAGAGGCCTTGGAGGTCATCAAATCCAACCACTCACCTGGAGCTCCACTACCACTGCCTAGCCACTGCCTCAGCACTGGCAATGAAAAGACTGCTGATCCCTTTGGTCTTCTTCTGGCCTTTTGCAGAAACAGAGTCTGTGCCTGCAGCTTGCAGGGCTGTGGTGTTTTTTTTTAAGGCTGTACCTTTAATTTCTTTTCACAGAGTTGGAGCAGAAAAGTTAAAAGAATGTAAATAAATCCCAATTGGATGTAAGAAAGCAAAATAATGATTATTGTAAACACTTCCATTGGAGAGAGAGAGAGAAATGTTTAAGAGTCAGTACTCCAAGCACAGGCAGTCTGTCTGTCTGGTGTTTGTCTGCTGGGCAGTCTGTGATTCTCTTCTGCTTTTTGCAGATAACACACACCTGCATCCTGACCTTGAAAACTAAGTTTTAACCTCTCTGCTTCTTGGCTTTCTTCCCTTTGCCAGGGGGGCCTGGGGAAGGGGAAGGGGGGGTGGGGGGGGGAGCTTTCCTGACTTTGGCCAGGAGGGTTTTGTGCTGTTTCTGTTAATTGTACATATTTGTAAATATTGTAAATACTCTATACTTTTATGTATTCATTGCATTCCATTGGAGCCTGTACTTCTTCCCTGTAAATACAGCTTCATTTGCTTCTGAACTGAGCTAGTCTGGTATTCTTAATGCGGGAGGGGAATTTCAGCCCACCACACTACAACAAGGGCCACCCAGCGTTCACCTGCTCTAGTTTGGGGTTAGGGTTGTTGGTTGCCCTTCCCATCTGCAGAGCTTTGCTGCCCAGAGGGTGGTCCCAGCCCCACTCTCAGCAGTGGCTTCACTCCACTATTAATGAGGGGCAGTGGCTCCAATCAGGCTGGTTAGCTGAAGGAGCAGTACTGCACAGGGAGCATTATCTGTTGATGATGCTCTGCAGTAGGTTGAGGTGGAGGCATCTGACACTGATAAACTGGGCACTGCTCTGAGCTGGGTGTTGGAAATGCAGGACAGATGGGGAATGAATTAATTGAAGGAAAGGTTTACTGAGTATTTAAGGAGGGCAATTATGGGCAGCCTTCTCATCTGACCACTTGTGAGCAGCCTTTTCTTGGGAGATAAAGGCAGAGCAATGAGCATTGCAAACCAGCCTTCAGACCTCACCCTTTTTCTTTCTTTTTAACTTCCTGCCAAATTTGTGATTTTCAGGACACAGTCAGTAGATGTGAACCTAGATGTCGTGGCAGCCACAAGAAATGGGGGGTTGGGGTTGAAGGGACCTCTAGACATCATCCAGTCCAACCACATTCCTCAAGCAGGGGCACCCACAGCAGCTTGCCCAGGATCACAATGGATAATTGGGGTTTGAAATATCTTCAGAGAAGGAGGCACTACACCCTCTCTGGGCAGTCTGCTTCAGGGCTCCAGCCTCATACCAAAGAAGTTTCTCCTCATCTTCAGGTGGAACATCCTGGGTTCCAGTGATTCACTGATTCTGGGATTCTATGGACCACTTTGCAGGCGATCAGAGTAAGCTTAGTGCCCATGTGCTGATGGTGAGACAAGACTCTGCTCCACATAGCCTCTGTGCAGGATCCTGCCAACACCACCAGCAGCTCTTCCACTGGGAATGACAGAGATCTGCAGCAGCTGGCTTCACCTGGTCGCTGTCACACACAGGAGAATCTCCTTGTGATGTAGAAACACCAAACCTCCAGGTTCTCCTCCAGCCTTTGACTTCATTTATGCTGCATGTAAGGAAGTCAATAAAGTTGTCATTCTTTTCTCTTCTTGGTGAATACTTAAGGACATGCTGAGGGGACCTGAGAATATTTTAAACACAGACCTCTTTAGCATGTTGCACTCAGAAGCAGTGCTTTGTTATTTTTTCCCCTCTTATTTGTGTTCCAAACACAGCCTCTGGGAAATAAACCACAAAGGAGTCAAGGTTTTGTTCTTCTCCTCTCCCAGGTGTTAATGTAGAGCTGAAGCCCTTGGGATGTACATTTCCACTGTCAGCAGCTGCACATTTTTTTGTCAAGAACATAAACATCTGCACAGAGAAGGGTTTCAGTGGTTTGCAATATTCCAACACTGGTTTCTTTTTTTTTTTTTTTTTGAAGTTAAAAATATGAGTCCAAGACAGCAGGAAATTTGGATCAGAGGAGACTGAAAGGATGAAAAATGTGTACTGACTGAAGAATGTCTCAGGATCAAATTGCAGAATTTTGAGGAAACCATCATCTGAACTTTCTGGAAAGGTTCAGCGCTGGGCTGGCCATGAGGATCACCATGAACCCCTCTGGCTTCCCAAAGGGAAAAGAGAGGGAAGAAGGGAGAGAGACTGATGGGATGAGAAAGAAACTCAGCCATCTGGGATGTAAAGAAGAACAATCCTATGGAATAGAGTGACACAGTCACAAACCAAGAGCCAACCCAAGCCCTGGTGGCAATGACATCACCATTGGCAGCACTGATGCTGGGGACAGGCACAGGGCAAGTCCCAGACTGGACTCAGCAGCAGATGGGAACTGGATTCAGGAGCTGGGTGCTGGAACTGGGTTCAGGAGCACATATCAGAATGGAAGGCAGAAGGGACAGAGTCCTGCTGGGACACTGGCCTGGGAAGAAGAGGCTTGGCCCTGGGGATGGCCCACACTGAAGATGCCATCCACGGGATGTAGTCCTTTGTTGGGCAGTTGAGGGTCACTTTTCCTGGCTGCTTTTCCCCCACAGGTACCACCTTTGCCTTCCTGCCCCCAAGGTGAGGCACAAGCTGTGGCAGTGCCCTTGGTGTGCAGAGGAGCAAGTCTCAGGCAGAGGCTTTCCGTAGCCCAGCCCTTGTTAGGGACTCTGCCTATCCTCACTGTCCCACTGGCATCACTCTGGAGTGTGGCTGCTCAGACATCAGTGTGGTGCCACTGACAGCAGATGACCACAAAGCAGCTGCAATCCAGACTAGGGCTGCCCAGGGCCCGAGGGACCTCAGCAGCTCTCCTGCTGACACTTCGTGCTCCCTCTCTGCAGAGCAATCTGTTATGAAGACAGCTCTGGGCTGAACTGGCCGCTCTTCGTCCGGATCGATTTGTATCTCCTCTCCAGGAACTGGCAGCTGAAAAGCTGAGATACAAATTCCAGCTGAATAAAACATGAACAGAAAATCTTTAACAGTGATGCCACCGAGCTCAGGAACCTCTCATCTCTCTGAGTTATGCTGCAGTGTAATGAGAGCTCTGCACTGCTTCTCAGTTTGCCCATGCATGTTCTCCACATGCAAACCCTTCCCAGCCAGTGTGGAGGCACATCCCCCCTACCTCTGCCACCACCACATCACCCATCACTCGCCAACACACCAAGAGGATGTGGATGAGCAGCTTCATGTCTGCTTGAATCCACTAAACTCCTACACACAACCAAACACCTCTCCTGACCCACAGCATGGGCAGGAAGACTCCAATAGGTCACCCAATGCCCTGCAACCAGCCACGTGCAGGCACAAGAGATATCACTCAGTGTATCCAATCTGCACTTTGGTCTGTACTTTGTCTTCACACGGGGGTCCCAAGAAGAAAATGGTATGGCTTGATGGTGGTAACAGCACTGTGCCTTCAGACAGCTCATCTGCTATGAGAGACATGGAGATGTTGGAGTGGGGCCAGAGGAGGCCACAGCAATGATGGGAGGGCTGGAAGCCCTCCACTGTGAGACCAGGCTGCAAGAGTCAGGATTGTGCAGCCTGGAGAAGAGGAGGCTTCAGGGAGACCTCTGCCTTTCAGTGCTCCAAGGGGTTGAGCAAAAAGCTGGGGACAGAATTTCTGAGCAGAGCCAATTGTGACAGAACAAGGGATGATGGTTTGAACTAAAAGAGGGACATTCAGACTGGAGAGAAGGGAGAAATATTTTGACACTGAAGTGGGAAAAGCCTGTCCCAGGTTGACCAGAGAGGTGGGAAATGCCCCATCCCTGGAACCGTTGCAGGTCTGGGGCTCTGAGCAACCTGCAGTAGATGCAGATGTCCCTGATGACTGCAGTGGTTGGACTGGATAATCTTGACAGGTCCCTCCCAACACAAACCAGTCTATGATTTTTCTGGTCCCGTAAGCCCAGCCTGGGCTGTACAGAGCACACCAAAGGGCTAGAACACAGATTCCAAGGCCAGCAGAAGTGTCTGAGTGAGGAATTGCTGGAGTGTGCATCCATGGGAAGCAAAAGTCTGGATGGAAAACAAACCAGAAACCCCAGGAATAGAAAAGCTCTAAGGTTCTGATGCAGCTGTGATAATTTTGGGACCCTTTTTGAGATCAGTTTCCCTGTCTCAGGGGTTATTAAATTGACTCCCTCAGGGGATTCCCTAAGCAGAGGCAGCTCTGGAAGTGAAAAAGTATCAGAAAGACTCTCAGGGGTGAATTTCAGCATGTTCCAGAACAGGAGCCTGCACAGCAAATGATCACCACCAGCAGCAGATGCTGACAGAATGAAACTATCAGGTACAACACAGCCTTTCATAGAACCATAGAACTGTTGAGCTTGGAGGACACCTTTGAGATCACCGAGTCCAAGCACTCTCCTAGAGCTCCCAATCCCACCACCGCTGCTAAACTACTACCACTACTACTACCACTAAACCATGCCCCTCAGCACCACATCCACATCTTTGAAACGCCTCCAGGGATGATGAGTCCACAACCTCCCTGGGCAGCCTCTTCCAGTGCCTGAGAAACCTTTCTGTGAAGAAAGTGTTCCTAATACACAACCTGAAACTCCCCTGGTGTAACTTGAGGCCATTTTCTCTTGTCCTATCACTTTTGCAAGTAAGATGACACCAACCCCCACCTGGCTCCAACCCCCTTGCAGGGAGTTGTAGAGAGCAATGAGGTCTCCCCTCAGCCTCCTCTTCTGAAGAGTAAACAGCCCCAGGTCACTCAACTGCTCCTCACCAGACCTGTTCTCCAGATCCTTCACCAGCTTCATTGCCCTTCCCTGCACATATTCCAGCCCCTCAATGTCCTTCTTGGACTGAAGTACCCAAAACTGAACCCAATCTCAAAAGTGTGGCCTTACATGCTCTCCCAGATCGGTGTGGACTGGGTCAGGAAGGTGGAAGGGTGTTTTCTCTCCTCCAGCCTTAGCTCTGAAGGATGGCAGAGGGTTGGTGCTCTTTGACACTAGGGAATTCACAGATTCATAGGATGGCTTGGTTTGGAAGGGACCTAGGTTAGGATGCCTGAGGAGGGTGTGGCTGGCAGCTGGGCATGCTCTCCAAACACATCTGAAGTCTGGCAGCTTGGACACGCATGGGTCCAGAGCAGCCCTGCATGCTCGTGGATCCACCAGAGGAGCAGGCTGGATGGTGGAAGTTGAAGGTAGGCACCGTGCAGTGTACACAAAGATACTTGGACAAAGGCAACAGCAGTGAAACCAGTGGCAGCCTCAATTGCTCCACTTTATTAGGTGGTGACAAGGGGCCATAAATCCCCATCTGCAAAGCATCGCTTACGTCTGTTTGGACAACTGAATAAGGAGGCCTGAAATATTGTCCTATTTACTTTCAAGGCACAGACCCAAGGCACTCTTTGTTACCTCATAAAATGCAGCGTGTTGAAGTTAATGCCTTCTTGCCAGCTGCTTTCTGCTCTCTCTGGCCAGACACAGCCTCCCTTTTTCAAGACTGCACCACCACCTCAGACACCAAAAGGACCTCATTTGGAATGCGTGTGCTCACTTGCCCCAAGGCTGAAGGAAATGCTGATTTTCTGGGTGCCTTGCACCAGCAACTAGCTGATACCAGCATGACACAGGTGCATTTCACAAGTGACATTTCACTTCCAACCACACTGACCTGCTTTTCTCCCTTTGTTTTTGCCCCAAAGAGGACAACGTGCTGCTGGGAGGCAGAGGTGATCAGGTGATGGACACTGCTCCTGGGTGAGGGGCAGGGGGCAGAGGATACTTGGTCCATGAGGGCTCAGGTGGAAAAAAGTTCGCTCATGTTTTGCCCTCACAGCATCACTGGTTGTTCAAAGAATCACAGAATGACAGAATTTAGATCAGTTACTAGGAAAAATTTCCTTCTTGCAAGAGTGGTCAGGCATTGGAACAGGCTGCCCAGGAGTCACCATCCCTGGAGGTGTGCAAGAAGCATGCAGACATGGCACTTTGTTACATGGTCTAATGGCCATGCTGTTGTTGGGATGATGGTTGGATTTGGTGAGCTTAGAAGTCTTTTCCCACCCAAATAATTCCGTAATTCCATGATTCCATGAGTCATGGGTGTTGGAAGGGACCTCTGGCCATCATCTACTCCAACCTTCCACCTTCACTGTCACAAGGAGGTAAGTGACATTGTTGGACTCTAATGTAGGCCAGGTTGGATGGGGCCTTGAGCAGCCTGGTCTAGTGGAAGGTGTCCATGCCCATGTCAGAGGAGTTGGACCTAGATGATCTTTAAGGTCCTTTCCAAGTGAAATCATACTAGGATGCTGTGTTGTGGATTTAGTCCCTGTCCATCTCTTTGTTTCAACCCACTGACTCATTTTTGGGAAGCCCTTGGGACAGATTCTGGCTGCAAGCTGAGCAGCAGAGCCCCAAAAATGTGTCCCACTCGTCTCACCTGGGAGCCACCACTGTGGAGCGTTTGTGTAACTCATAATCAATGATTTATTCAGCATAAGTGATTTATTTTATTCAGCTTCTTTCGTAGCTAGAAGCAAAACTTCCTGCCTTCAGAGGTGTTTTTCATTTTTTCAGGCAGGAATAACCCAAAAGTGCTGCTTGCTCACCACAGCCAGGACAGCCCCAGCTCTGTTCCACAGTGATTCACGCAATCAAAGATGCCAAGATTTGTTTTCAGAGCCTTTCCCACAAGGCACATTCGCTCCCATTTCCTTGGTATGCAAACATTAAACAGTAGGCACTTGGCAAATTAAAATATTGATGAAGTTCCAGCTCTGAAATGGAGTGCACTGCTCCTTCCTGCTGCACCTCCAGGAGAAAAATCTCCAACTGGGGCAGACCTTACACTGCTATGAGCTACGTGAGGAGAGGAGCCCCCGCCACCAGCCGGGACTCTTTCATCTGGGCACCACAGCTCCTGTCCCTCTCGGGCTGAAGTCTGGCAGACCTTTCCCCCTCAGCTGTGATTGATTTGTGCAGCACAAGGCATGGTTGCGCTTCCCCCGCCCCAGCCGCCGCCTCGTTAGCAGCTCAGCGGGGGGTGCACAGCAAACAAGGCGGCACGACCGCGCCGCTCTCTCCTGCCACCCAACATGAAAAGCACAGCCAGCTCCGAGCCTGCTTTCCTCCTTCTTCTCTGTCTCTCCTGCTACAGTTGCTGGGTGATGAAAGGATGCTGCTCTCCTCAACCCATCCCTCCAGCTGAGATCCAGCAGTGGCAGATCTTCCAGCACAGCTCGCAGGTGGAGAGACACACAACTGAAGGGAGCAAAGACAGACTAATAGGAAAAGTAAAAGGATGAAATTTCCTTAATCACAACAATCCCCTTGAGATGATGTCCAGGGTCACTGCTGTACTTGTTCCAGGTTTTCAAGGCTTGGGAGTTGTGCAAGGACAGCTGGCAACCCATGTGACAGGGGTGTTGGAACTAAATGGTCTTTAAGGTCCCTTCCAACTCAAGCCATTATGTGATGCTGTGATGACACAGCTGTGTGTACAGCTCTGGAGCCCTCAGCACAAGAAGGACATGGACCTGATGGAGTCCATGGAGTGGCTCCAGAGGAGGCCACTAAAATGATCAGAGGGCTGGAGCACCTCTCCTCTGAGGACAGGCTGAGGGAGTTGGGATTGTTCAGCCTGGAGAAAATAAGTCTCCTAGGAGACCTTCCAGTGGCCTTCCAGTACCTGAAGGGGACTACAAAAAAGTTAGGGAGGGACTTTTTACAAGGGCTTGTAGTGATAGGATGAGGGGCAACGGATTGAAACTAGAGCAGAGTAGATTTAGGTTGGACCTTAGGAAGAAGTTCTTTACTCTGAGAGTAGTGGAACACTGGAACAGGTTGCCCACAGAGGTGGTGGAAGCTCCCTTCCTGGACATATCTAAGGCAAGGCTTGACAGGGCTCTGAGCAACCTGATCTGGTTGGGGGTGTTGGAAAATTTGGAAAAGACCTTTAAAGTCACCAAGCCCTGCCATGATTATAGGTTCTAATGGCAAAGACCACTGAATAACAAATAGAGAGCTGGTCTGAGGGAAACCCCCACAGATGGGAACAAGCACTCACTGAGAGAGGTTCCCATTCAGGACGTCTCTCTGCACAACCAACACACTGTGCAAACAGATCACAACCTCCCCACAGCGCTGCACTGAGGACACCAAGCTTCACCCTGAAGTTAGAGGAAGCAGTCTTAAAGTCCTTGGAAAATAAAAAAATTCTATCCTTAGTGAACCTGAGACATCAGTAATGAACTGGCCACCACCTTCTCAAGCTCCAGCAGAAAGCTAATTTGCTTGGTATAATTAGAAGTGTCATATTCAATAGCACCTTCTGATCCTTTCTGTGGAGAAGGATTAACAATAATTGGTGGTAATGCAGCCCCATTGATTCCTGTTTGGAGCTATGGATCAGGTAATTAGGCATAATGAAAAGCAGAGCTGAGAGAAGGATGTACACTTTCTGAAGCTATGGAGAGGTCATCATCTATGGCAACACTCATATTGATTAGCTTCATTGTACAGAAACCTGGCATTCTGGAGAGCAACAATGATGGCACTTCAAGTGCTCCCAGGTTCTGGCAGCACAAGATAAAGAGGCTGTGTAGGGCTATGAAAGAGCAGATGCAATGAGTGAGGAAGGAAGGAGAAGTGGGAATCATAGAATCACAGAATGTTTGGGTTGGAAAAGGCCTCTGTAAGGTCATCAAGTCCAACTGGCAAACTAAGACCACCATGGCCACTAAACCATGTTCCAAAGCGCCATGTCCACACATTTCTTGAACACCTTCAGGGGTGGGGACTCCACCACCTCCCTGGGCAGCCTGTTCCAGTCTTGCAGGAAAGAAATTATTCCTCCTGTCCAACCAAAACCTCTCCTAGTGCAATTTCAGGCCATTTCCTTTTGTTCTATCACTTGATGCTAAGGAGAAGAGACTGAACCCCACCTCACTACAGCCTCATGAGAGAGCTGAAAGCCCTCTGCTGTGAGTCCAGGTTGAGAGAGTTGGGGTTGTTCAGCAAGGAGAAGAGAAGGCTCCTTGGAGACCTTCTGGTGGTCTTTCAGTGGGTAAAGGGGCCAAGCAGAAAGCTGGAGAGAGCTCTTTGAGCAGGGCATGTTGTGACAGGTCAAGGGGTGATGGTTTAAACTCAAAGAGGGAGATTGAGACTGGAGAGAAGGAAGAAATGTTTGACAGTGAGGGTGCTGAGAGCCTGGCCCAGGCTGCCCAGAGAAGTGGGAGATGCCCAAACCCTGGAACCATTCCAGGTCAGGTTGTCTGGGGCTCTGAACAACCTGCTCTATTTGCAGATGATGTTGGACTAGATGCTCTTTAAGGTTCCTTCCAGCCCACACCATCTTGTGACTCTCTGCTGTAGTCAGCATGCTCTCCTTGCAGACACTCCCTGGGAATTCCTTTGGAACTATTCCCTCTCCCTTCCCTGGGAAGTCAGCCTGTGCTCATCAAGCACACAACATCACAAAAGCTTTTACACAGTTTAAACATTCAGTGCTAGACTTCACATTGGGAATGCAGGATGTGTGAAACAGGCTTGAAATAGGACACACACCAAAAAAGGGGGGAGGGGGGAGAGGGGAAGCCAAGACAGCCATGCTATTCCCCTGGGTTCTGCCACCTTGTTCTCAGAGCTGGAAGTTCTCAGCAGCCATAAGAGGGAGTATTATAAATATTCATACAGGCTCTGGGGGCTAAAATTAAACCTCCTTGGTGTTTTTAGTGCAATGGACCTGGGTAAACAGAGAATCCCCAGCAGGTGAACAGATGGAGCTGGGGTAGCAGTGGCCACCTTTTACCCCCCCGTGGAATCATAGAATTGTTTCAGTTACAAAAGCCCTCTAAGATTACCAAGTCCAACCATCAGCCCAACACCACCATGCTCCAAAGTGCCATGTCCACAGGTTTCATGAACATTTCCAGGCATGGCAATTCCACCACCTCCCTGGGCTGCCTCTTCCAATGCCTGACCACTCTTGCAGGAAAGAAATTGTTCCTCATGTCCAACCTAAGCCTTCCTTGGCACAATTTCAGGCCATTTCCTTTTGTTCTACCACCTTATACTAGGGAGAAGAAACCAACCCACACCTGACTCTGACCTCCTTTCAGGGAGGTGTAGTTGAGCTATGAGGTCTCCCTCAGCCTCCTCATCTGAGGAAGTGACATGAAATGAAATCTGGCAGTGCCCATGAAGTGAAAGGTGTGAGAAGGCAGTAGGCAGGGGCTGAGGATAAAACCTTGTCTCACAGCAGAGCCCCTGCTCATATCAGAGCTGTGCCCTCTTGTGTTGATGCACATCCTTGTGAGTCATAGAATCATGAAATTATAGAATGGTGGGGTTGGAAAGAACCTCTGGGCATCAGCCAATCCAACTCCCTGCTAAAGTAGGGGCACCCACAGCAGCTTGCCCAGCATCACAATGGCCAGCTGGCTCTAGAAACTCTCCAGAGAAGGAGGCTCCACAACTTCTCTGGGTGGCCTGCTTCAGGGCTCCAGCACCCTCACACCAAGCAAGTTTCTCTTCATGTTGAGGTAGAACCTCCTGTGTTCAGGTTTATGCCACTATGCCACCTGCTCCTTGCCCTGTCACAGGACACCATAGAAATGACCCCTTCCTCTTGACACACACCCTTCAGATATTTATAACTATCAGGATGCCTCATCTGGATGAGGCATGGTCCATGGAAAAAATCAGGTTCTTCTGGGTGGTGGCACAAGTGGAAGAGCCACAGGAAGCCAAGGGATGGACAATAAAGAAAACAAGCAAAACCCAACCAAGTGGAAATCAGCTGATGTATGTTGGTGAAGTGGAGGAAGCCCTCATAGCAGCAGGATGGAGGCCTCCAAGGTGTTTATTACATTGCTGGAAAAGGATCTTTGAAGTTGTCAAGGGTAAGGGCTGGGCTGGCCAGCAGATGAGTGCCAGAGGCTCTCCATGAATCCCTCTGTCTTCCCAGAGGGAAGAGAAAGGTTAAAAAAAGGAGAGATGACTGATGGGGTGTGAAAGAAGCTAAGCAAGCTGGAATGGTGTCATAGAATCACAGGGTCACAGAATAGAGAATCAAGGAATTGTTTGGGTAGGAAGAGACCTGTAAAATCATCAAGTCCACCCATCAATCCAACACCACCGTGGCCATTACATCATGCCCCAAAGTGCCATGTCCACACATTTCTTGAACACCTCCAAGGACTGTGCTGAATGAACCAGCACTGCTGTGATGGGCTCAGAGGATGCAGGTGACTGTCATTGCCACCACCATGAACATCCATGGAGCTGCTAAGCATTCGGAGACACGGCGAAGACAAACAACCTGCTTGGCTTCCTTCGTCGTTCAGAGCAGGAGAGCACGGGCTGGGGGAGGTTGCCACCAATAAAATGCCTTTGTCAGAACACCTGAGTCACGCTCCCTGGAATAAGCTGCTAATTTATTCTTTCCAGACAAATTCCTTTCACTTGCCTTTGGTTTATGTGTCATGAATTGCCAAGGGAAATGAGATTTAAGCCATTTATTTCATTGCGAGTTAGCGCGGCAGGAGCAGTAACAGTAAATGTCAGGAGAAGGAGCTGGAGCTGAGAAGCACCTTCACAGCCTTAAACTCCTTCTGAACTGCATCAGGATGGAGACCTGATGGCACAAACGTGCCACCAATGGCTCTGGTGTGGTCCAAGATGGCTTGCACCCCTATTAGCAGGAGAACCAGGTGGGTTTGTTGGGTGTTGGAAAGCTCCCTTGCATGATTTGCTTTCAATAAAGAAATAAAAATCTTTGGTTCATCTGCTTCTGCAGGTGAGTTTGTTCCTAAGCTTACCCCCCATGCAGTGTCCCACCAGCCCCAGCATCTGACTGGGGTGTCAAATGGACAGTTAGCAGTGGGCAGATGCATGAAATCAGACATCCACCAGAATCATGGAATCATAGAATCAAGAAAGTTGGAAGAGACCTCAAAGATCATCAAGTCCAACCTGTCACCCTAAACCTCATGACTATCTAAACCATGGCACCAAGTGCCACGTCCAATCCCCTCTTGAACACCTCCAGGGATGGTGACTACTCATTAAGCCTGTTTGTTCCACTTGCCTTAGAGAAAGGTAAAAGTGAGAAATGCAGCTCATCTCACACACCAAGAGGGATCTCCAGGAGACAGGACCCTCCCTTCATGATTCTCAGCTGCAGTGATTTGTGATCAGCTCTGGATCCCACACCAGGCTCATTCCCTTCAAGAGGCAGCGGCTCACAAGCTGAACCTACACCAAGACATGACCAGCACATATCCCCTGGATCATGTCTTCCCACCTCTGAGCTGTCTCAAGGAGAGAAGATGCTCTGAGTATAGCAAGAAGAGAGCCTACACAACATCTGCTCTGTAAGGGAACGCAGACGTGGGGTCACACTCACCCCAGGCTCTAGTCTGTGGCAACACATCTGTAGGCCAGGACCTCCCACCTTCCCCAAGAGATCCTGCATGGGAAGCAGCAGAATGTGAATTTTAGCTGAATTATAAAATCCTAGTATTGTTTTGGTTGGAAAAGGCTTCTAAGATCAGCAAGTCCAACTGTCAACCCACACCACCATGACCATTAAACCTTGGTCCAAAGTGCCATGGCCACATGTTTCTTGAACATCTCTAGGGATGTTGACTCTACCACCTCCCTGGGCATGACATAACCACAGGCTGGTTTGGGTTGGAAGAAACTTCTACAGGCTATCCAGTCCAAACCCCCCAAAGCCAGCAGGGCTGGTTACTCAGAGTAACAGAGCAGGTTACTCAGAGCCCCAGACAAACTGACCTGCAATGGTTCCAGGGATAGAGCATCTCCTACCTCTCTGGGTGACCTGGGACAGGCTTTGCCCACCCTCAGTGTCAAACATATCTCCGTTCTCTCCAGTCTCAATCTCCCTCTTTGACTTCAAGCCACCCCCCGTTGTCCTGTCACAACAGGCCCTGCTCAAGGTTTGTCCCCAGTTTCCTTCTCAGCACTGCTTTCCTTTCCTGGCTGCCACAGCTAAGCAGCTTTGCTTTTCCAGCACAATTCCCCACACCAAATATTTGTTCCCCAGTACCAGGAGGTGTTTTCATTTAGTTGGTGTTGCTAGGGAGTAGATTTAAGGTGCGTTGCAAAAGCTGCTTTCTTCTGCAGCAGCCACTCCAGGAGGAGAGGCAGTACAATAATTACTAGGGGATAGCTATATGGTAATTATGTTGGTGTAATTGATGAACCTCTCCAGGCAGGAAAAACCCTCTCTGATAATGGCAGAAAGAAACTCTTGGGTTTCCTGCCACTAGAAATTGCTTTATTGTCCAGTCAAAACCGTACAGGCTACCAGTCTGATGGGGAAATTTAGGCTAGAGGGGGAAAGATCTCCTCAGCAGCATTTATCTTAATCTATCCAGTGCCCCATCTGAAGGGCAGAGTAAATTCTGAGGTGTAATTAAGCTTTAGCCCAACAGCCTCAGATCCAATTGCATTCCCTGCCCTGCTGACTCCCTGTGCATTCTGCTGGCAGCACAACAAAGGTGTCACTGCTGGTTTTCACCCTACGCCAGGACATTCCTGCAAGGAGAGGTCTCTGCTCCAGCAGGGATAGTGCTGGCTGGGCTTCCCAATCTGTTTTCTCACTCCTTGTAAAGCAAGTTCATGACCTGCCTGTGAGGTGAACTGGGGGTTTGTGTCCTGAGTCACAGAGAATCAGAGAATTGTTCATGTTGGAAAAGTCCTTTAAGATCATCCAGTCCAACCATCAACCCAACGCTACCATGGCCATGAAACCATGCCCCGAAGTGTCATGTGCACACATTTCTTGAACACCTCCAGGAACAGTGACTCCACCACCTCCATGGGCAGCCTGCTCCAATGCCTGACCACTCTTTTAGGAAAGAAATTGTTCCTCACATTCAGCCTAAACCTCCTCTGGTGCAACTTGAGGCCATTTCCTCTTGTCCCATTGCTTGTTCCTTGGAGAAAAGACCTACCCCAAGGCTCCAACCTCCTTTCAGGGAGTTTTAGAGAGCATCTCCCCTCAGTCTTCTTTTCTCCAGGTTGAACACCCCCATTTCCCTCAGCTGCTCCTCACCAGACCTGTTCTCCAGATCCTTCACCAGCTTCATTGCCCTTCTCTGGACATGTTCCAGCTCTTCAGTGTCCTTCTTGGAGTGAGGGGACTAAAACTGAACCCAGGATTCAAGGTGCAGCCTCACCAATGCCCAGTACAGATGGGCACAATCACTTCCCTGGTCCTGCTGCATGGAGCACTCCAGGCAGAGGTGTGAGCAGGATGTGGTGTGCAAGAGATCAGCAAGCCCACAAACCCAGCAAACACCACAAAACCCCAGTGTGGTGGTGGGAGTGGGGTGAGGGGATGGGAAGAAGCAAGGGAGACCTTCAAGCCAAGTTTTGAAGGAGTAACACAAGAACTGGAGGGGTTTCAACATGGAGAAAAGGAGGCTGACGGGAGACCTTCTAGCTCTCTACAACTCCCTGAAAGGAGGTTGGAGCCAGGAGGGGCTTGGTCTCTTCTCTAGACGTACACGTGATAAGACAAGAGGAAATGACCTCAAGTTGTACCAGGGCTGGTTTAGCTTAGATTTTAGAAGAAACTGCTTCACTGAAATGAACAAGAGCCAGGACAAGAGATGATCCCCAGAGGTAGCTTCCAATGCTCCCCATGCTGGGATTCTGGGATTTAGTGGGAGATACATCTGTGGTTTCAGGAGACTGGAAATAGCTGCTTCTGGATCTCCCCTTCACACCCTGCTCTGTTACCCTGTTCCCTCTAGCACTGCACAGGGAAATGCAGCTGGGCCTGCTTCAGAGCCTCCCCCTCCAATGACCTCCAGCACCAGCATATCCCTGTGCCATGGGACTAGGACAGCAGCCAGTGATTGCCTCACACTGGTGGGACCACTAAGGACATATCTGCAGTTATCCAAAATTCAAGCTACATTATCCTGCTTCTTTAAACTTGATTTATCTCAGGTGATTCAGACATCTTTGAACACCACTTCCTAATAAATTCAAGCACAATCCTGTTAGCACTGCTCCAAGTCAGGCTGAGTGGAAGCCCAAGGGCATTGATGACTTCTACCTTCCTGTGGTGCTTTTCTATACCCAAACCCCAGGATTTTGTAATTCCTGCCTACAACAGTTAAAAGACATCATCAAATCAGACCAGATTCAGGCACTTTTTGCATGTGAAGTGCAAGAAAAAGCCAACACTGACTCTCAAGATGGTAGAATCATAGAAAGAGGGGAATGTTCTCTTGGACCTCTCTTTCTATATAAAATCACAGAATCATTTTGGCTGGAAATGACCTTAAAGATCATCAAATCCAACTGTTCTCAAACTACCAAGGCTGATGTTAAACCATGGTCCTCAGCACCACATCTCTGCCTCTTTGAAACACCTCCAAGGATAGGGATTCAACCACCTCACTGGGCAACCTGTCCCAGGCTTCAAGGACCCTTTCAGTGAAGAATTTTCTTCTAATGTGCAACCTAAACCTGCCCTGGTGCAACTTGAGGCCATCTCCTCTTGTCCTGTCACTGGTTCCTTGGAAGAAGAGGCTGGCCCCCACCTGGATCCAACCTCCTTTTAGGGAGTTGTGGAGAGCAATGAGGTTTCCCTTTAGCCTCCTTTTCTCCAGGCTTGAACACACCTTGAGTACTGTGTCCAGTTCTGGGCCCCTCAGTTTAGGAAAGATGTTGAATTGCTGGAGCATGTCCAGAGAAGGGCAACGAGGCTGGGGAGAGGCCTTGAGCACAAGCCCTATGAGGAGAGGCTGAGGGAGCTGGGACTGTTTAGCCTGGAGAAGAGGAGGCTCAGGGGGGACCTCATTGCTGTCTACAACTACCTGAAGGGAGGTTGTAGCCAGGAGGGGGTTGGTCTCTTCTCCCAGGCAACCAGCACCAGAACAAGAGGACACAGTCTCAAGCTGCGGCAGGGGAGGTTTAGGCTGGAGGTGAGGAGAAAGTTCTTCACAGAGAGAGTGGTTGGCCATTGGAATGTGCTGCCCAGGGAGGTGGTGGAGTCACCATCCCTGGAGGTGTTCAAGAGGGGATTGGATGTGGCACTTGGTGCCATGGTTTAGATAGTCATGAGGTGTAGGGTGACAGGTTGGACTCGATGATCTTTGAAGTCTCTTCCAGCCTTCTTGATTCTATGATTCTATGATTCATGGCCACCCCCAGCTCCCTCAGCTGCTCTTCACCCGACCTGTTCTCCAGACCCTTCACCACCTTTGTTACCCTTCTCTGGATGTGAAAGCCTCCTTTGTTAACCAATTTGTCCCATTCTTTAAAGCCATAGTAATTAGAGGATTAAAATCTGCTTTTCTTCCCTGTGTTTGGAAGGACCAATTACTCTGATGAATGTGGCCTCATCCCAGCTTGTACCAGCACAGGTTGTGGTTCCTGGTGACTCAATGGAGCCAGCGAATGTGAATCAGCCGTAACGAGACGCTGTGGTTTCTGCAGATTTACTCACCCCCCTTGGTTTGTACCAATTAAAAAAACACCTCAAAGCCTCACACCCTGTCCCTTGAGTCACCAGGCACGGGGAAGACAGTGGGATATTCATGGCTGACACGGAGGGAAGCAAGACGATTTACAGTTTCAAAATAACTTTCCAAATTTAGCTTAAATATTGATGCAATTTCCTAGAAAGCTCCAAAATTAAAGCTATTTATCATGACAGAAGGAGCTCCAAGCCAGGAAGAAGGTCAGTGTTGTTTCTTTACAGACACCACAGTTCTTCTCTGTATGGTTCCCACACTGGGTCAGGCTGGGCTGCATGGGGTGCCAGCATTGCTGTCCTGAGGGCAATTGATTTAAGAGCTGCAGTATTGGAAATTCCTGTTGTGCAATCAATGACAGTATGTACTCATTGTGTGCATCAGAAAAGAGAAAAGAAAAGAGAAGAAAAGACAGAAAAGAGAAGAAAGGAGAAGAAAAGAAAAGAAAAGAAAAGAAAAGAAAAGAAAAGAAAAGAAAAGAAAAGAAAAGAAAAGAAAAGAAAAGAAAAGAAAAGAAAAAGAAAAGAAAAGAAAAGAAAAGAAAAGAAAAGAAAAGAAAAGAAAAGAAAAGGAAAGGAAAGGAAAAGAAAAGAAAAAAGAGAAAACAAAAGGAGAAAAGAAAAGAAAAGAAAAGAAAAGAAAAGAAAAGAAAAGAAAAGAAAAGAAAAGAAAAGAAAAGAAAAGAAAAGAAAAGAAAAGAAAAGAAAAGAAAAGAAAAGAAAAAAGAGAAAACAAAAGGAGAAAAGAAAAGAAAAGAAAAGAAAAGAAAAGAAAAGAAAAGAAAAGAAAAGAAAAGAAAAGAAAAGAAAAGAAAAGAAAAGAAAAGAGAAAAGGAGAAAAGAAAAGAAAAGAAGAAAAGAAAAGAAAAGGAAAGAAATGAAAAAAGAAAAAAGAAAAGAAAAGAAAAGAAAAGAAAAGAAAAGAAAAGAAAAGAAAAGAAAAGAAAAGAAAAGAAAAGAAAAGAAAAGAAAAGAAAAGAAAAGAAAAGAAAAGAAAAGAAAGAAGCTGAATTCTGATTAATTCAGATCATTTTCTAAGGGTTTAATTACAAGCAGGTTCAATGCTGCAGTCTCATCACAGGGCTGCATGCTCTTTGCCCCTGCCTACCCCTGCCTGTCCCTGCCTGCTCCTGCCTGTCCTTGTCTGCTCTTCCTGTCCTTGTCTGCCCTGCCTGTTCCAGCCTTTCCCCCCCAGCTCCCTCCTGGGGCCAGAGAATCTGGGGCTGTGTTGAATTTGACTCGCCTGATACTTGCAGAGAAATACAAGATCTTGCCCAGAGGACCTCACCACCATCTCCTCCTCCCACCCTCCCCTTCCAGCAGCTCCTTGCATCTGTCAGCACAAGCTCACTCATTCCTAAATCATTTTCAGATTTTGTATTAATTTTTTAATCATCTGCCTATGAATGATTAATAAATGTTTAACAGCTCATGAAATATTTATCATGTTTCCCTACAGCAGGAGCTCCATCTTCACTTGTTAGCACTCATGGGGATGAAAAGTGTCTACAAGGCTGCAGAGTGAGGAAGCAGCCCAGGATCTGCCTCACCAAACACAGGCCCTGCCTCTTCCCAGAATGGGGAGTGTTTATTTGGAAAACAGGAGAGGAATCCTGAGCAACCCTGCAAACACTGACATGCAAAAGAATCTGCAGTGGAATCCCTCAGCTGCCCTACAAACCACTCTGGATGGGCCTTCTGAAGTGATCCTTCTGAGGGAGACAGAAGGGTGTGCAAGAGCCACACATACGTGCCTCAAGTGGACAACTCTTTCAGTGTGGTCATTCTTGTAGTGCTTTTCAGTGTTTATTTTTGCATGGAATGATCTTAGGAAGCAGCAGCTTTGACACAGTCAAATCACCATTTATCATGAGGAGAATTCCTCCCTGAGTTTCTCATCTCATTAGGCAGTTCCTGCCTTTGGTTGCTCACCATGCAATCAACCCACTGCCATTGACACGTCAGAAGTGGCAGCAGCAGCTCTGAACCCTGGGAGTTTCATGGAATTATTTCAGCTGGAAGAGACCTCTAAGATCATTGAGTCCAACCATGAACCCAACACCACCATGGCCATTAAACCATGTTTCAGAGTGCCATGTCCACACATTTCTTGAACAGCTCTAGAGATGTTGACTCCACCACCTCCCTGGACAACCAGTTCCAATGCCTGTTTCTCCCCACCTGGCAGCCTGGACACTGAACACCCTTGAACATCCCATCCAGGCTGCTCCAAAAAAAATCTGTCCACGAGTCCAGATCCTTGCAGGAAGCAGCAAATTTTGTCCATAAGTCTACTTCTGAGAGCCTCAGACCTGCCCCTGTTCCCTGGACAGCAAGTGCAGCTTATCTCCAGAGCTCTCAATGGGTGGAGTGAGCCTGTTAGAACTGCAGAGGAATTGATGAATAACAAAATAAATGCATTGGGAGAAGGTTTGGTGCAAAAACATTCTTAAAACACCATCAAACATTCCTCCTTTAAGATAAGCAGATCTCCACCAGGGACAGGACCAAGCATGTGGAATAAAAATACATCCAGCAAGAGGGCACTGGGATGTGTTCCCAGCATGGTCCCCATTCCTATGGAGCGGATGAATGTCCTCCCCAGCTGCCTTCTGACAACCAGAAAAACCTGTTTCAGAGAACCCTGAATGTAAACCAGTAGATTTTACTGTCAAATGGTCCTGCTGGGCAGGGGCACAAGGGGTCAACCTTACAATGTACTATCTGCAGTGCTGTAAAAGTATTGGAAGATGCTCAGATGCCTGCTTGTGGTGAACCCCTCTGCTAGACGGAGCAGCCTGGCACCTGGAGAGATCCTCAGGCTTCCCCAGTAGGCTGTTCCTGTGTATGCCACTGTGTTTGCTGCTAAAATCCCAGGCCAGTAGTGGAGCACCCATCCCTGAAGGTGTTTCAAAGCTGTGGAAATGTGATGCTGAGGGACATGTCCTAGTGACGAGCTGGCAGCACTGGGTTAACGGTTGGACTCCATGACCTTAAAGGTCTCTTCCAACAAAAGCAATGCTGTGATTCTGTATTAAGCTGCACTAAGATGGGATTTTACACTGGAGCAGGCTACCCAGAGAGGTTGTGGAGTCTCCTGCTCTGGAGAGATTCCAAAGCCACCTGGACATTGTGATCCTGAGCAAGCTGCTGTGGGTGACCCTGATTTAGTAGGGGGGTTTGGACTGGATGATCTCCAGAAGTCCCTTCCAACCCCACCATGCTGGGATTTGAGGATTCTACCTGAGAACACAACTCCACAACAATGAACAAGCACCAGTAACTATTCCAGCTGGATTTGCAAAAGTGAACAGAAAGAGACATTTTCCAGGTCAAACACAGCTGAATCTTTAATCTTATTTTTAGCAAAAATCTGATGCTAATTCCACTTTTATTTTAGTGATTTTTAATGCTAATCTTAAGGAGATTGCTCCTGAAGGATAAGAAGCAGTGCTAGATACTTATTACAGAAATATAAGCCATTGCAAGAGAGCACTCTGACAAATCACAGAGTCATGGAATGGGTTTGGTTGGAAGGGACCTTCAGGATCACCTAGTTCCAAACCCCTGCCATGGGTAAGGACACCTTCCACTAGACCAGGTTGCTCAAGGTCTCATCCAGCCTGGGCTTAAACACTTCCAGACAGGGGGCATCTACAACCTTGCTGGGCAACCTGTCCCACCCTCAGAGTAAAGCACTTCTTCCTGCTCTTCAGTCTCAATCTCCCCTCTTTCAGCTCAAAACCATTGTCCCTCCTCATGTCATTACAAGACCTCATGAAAAGTTCCTCCCCAGCTCTCCTTCCAGCCTCAGGCACTGGAAGGCTGCCATAAGGTCTCCTAGGAGCCTTTTCTTCTCCAGGCTAAACAGACCCAACTCTCTCAGCCTGTCCCCACAGGGGAGGTGCTCCAGCCCTTTGATCATCTCTGTGGCCTCCTCTGGATCTGCTCCAAGAGTTCCATGTCCTTCTTATGTTAGGGGCACCAGAGACAGACCCAGCATTCCTAGTAGGGTTTCACCAGAGCAACAAGAAAATGCTGTCTGTGCTCATCAGCTGTTTCAGGAAAAGAAAACACTCTTCAGAGGAAACCAATTGTAGATCTGTGGTGTGTTTCTTTGCTGCTGATACCCCCTCAGCAACATCTTCTGCTGGAGAATGTCTCTCCCCATCAGGCATGCCTCTGTTTGTCAATAGCACCAGCCAAGACAATTGTTATTTACCCAGCCGGCGTGGATGACAAAAGGCTTTGTGCTGTGGGCTCCACTTGTCTTTGGCAACTCAGGGTATCAATTACTACTATTAAAAAGAAATAATTGCCCTGGATGACAGCTCAGCACACAATCAAGCTGCACATAATTGCAACGGGTGTGTTGTGTTGTGTCACATTATGTCAGGAAGGAAATCTGAATCATAACCTGACAGGAGAAGTGCTCCTGTGCTCCTGACAAGGGCACAAAGCAGGCTGGTGGAACCCTGCAGAGTGGAAATGAATGGGCATGGCCCCTCCCTGGAGGTGTTTTCCCCCTCCCTGGAGGTGTTCAAGGCCAGGTTGGATGAGGCCTTGAGCAATCTGGTCTAGTGGAAGGTGTCCCTATCCATGGCAGGGGGTTGGAACTAGATGAACTTTAAGGTCCCTTTCAACCCAAACCATTCCATGATTCTATGATTGCTTCTCTGGGAAGGAAACCATTCAACTTCAATACCTCCAGCAGTGCTTCTTCCTCACCTGCATCCTTGAGAGCACCCCCTGCTCTGAGGGGTGATGGTCATCTGCACCAACCCTGGAGTTTAATCTGCTTTTAGGGAAAGATGTCAGTGTACAGAGCCATGTGCTGGAGGTTGGTCCCACCAACAACCCATTCTGCACCCTCCATGCCCTGGGTCTGCACCTAGGGTCCCACCAACACCCCATGGCAAAGCCCTTAGTCCCTGGGGAGGTGAGATGAGGTAATTCACCAGGCAGTGGTTAAACATGTACTTTAAAATGAGCAAGAGGTGAATATTTCTCCTTCTCCAGGACACTTTTTGTAGGCTACAGCTTTACAAAAACTCATTCCCAGCAGGCACAGCATTCAGTTAATGAGGGATGTGTCCTCAGACCACCCACAGAAGGTGCAGCCCACTGTGATCTGTGTGAGAACTTCTTCAAGGAAATACCAAGAGTTCAGGGCTTTAAAGATGCTTCTACAAATTGTAAAAGATTAAAACTAAACCCAGTAAAGCAGGGGGGAAAAGGAAAAAAAATAAAAAGAAAACGTCTCTGGTTGCATCTTTGGAAGCTCTGTGCTGGAGCAAAGGTCCCTCTGGCCCCATCGAGATGAGAGCAGTCAGAAGGATTTTCTTTAGAAGAAAATGTAGGAATGGAACAAATCAAAGAAGCATCCCCAGGAAAAGCATTCCCCATGGCTGCTCCTTCCAGTTCCATGCTGGTGCATCACCTTCCCTCCAGAGCTGTCCCCACCACCCTTCTCCCCCCTGAGCTACTGTAAGTGGTGCTTTGAACCTCACAGCCATGCAGCACCCCCATGTGTCCAGAGAAACCCCACTGCTGGTTTTTAACCCTCAACATTTCTATTTGCAGACCTGATGTTACATTTCTGAGGTGGCTGGTGAGCCCTCAGCTGCTTTATTCACAGGTCAGCCAGCTGCACCTCTGTCCTGGTGTGAGCAGGAGCAGAGCTGGTTCTGCTCAATGCTGTGAGTTCCCAGCTCAGTCTCTACTCAGGGAGGCACTTTCTGAAGGTCAGGGCAGGTTTGCACAGCCAGGGGCTGCTTCTAGCAGGGAGAAGCTGATGGGGAGAGTTCCTGCCAAGGGCTGGGCTGCAGAAAGCCTCTGCCTGAGACTTGCTCCTCTGCAGACCAAGGGCACTGCCACGGCTTGTGCCCCACCTTGAGGAGCAGGAAGGCAGAGGTGGCACCTGTGGGGAGGAGTAGTAAGGAGGGGTGTTCCTCAACTGCCCAAAAAGGAATTTCATGCAATGAATGGCACCTTCAGGAGCAAGCTGAGGGATCTCCAGGGCCAAGCCTCTTCTTCCCTGGCTGGTGTCTCAGCAGGATTCTGTCCCTCCTGTCTTCCATCCCAATCCATGTGTTGCTGAACGCACTTCCAGAATCCAGCTCCTCAATCTGTTTCCCATCTGCTGCTGAGTCCAGTCTGGGACTTGGCCAGTGCCTGCTCTCAGCATCAGTGGTGCCAATTATACTGTCATTGCCATCAGGGGTTGGGTTGGCTCTTGGTTTGTGTCTCTCTGCTCCATTCCATTCCATTCTCTCCATCCCAGCTGGTTGAGTTTCTTTCCCACCCAGTCAGTCTCTCTCCCTTCTTCCCTTTCTCTTCCCTTTGGGAAAGCAGAAGGGTTCATGGGGAGCTTCTGGCACCCCTCTGTTGGCTGGCCCATCCCCAAGCCTTGCCACCTTCACAAACACAAAATGTCCCACCACTTCTGTGTGTATCACCAAACAGCACAACAAACATGCATTCCTGAACCAAACCCCAACTTTTGCTCACTTTGCTGTAAATATTACATTAAAACAATCCTGAGACTCACATTGGAACAACTTTCTTCACTGTGGCATATTTGGATGCTCACGTGTGGTCTCTTGGTGTTTGCTGCCAGTGATGTGGCAGTTGCTGGATCTCTCTAGCAACCAGATAAAAATCTGCATTTTGAGACCTGACAGAGTTTTCTGATGAGGAAATGCCAAGGTGCACAGCAAGAGAAAGTAATAACAGGAAATAAATGGTTTGCTGTTTCTCCCATCCTCAGAACTAGGGGTCACTGAACAAATAGTCTAATGGTAGGCTTGAGATGAAAGCAGAGTTTAATTAGTAGAACTTTTCATCCACATAATGCATAATTAAAGATGGAACTGGGAGCCATGGGAGAGTCTGGAAAATGGAAAAAAAAAAAAGAAAAAAAATATATACACACTCCAAAATAATTGCACATTTTCAGGAGAAAAAAATCCACAAACTAATTGTGCTGCAGGCAGAAGGTGAAATTTGGTCTCAGCCAGAGCCTCTGTTAACATCCAATTTATTTTAATAAGGCTTCCATGCAGCACCTCGTGCTGGGAGCATGGGTGTGAGGTGAGGAAGGGGAAAAGTGGAGCTTCACTTCCTGATCTCTGTTTGTATGTCATGTTTGGTATCAATTAATGAAATTATAGTGACTTTTCTGTAGTGCTTAATGAGACAGATTTGGTGAGTCCAGAAAATCCTTCTTTCAGCATCTCTCATTTACCTTGCTTCACCACACCCCACTCAGGGAGCTGTCTCCTGTTCTCAGACCCAACTTTCTGTCCCCTTCAATCAAACCAGAAGGTAACAAAAGTCACAAGCTCACATTTCTCTGTGCCTGTGAGTGGATAATGATTGCACAGCCTCCAAAGCATTACAAAGCCTAAAACCTAATTTCTCTTTTTCTCTCTTTCCCCTGCTTCTCAGAGTCCCTTATTCCCTCATCGTCTGTTGCACTGCTCACAACAATGATCAGAACCAACACTTTGGGACACAGCACAGAAAGCCCCAAACCAAGGAATTAGGAGAGAAAAGCCAGCACTGAACAAGGGATCCATCACCACCTATGGTTTATTCCCTTTGAAACCCATCTAGGTTGTGTCACCAAGGGCACATCAGAGCACAGTGAGTTCATTTTTCTGTTTGTTTGTGTTTCCCTGATGGCAAATCAAGCAGAAAAGAAGGCATTATTCTTCATGGAGGATCAAGTGGCTGATGTCTTTTTTAGAGTCACAAAATACATTGGGTTGGAGGGTACCCTCAAAGATCATCTTGTCCAATCCCCTTGCAGTCAGCAGGGACACCTCCAACTGGAGCAGGCTGCCCAGAGCCACATCAAGTCTGGTCTTGATGTCTCCAGGGATGTGGACTCAATCCCATCTCTGGGTAACCTGTCCCAGTGTCTCCCCAGCCTCACTGCGAAAAGTTCCTCCTAATGGCCAACCCAAACCTAGGCTGCTCCAGCTTCAAACCAATTGCCTGCTGACATATCCCCACAGCCCCTTCTAAACAGTCCCTCCCCAGCCTTCCTCTAGGTTCCCTTCAGATATTGAAATGCAGATCTAAGGTCTCCCCAGAGCCTCCTCTATTTCAGGTGAAGAGCCCCAGCTCTCCCAGCCTGTCCTTGTAGGCATGAACGGTTTGCTCTTCCACAACGACTCACCTCTCCTTGACCACCACTTTCTTCTTCCACTCATTCATCAATCCCTGTACACCAGGTACTGGAGTAACCCTTGGTCAGTTCTACGATCAACACTCAGGATTCTGTTTGTTGTCTCTGGTTTTATTTTTGTAGATTTGAAGTCTCCATCTGGTCTTTCAGCTTCTCCCATATTTTCTCCCTCCTATTCAAGCAAAGCTGGGCTGCCGCTTGAGTTTTATCTGAGGCATGCTGAGTGCCATCTGGGGACCTGTAACAGTGCAGGTATGCCATCAGCATCTTTCAGAAAGGCTTCAGGGAGGCTAATGGGTGGCATTTGGGGCTTCCCAAACAGCAGTAGCCACAGGCCCAGTTGGATTCATAGAAGGCATAATCACAGAATGGTAGGGGCTGGAAGATACCTCTGGGGATCACAGACTCTAAGCCCCCAGCCAAGGCACGATCACCTAGAGAAGGTCACACAGGAACACATCCAGGTGGGTTTGGAATGTCTCCAGAGATGCAAACTCCACCACGTCTCTGGGCAGCCTATTCCAGGGCTTTGACACCCTTAAATTGAAGAAGTTCCTCCTCATATTTAGATGGGATTTCTTATGTGCCAGTTTGTGCACATTGCCCCTTGTCCTGTCACTGAGCATCACTGAAAAAGACTGGACCCATCCTCCTGGCATCCACTGTTGAAGTATTGATCAGCATTGGTGAGATCCCCCTCAGTATGCTCTGCTGCTGACTAAAATGCCTCAATTCTCTCATTCTTTCATCATCACAGAGCTGTTCCAGCCCCTTCAGCATTTTTGTAGCCCTTTTCTGTACCCTCTTCAGGCAGTTGCTGTCCTTCTTGAACTGGGGAGCCCAGAAGTGGGCCCAGGACTCCAGATATGTCCTTGCCAGGGCAGAGTAGAGAGGGAGGAAAATCTACCTTGACCTGCAGGTCACACTGCTATTGGCCTTCCTGGCCACAAGGGCACATTGCTGGCTCATGATTATCCTTTTGTCCCCCAGGACTTCCACATCCTCTCCCCAATAGTGCCAGCAGCTGCTGAGGAAAAGCATGAGCTGAGAAGCACAGCTCCAGAGGAAGGCAGACAAAGAGTTCATTACACATGTAGAGGATAGCAGTCTAGAAAGGCAGGTGAATGAAAACCACCAGGCAAGATGAGAGCAGACTAACTGTGTTGGTAAAATCATCCTGGCTCTTTGAATCCACCTTGCCCCCTCCCTGGAGGTGTGGAGTCTGGACAATTGGAGGTGTCCCTACCCTACCAACTCAAACCGTTATATGATTCCATGAAACCCATCTCCACGCTTCTCCCTGCCTGCCTTGAGGAACAACCATTTGCTCTGTTCTTGAAAGGGATGTAGCAAGGCATGTGGGAGTATCTGCACAACTCACTCCCTGTTTTCAGGCAGCTTTTAAGAAATCTATGTGCATTTATAGTGTGCTTGATATTGTATCTTAAAAGGGAAATTACAGAGCTGTATACGCTGGAGAATAACATTTGCTCCACTTCACTGCATTCAGCACTTACTGGTGGAGCACCAGGAGCATGGAGTCTCTAAAGTAAAAAAAAAAAAAAAGAAAAATACACTTGTTTCCTGGCATCATTGCTTAATCTCAGGGGGGTAGAGGAGGTGTTGAAGAAGCACTTGAAGAATCCTGTTGAATTTCACCCCAAGATGGAATTTTGCAGAAAAGAGGATGGTGTCCCTGCCTTGGATTCAATCTGCAGGCACATAGGATCCTGCTCTCCTTGAGGAAGATCTCCTCCACCAACAATATCAGAGATGTCAGGAGGGGTCCAGTTCACCCTGAAGGAAAGGATGGATAGCTGGATGGATGAATGGATGGATGGATGGATGGATGGATGGATGGATGGATGGATGGATGGATGTTGTAACCACAGACCCCCAGCATAGTGGGGGCCAGAAGGGACCTCTGGAGATCATCCAACCCTGCCACTAAAGCAGGCCCACCCACAGCAGCTTGCTCAGGATCACAATGGTCAGGTGGCTTTGGAATCCCTCCAGAGAAGGAGACTCCACAGCCTCTCTGGGCAGCCTGCTCCAGGGCCCCAGCATTAGGACAGAACACAAGGCCCTAAGCACCATGCTGAATGTTTTCTGGTTTCTTTTCATGTATTCACAAAGCCAGAAAGAGCTTTAGGAGCCTGAATCCAAACCTAGTAAAATAAACAGTCCAGACATGACTTCTCTGGCTTGTGTGTCCTTCTCTGAACCCCAGCCCCTGTTGCTCAGATGCATCTCCACACATCAGCTCCAGAGATGCTTATTCCACCCCAAAAAAATGAACCTTTTTTTCCTATCCAAGCTGACTGGAATGGTAACACAAACCCTTCATGCACCCTGCTCAGCTGCAGGGCTGCAGCACCAGGATACAGCTTTTTGAGAGGAGGTTGGGGCTGGGTGGGGTTGATGTCTTCTCCCAAGGAACAACTGACAGGACAAAGGCAAATGACCTCAGGTTGCTGTTAGGCTGGACACGAGGAACAATTTCTTCCCCAAAAGGGTTGTCAAGACCTGGCCCAGGATGCCCAGGGCAGTGGTGCAGTCCCCAGTCCTGGAGGGATTTCAAAGCTGTACAGATGTGGTGCTGAGGAACATGGTTTGGTAGTGACCTGGCAGTGCTGGGTTAACAGTTGGACTCCATGACCTTAAAGATCTCTCCCAACTTAAACAATATTGTGATTCTATGGTTCTAAGTCTGTCTCTGACTCCAATCTACCCAGATCTTATGGGTGTCCTTGAGGGACCCCCTGGCCCACACAGCAGCCCCTGAGGAGGGTGAGCAAAGCCCCACAGTCCCTCTGTGAGTCTGAAAGAAGTAAGCAGGAATGGATCCTGCACTGGTCAGCAATGTGTGCAGCAATAAACAGCCCTGGCTCTGGGAGCTCCCAGCCTGGAGCTTGGGTGCCAGCCTAAACAGGGATCTTCTGCAGAGCCACACAGAAATGCATGGCATCATGGCAGACCCTCATGGCATGTTCTCCAGGGACAACCTCTGCAGATTCCTGTGTCTAAGGCTAAAAATTGCTGTCCTGCTAACGATCCTTCCAGCAGCCAGCACACAGAGGCGAGCAGAGCTTTTGGCTTCCCCCCCTTGAGGATCACTGTGGTGTTTGATGATTGTATTTGTCCAAACAATATTTGATCAGGGCATGGATAACACTCAGTGGACCCTGCCTTACCCAAAGTGGTGTTCTTGAAGCCTGATGATGGTTATCTCCAACTGCAGTGAGTTATTCTGCTCAGCTGAGATTATTCATAGAACAGAGGCCACAAGCAAAGGCACAGCATGGTTTAGCCTCTTAAACGTGGGGAGATAAGCTGAGCTGCACCCCTGGGTGAGGACCGTTCAGAGTCCCAATGGTGTAGAGCCCTGCAAGGAGGATGGGGACCATTTGCCCCAGCCTTCATCCGTGATGGGCTCTTGTCCTCCGGTGAGTCCAGCAGAGGCTGGACTGTAACATCTGCTGGATGAGGAAAGGCTGAGGAACCTGGGGCTGTTTAGTCTGGAGAAGAGCAGGCTGAGAGGAGAGCTCGTTAATGTTTATAAATATCTGCAGGGTGGGTGTCAAGAAGAAGGGGCCAGGCTCTTCTCACAGGTGCCCTCTGGCAGAACGAGGGGCAATGAATACAAACTGAAAACCCAGGAGGTTCAGTCTGAAGATGAGGATAAACTTCTTTGCCATGAGGATGCCAGAACCCTGAAGAGGCTGCCCAGAGAGGCTGTGTAGTCTCCTTCTCTGGAGACTTCCAAGGCCCATTTGGATGCTCTCTTGTGTGACCTGCCCTAGGTGACCCTGCTTTGGCATGAGGTTGGACTCAACGATCTCCAGAGGTTCCTTCCAACCCCTGCCATTCTCTCAGGTCCTAATAGGGTTCTCTTAACAAGACCCTGCACAGAGTCTGGTTCAGCCCTGACTCATGAAGAGACTCTTTCCATCAACCAAAATCTTAAGGGAGGGGTTTCTCACCCCTTGGATTACCCCATAGCCCTGAGGCAGCCCATGGGACCTCCTGCAGCCTCCAGCCAGCCAGGCCCACTGAAGGAGCAGGGTTTGGTGTGTATTTAACAAGAAAGGGCTGCATTTTGCTGTTTTAAACCCTGCCATCAGTCTGAAGACAAACAGATCTATCCATGGGCAAAGCAAACAAATGATCAAAACACCCTGAGTGCCAACTCAGAGTTTGCAATATCGACCAGGAGGGAGAAAATGTTTTTTTATCTGCAGGTCAGTGTCTATTGTGGGTTGGAATGAAGAGCTGATGGTCATCATGCCTCCCCCTCCAGCAATGTCCCTGAGCTTGAGGTGCTTCCTCCTGCTCCAGCCCCTGACAGAAGGTCAATTCTCACCCAGCGCCCTCAACCACACAAATCAATTCTTTGCACTCAGTAGATAATTCAGACAATTTTATTCAATGCTCCTGAGAGAAATTTTTAATTTTTCACTCTAAGCTGTTGTAAAAAAAAACCCTCTGTCTTAGACTGGATAAAAATGATGGATTTTAAACCTGTGTAATGCAATTTGTCTTCTCCTTGTTGTGGTTCCTGCAGTGCTCATTTGTAAGCAACCACAATGACACCATGAGATTCAGAAAGAACAGAAGGGAAACTAAAATTAATTCATTTTCAAATCATTGTGTTCTGTCTGCTAAGGAACTGATTTTCATTTTGTCTTCAGATTTGTTATTTTAAATCAACCAGGAATTAGTTTGTCTCTGTGTATGGCAATGTGAGCAGGCCACAGGTGTGTAGAGGATATGCTGCACCAAAAACCTCAGGAGGCTGGAGGCAGAATCATAGAATCAACCAGGTTGGAAGAGACCTCCAAGATCATCCAGTCCAACCGATCCCCCAGCCCTAAGCAATCAACCAGACCATGGCACTAAGTGCCTCATCCAGTCTCCTCTTGAACATCTCCAGTGATGGTGACTTCACCACCTCCCTGGGCAGCCCATTCCAATGGGCAATCACCCTCTCTGTGAAGAACTTCCTCCTAACATCCAGCCTAGACCTCCCCTGGCACAGCTTGAGACTGTGTCCTCTTGTTCTGGTGCTGGTTGCCTGGGAGAAGAGACCAACCCCCACCTGGCTACAACCTCCCCTCAGGTAGTTGTAGACAGCAATGAGGTCACCCCTGAGCCTCCTCTTCGCCAGGCTAACAGTCCCAGCTCCCTCAGCCTCTCCTTATAGGGCTTGTGTTCCAGGCCCCTCACCAGCTTCATTGCCCTTCTCTGGACACATTCCAGCACTCAACATTTCTCTTGAATTGAGGAGCCCAGAACTGGACACAGTACTTAAGATCTAGAGCTAAAGTATCATAGAATGGTTTGGATTGGAAGGGACCTTAAAGATCATCTAGTTCCAACCCCTCTGCCATGGGCAGGGATACCTTCCACTACACCAGGTTGCTCAAGGCCTCATCCAACCTGACCTTGAACACCTCCAGGGAGAGAGCATCCACAGCCTCCTCTGGCAACCTGTTCCAGTGTCTCACCACCCTGATTCTAAATAATTTCTTCCTCATACCCAACCTAAATCTCCCTTCTTGCAGCTCAGAGCCATTGCCCCTGGTTCTATCACCACAAACCCTTGTAAAATGACTCTCCCAAGCTCTCCTGTAGCCCCCTTCAGGGACAGGAAGGCTGCTTTAAGGTATCCCTGGAGCCCTCTCTTATCCGTGTCATCTGCACAGGACATGCATCACCACCCGATGCAGCAAGCTACAGATGTAAATCAGAGCTACAGAGCAGTGAATCAGAGCAGGAATGGTGCTGGTGTGAATCAGAAATATTTTCCACACAGGCAGTGCTCCTCTCTGCCTGCAGAGATCTTGGCTCTGCTGAGCTGGAGGTGTGCCTTGAACCAACACCCTGCCTACATCTGTTAGCTGCGTTTCATTTTGGGAACAAGTGCAACAAAGAAGCCGTCCTGAGTGTGCACAAGGGGTGTCACCAGAATGGGAAGAGATGAGCAGGCTCTAAAAATACCACCAGGATCATTTGCCTGCTCCCCCTGGCACAGGGAACCGACGTCAGCCCCTCAGGGAAGGTAGCACAGGGAGGAGGGGTGTGGGGTGCCCAGGGCTCCAAGAAGCAGTGTGCTTCTTGTGACACCTGAGCACAAACACTGCACCTCTCCTGGGCAGCACAGTCACCAGCCTGGCACTGTGAAGTGCTGGGCAAAGTGCTCCAACTCTGAAATCCCCAGCAGAAATGGGCAGCAGGTGAGGGAGGGGATTCTGCCTCTCTGCTCCGCTATGCTGAGAGCCCCACCTGCAGTGCTGGAGCCCCCAACAAGAGAGACATGGACCTGTTGGAGTGGGGCCAGAGGAGGCCACAGCAGTGTTAAGAGGGCTGGAAGCCCTCTGCTGTGAGGCCAGGCTGAGAGCGTTGGGGTTGTTCAGGGAAGAGAAGGCTCCAGGGAGACCTTCTGGTGGCCTTTCAGGGGCCAAGCAGAAATCTGGGGACAGGCTTTTGAGTATAGCCTGTTGTGACAGGACAAGGGATGATGGTTTGGACTCTAAGAGGGAGATGCAGACTGGGTAGAAAGAAGACATTTTTTACATTGAGGGTAGTGAAAGCCTGTCCCAGGTTGCCCAGAGGGGTGGGAGATTCTCCATTCCTGATACCCTCCCAGGCCAGGTTGTTTGGAGCTCTGAGCCTCCTGCTCCAGTTGCAGATGTCCTTGCTGACTGCAGAGGATTTGGACTGGATGACCTTTAAAGCTCTCTTCCAACCCAAACCATCCCATGGTTCTAATTCTATCGTTTCTGTATTCAGGGCCAAGCTAAGGTTGCCTACACAGCTGTGCTGGGGTGACCAGAGTCAAAAGACCTGATTTAAGATCAATGACATGTGTCATTTCCTCAAAACCAAATGTTGTGTGACCTTATTCCATGGATTTTGATGCAATAGAAAGAATAATTTGAACCTGGTCCCCAGGTAGCCTAGGCAGTGCTGGGAGGGGTGGCTGGCTTCACCACAGTGGAGGTGGAACATAGAGACAGAAGGTGTCTGTCTCCATGGGACAAAAATGCAATTAACCAAAGTATCCCAAATTCTGAAGTTTTCAATTAGTTCTGGAATTCTGAGAGTTCTTTGTTATCTAAAAGAAAAGCCAGATGTGCTTGTGAGACAGAGAAAGAAAGAGGAGAAGAGAACACCAAGAGGAGAACACCAAGTGCATGTTTGGTTCGTTCTTTGCTGTGTGAATGCTACAGAAAAATCACAAGATCCAATTGCTCTGCTTAGCAGTGAGCCTAGGGGTTAATTTTAGCAGAGAAGACCCAGCAGTGAGGTGAGATCATGCTGACAAACTTGATGGATTTTTCACGTTTGCATATGTGGAAGTTTCCCCCCAATCCATGGGCACAAAGGTCCCCATATCAGGGTGAGGAATGTAGAAGATCAGCACGGGCAAGTACCCTGGTTTGTAACTGTGGTGCCCTTTACTTGATGCCATGTGTTCCAAGAAAACCCCTCAGAGAAAGGACTGAAGGCTGTGTCTGGATGAACTGAAGCTCAGGCTGATGCCATCAGTGTGTGAGGACAAGGGATTTCTACTCCACAAACCACACGCAGGACGCCTCAGCAGGTTACTCTATTCTGTCTCCTCAAAGGTAAGCCCCATGGGTGGAGCTGCTTTAAAATTAATTGACTTTCCTTTTATCCTTAGAAGATCAGAGCACATCAGAGAGCAGCAGCCAGGAGCAGTGTGCCCATCAGATGAGTGCAGAAACAAGAAGTCCATGGGCTGGACCCAAGAGTGCATGTGGAAAGTCATGTCTCTTGTCCACATGGGCACCATAGATGTTCAGCAGCATCTGGAAAAGTATCATCTAGAGTAGACAGAGGAGATTATGGCCCAGAACCCCAAGCTAGCTGAACACCATCTGAGCATGGGAGTCTCACACTGAGCTCTGCTAGGGTCTACTGCAACCTTGAAAGGAAAATTAAACCCCAAAACCCAACATTGTGGAGGTGCAGACATCAGGTGCTGGAACATAATATTGACAGGGACACCAAGCAGCAGATGATTTTCTTCTAGCAATGAAACAGGATTGCTGCATTGGAGGGTTGGCACAGAGGATTGGTCACAGACTCCAATGTGGTCACTGAAGACACTTTAGTAACACATCTGAGGTCCTTACATATCCCCAAAATGTCTGATGTAACATACAGGCAAAAATACACAACCAGAGCTGTGCCAATTAAATCTTTTTAACAAACACACATTCACTCACTTACCTACAAGGTCAGGGCAGCCACAGGACAGCTGCTTCCTTTAGACAGATACCAGAAAGCTTTCATCCCACACTTTTGAACTCCCAAGCACACCTGCCTGATCTCTTGAAGGCGACTTAGATCCTGCTGGTCCCAATTCCCACAGAGGGTGAAGGACATTGGGCACTGATGTGGAACAAACAAGGAAGTCTGAACAGGAGCATAGCTCCATGCAGAGGAGGTGGACCAGTGAAGACCTACCAGCTCCTTCTGTGCTCAGAGGGAGCTGTGAAGTCAGCATGGAGCCCCACATGCTACCATCACAATGCAGGAAGCAAATCCATCCTTTCTGTTCTTCTGCCAGGCCCAACGTCTTAGGGATGGGGTTTTTTCTTATTCAGAGTGTGATTCTAATCATGAAAGTTGTGATTTGTAATTCTAATATTTACATAGAAAGCTCTTTTTCTTCTGTCTCTCCTCATGAAGCACTACCCAAATCAAAGTGCTGGTTTCATTTCACACAGCTTTGAAGTTGATCCTTTTGACATTTCACATTTTCATGCCACGCTTTTAATTACAGGAAAAAAAGTTTCATTCCTCATCATTTCTCTTTCTTTTTTTATTTTCTTTTTTTTTTTCTTTACCTCTATCTGCAATGTATTAATGCCATGGTCTAGTTGATTGCTTAGGGCTGGGGGATCGGTCAGACTGGATGGTCTTAGAGGTCTCTTCCAACCTGGTTCATTCTATGATTCTATGAAACTCAGAAGAGAGATGGAGACAAGAATCACAGAATCACAGAATCAATAAGGTTGGAAAAGACCTCAAGGATCATCAAAGTCCAACCTGTAACCCAAGACCTCATGACTACTAAACCATGGCACCAAGTGCTACATCCAATCCTCTCTTGAACACCTCCAGGGATGGTGACTCAAGGGACACCCCGGGCATGGAAGACACCAGGCTTGGGAGCAGCCACATAGTGATTTGTGATGAGGATGCAGTCCGTTTCTTCTCCCCTGGAATCAGGTGATAGAACAAGAGGAAATGGCCTGAAATTGTGCATGAGAGGTTTAGCCTGGATATGAGGGAAAATTTCTTTACTGGAAGAGTGGTCAGGCATTCGAACAGGCTGCCCAGGGAGGTGGTGGAGTCCCTCTCCCTGGATGTGTTCAAGAAACCTGTGGACATGGCACTTGGGAAAATGGTTTAGTGGCCATGGTGGTGTTGACAGCTGGACTTGATGATCTGAAGGCTTTTCCAACTGAAACAATTCCATGATTCTGTGATTCTATGTTTCTTTGAATCTACATCTGGGCTCTTCCAGAGGGACTGCTCTTCTCCAAAGAGCCCCTACCATTGCTCACCCTAGCAGGGCCCCTGGTTTCACTCTCTAACTTATTTATGAGGTCATTTTCTATGCTGGGCTCTAGCAATTATTCAATGAGCTCCTGTCAGCATAAACGAGGTCCCAGACAGCTATTTTGGGCTTCTCAGGAATGTGATCAGCCCTAGAACAAGGAGCACGTGTGGCAGAGAACATCATCAGGAGCCCTGGATGCTGTGGAAGGGAAGAAGAGGGCAGGCAGAGGAGGAGGAGAGGCAGGAGATGATGTTCAGGGCCATGACAGCCCTCCCTGCCTCCCGCAGAGCCGATGCTCCAGGGCACACCAGGGTTGTGTAACCTCATTAATGAAAGGCTATGACCCAAAGATAACGAAGGGCCCAGCTGCGTTCTGTGCTGTCCTCTTCAGTTAAGGTGATCCTGTGGGATGTCCTCCAGCAGCCTTCCTCAGACGATTGAAGGGAGACCCCAGGAGACCCCTGGGAGAGACATCCTGGCTCTCCACACTGTTCCCAAGCTGGGAGAAGGTCCCAGATAAGGAGGGAATGCAGGGTCCCTGTGAAGTGTCCTGGCCAGCTTGGAGATGATGTCACTGAGTCACAGAATTGTTTAGACAACTAGAGCAGACCTTGAAGATTGTTGAGTCCAACCATTAACCCAACACTGCCAGGTCACCACTTAACCATGTCCTTCAGCACAACATCTCCACAGCTTTTAAATACATCCAGGGAGGATGATTCAACCACTTCCATCCACAGGGTTCCATGCCAATTTGGAGGTGACGTCCACCTCACCACGGGGCAACCGTGGGGCAGAATGACCTGTGGGGCTTCTTCAGCTGGACATGCAACAACCATTTAAAGTGCTCCCCTGGCAAGGTCTTACCACTTCATTTTCTTGCTCACTAGACCACATCCAGCCTGCTGGTGTTCACTGCTCAGTGAGAATACCTAGCACAGACAAGTTTTTCCTGTATGTGAGGTGTAGATGAGTCAAGCCTGAGAGCTTACTGGGGGAGCACCGTGCTTTGCCTGAAAGTCATGATACCTGGCAAACACTTTTTATTGGTAGGACGATAATCATAGAATCATAGAATCATGGAATCAGTCAGGGTTGGAAGGGACCACAAGGATCATCCAGTTCCAACCCCCCTGCCATGGGCAGGGACACCTCACACTACATCAGGCTGGCCAGAGCCTCATCCAGCCTGGCCGCAAACACCTCCAGGGATGGGGCCTCAACCACCTCCCTGGACAACCCATTCCAGGCTCTCACCACTCTCATGGGGAAGAACTTCTTCCTCACCTCCAGCCTGAATCTCCCCACTTCCAGCTTTATTCCATTCGCTCTAGTCCTATCACTACCTGAGATCCTAAAAAGTCCCTCCCCAGCTTTCTTGTAGGCCCCCTTCAGATACTGGAAGGCCACAATAAGGTCACCTCGGAGCCTTCTCTTCTCCAGACTGAACAGCCCCAACTCTTTCAGTCTGTCCTCACAGGAGAGGTGCTCCAGCCCTCTGATCATCCTGGTGACCCTTCTCTGGACACCTTCCAGCATGTCCACGTCCCTCTTGTAATAGGGGCTCCAGAACTGGACGCAGTACTCCGGGTGGGGTCTCACCAGAGCTGAGCAGAGGGGGAGAATCACCTCCCTTGCCCTGCTGGCCACACTTCTCTTGATGCAGCCCAGGCTCTGGTTGGCTTTCTGGGCTGCAAGTGCACATTGACAGCTCAGGTTGAGCTTCTCATCCACCAGCACCCCCAAGTCCCTCTCCTCAGGGCTGCTTCCCATAGAACACCTTGAGTTGGATAGGACCCATAAGGATCATCAAGTTCAAGGCCCTGCTTCTCTCAAGATGTGTTTCAGGTAGAACTGCATGATATGACTAAGTTCATTGTCTAAAATAAAGTAAGAATTGGTTTCAAATTCCAGGTTTCCACAAGAAAGAGGGAGTCCATGTGCTAAATACATAAATGATGTGTCATGCTTTCACAAGAATCACAGAATGGTAGGGGTTGGAAAGGACTTCTGGAGATCATTCAGTCCAAGCCCCCTGCCAAGGCAGGTTCACTTAGAGAAGGTCACACAGGAATACATCCAGGTGAGTGTGGACTGGCTCCAGAGATGGAGATTCCACCACCTCTCTGAGCAGCCTTCTCCAAGGCTTCATCACCCTTAGATGACGGAATTTAGATGGAACTTCTTCTGTTCAGTTATGTGCCTGTGACCCCTTGCCTGTCACTAGGCACCACTGAACACCACTGATCCCATTCTCCTGACGCCCACCCTCAAAGCACTGATCATCATTGATGAGATTCCTCTCCTCACTCTGCTCTTTTCCGGACTGAAAAGCCCTAAATCTCTCAGTCTTTCACCTTAAGAGAGATGTTCCAGGCCCCTCAGCATCTTCCCTTACATGGAGCTTGTATCTCCTGATAGGATGCCACAGGCAGATGTGACACATGCCTGCTGGAAACTTCTGTTTCTAAACCCCACTTCCACCTTCCCTGGAGATTAATCCTGGCTTTAAAACCAAAACTCCTGTTGGATGATTGCGAAAGGGCAGCAGTGAAAGCCGTGACTCAGTTTGGTGGTTTGTGGATGAGAGGAAGATGAGATGGTGCCCCATGCAGGCTGATTGTGCACTGAGGACATCAGGCAGGAAGATACCTGCAGGAGCTGTCAGAGATGTTTTGCAGATACCAGCAGCCCCCTCCTATCTGGAGCACTGACTCATCCTGCTCAGGGCATGCATGAGAGCATGAACAACAGCAGATTGGCTGCACTGGGAACAAAAAAAAGCCCAGTGCATTTATAAACCCAAACCAAAACCCCTCCCTGCTCCCATCTCACAGCTGCCTGTTGGGCTTCCTTCCCAGAGGAACTGTGCCACCTTCTCACACATATTGGTAGCACTGGGGAAAGATATGGATTCAGGATGCAGCTCAGGCTCATTCACAGCACTGGGAAAGAATTTTTGTGCTCTGGACAGTATGATGATGTGGATGTCCCCTCCATGGAGGTGTTCAAGGGCAGGCTGGACCCCTGGGCCCGGAGCAACCTGGTCTAGTGGGAGATGTTTCTGCCCATGGCAGGGGCTTGGAACTAGGTGATCTTTAAGGCCCCTTCCAAACCAAACCATCCTGTGATTCTGTGATCAGATTTCAGAAGCTGATGGTCACTGTGGAGAGGGAGCAGCTTGACTTGAGAGTGACTCGGCTTCTCTCTGCCTTCAGAGTCCAGCTAGCAGTGGGGAACAGCAGGGAAAGAGGGCTGAAAGAACCCTGAGCTCCAGAAATAAGATGTGGGTTTTGAGTGACCAGCAGGTTTGTAAATTTTGAGTCTGGGAACAGGAGAGTGCTAGTGGGTCTCACCTGGACCCCTAATACCAGCAAGCTGGCATGGATCTCACCCCAGATATTCCTGTATCATCTGCATTATGTGCATATTATGTGCTTCAGCACGTTGTTTATTGTCACAGAAGTGGATCATCCCAAGACCAAGATGGATGAGACTTTGAGCAGCCTGGTCTAGTGGGAAGTGTCCCTGTCCATGGCAGTGGGGCTGGAACTAGATGACCTTTAAGGTCCCTTCCAAACCAGACCCTTCTATGATTCTGTGATAACTGAGCCAAGCAAAGAGAAGCTGAGAGCCAGCTCTCTGCAGTCTGTGAATTTCCATCCTTTAGGTGGAGTTTGATTTTGGCTTAGGTTAGCTCAGCTAAAGCATTCCCACCACAGACACAGGCTGGAGCTGGCTGAAGGACCCATTGTATCTTGAAGCGTTGGCAGCTGGGGAGCACTGGATACACATCTGGAACTGATCTGGTTTGGTGTGTCTGCTTTGGATGTGCCACCAGCACTCTGCAAACCAAACCCTGCTTCATAAACAGGACCAAGCAGGGATCTTGCTTCAAAATCTCACTGATTTGCAGGAAAACTGCTAAAGAGGGTCCAGCACTTCACAGCCTCTGCATGCACTGAAGAGCCTCATGAGCTGACAGCTCCAGCACAAGAGTCACTCAGCATCTGCTCAGAGCTGACTCCAGGAGGAACTGGCAGCCAACCTCAATCTTCCTCATCCCTAAGGACAGGCCTGAGAGGCAGCAATGGATGACAAATGGAGCAGAGGATATCTCAGGAGGGATGCTGTGGAGGGCAGAAACTCCAGAGCTGCTTTCTGCTATGCTCATCTCTCAGGAGTCCAGAGTGCACAAGAAGGACCTAAGGAGCACCCAGCCAGCCCTGGACCTTGAAACTAGGGTAGGCTTCAGCCGGAGGAGGTCAGAGCTTTTTCCCCACTCTCCTGTCTCACTCTGACTGCACAGAAGATCCCATGCTGTTGCTTGGGCAGTGGGGCCAAAATCCCAGCCAGCTCCACTGCTGGGGTTCCTTGGCACCCAGCATTCCTCTCCAGGCTCCTCAGAGAGCAGCCAGCAGGTTGAGGGAGGTTCTCCTGCCCCTTTACTCTGCCCTAGGGAGGCCTCATCTGGAGTCATGAATCCAGTTCTGGGCTCCCTAATTTAAGAGAGACAGGGAATTACTGGAGAGAGTCCAGTGGAGGCTGTGAAGATGATGAAGGGACTGGAACATCTGTCTGATAAGAAAAGACTAGGAGGCTGCTGAACCTGGAGAAGAGAAGACTGAGAGGAGATCTTCTCATACTCAGCAAGAACCAGAGGCTGGGGCCAGACTCTTGTCAGTGGTGCTCAGGTTGTTCCTGGGACAAGTGGAAATGGACACAAACTGGAATCCAGGAAGTTCCACCTGAAGATGAAGACAAAACTGCTTGAAATGAAGGTGCTGGAGCCCTGGAGCAGGCTTTCTAGAGTGGTTGTGGAGTCTCCTGCTCTGGAGAGATTCCAGTCCCAGCTTGTCATTGTTGTGATCCTGGGCAAGCTGCTGTGTGTACCCCTGCTTTAGCAAGGATGTTGGACTGGATGATCTCCAGACGTTCCAAGCCCCAGTGTGCTGGTATTCTGAGATGGGAGAAGAGATTAGACTCTGTGCAACTGCTCCCCCTCTCCCTTCTCTACACCAGCAATGTGCAGAAACAGGCCAGGGAGCAACCCTGTCCATGGCAGAGGATTTTCCATCATCACAAACTCCTCAGGGTTCCTAACAACCATCCAGTGCACGTTTCCAGAGCTGTGGTATTGACCTGCTTGCAGCAGGAACAGGACACCTCAGCAGCAGCCACAGGGCAGAGCAAGCCTGGGCAGAAGATGAATTCTGCTGCTTACGAGATGTGACAACACCTACCCTTGGAACATGAAGATATCTGGGAGTTAATGAAGAGGTAGCAGTGTGATAATAAAGATAAGCATGTCTCCTGAGCTGAGGCTGCCCCTCTGCATCCTTCTGCCTCTTGATAATATTCTCCTCAAAAGCAGGCTGATGACAGCCCTGCCAAGACAAGAGCATTCATCTTCCACCTGAAGGGAGAAAGCAGGAGGTGCAGGAGGTGCAGAAGTTGGCACCCAGATGTGGCTGGCAGTGTCCTTGCTGAGGAGACAAACAACCCTATTAAGGGAGGAGGGGAAGGGATGGCTGCAGGGATGGCTACATGAACAGTGGAGAACAGTCCAAGGGAAGATAATCAGGGTGAGGGATGCACACCAGCATTCCTGCTGCCATCCTGGAGGAGCTGGAATTCATCTTCTGTGGGTACATCAGGGGATGAGGGCTCCATGTCTGCACTGGGCTCAATGTGTTAGCTTCATTAGCCCAGAGTTAATTTGGAGGTAGAGACCACAGCAGGAAATTCAGCATTCATACAATGCTTTGGGCTGGAAGAGATCATCTAGTTTCAACCCCTCTGTCATGGACTTGGACACTTTCCACTAGACCAGGCTGCTCAGAGTCTCATCCAGTCTGGCCTTGAACATCTCCATGGAGAGGACCTCCACAACCTCCCTGGGCAACCTGTTCCAGTGTCTCACCAACCTCACTCTAAAGAATTTCTCCCTACTCTCCAGTCTAAATCATCCCTCCTCAAGCTTCAGTCCACTCCTTCTCAGATGTCACCAGTGAAGGAGCAGCACAGTGCCATCTGTCTGCTCTCCTCCTGCAGCCCACCACCAGTGTCACTTCAGATGGGGGCCATGCAACCCTGCCACCAGATGGGTGGCAACATGATGGGCAGTGCAGCATGGACCCACCAGCTACAGGATCTCCACCACCTACTGCCTCACACCAAAGCCCCTAAGAAGGTGCCCAATGCAGCCTCTCTATCTGTCCCCAGTAAGGACTGGTGTGGCACATACCAGTGTGGCTTTGCACACTGGGGACCAGGGATGGACAGACTGTCTTCTCCTATGAAAATAAGAGCCAGCAGGATTCCAGCTTTCATCAGCAACAGTGAGGACAGCACGACCAGGGCAGGGATTGTCCCTTTGTATACTCAGCACTGGTGAGGCCACACCTTAAGTTCTAGGTTCAGTCTTGGGTCCCTCACTGCAAGAAGGACATTGAGTTGCTGGAGTGTGTCCAGAGAAGGGCAACAAAGCTGGTGAAGGGTGTGGAGAACAGGTCTGGTGAGGAGGGGCTGAGGGACCTGGCATTGTTCAGCCTGGAGAAAAGGAGGGTGAATGGAGACCTTCTGGCCCTCTACAACTCCCTGAGAGGAGGTTGGAGTCAGGTGGGAGTTGGTCTCTTCTCTCAAATAACACATGATGCAACAGGAGGGAATGGCTTCAAGTTGCCACATGGGAGGTTCAGGTTGGATACAGAAGGCAGTTCTGAAGATCACCCAGTCCAACCCCCCTGCTAAAGCAGGGCACCCACAGCAGCTTGCCCAGGAGCACAATGTCCAGCTGGCTTTGGAATCTCCCCAGAGAGGGAAACTCCACAACCTCTCTGGGCAGCCTGCTCCAGAGCTCCACACCAGACAAGTTTCTCCTCCTGTTCAGATGGAACTTCCTGGGTTTCAGTTTGTTCCCACTGCCTCTTGTCCTGACCCTGGGCACCACTGACAAGAGTCTGGCCCCATCCTCTTGTCCCCCACAGGTCCTTTAGCTCTTGCTGAGCATTGCTCAGATCCCCTCTCAGGCTGCTCTTCTCCAGGCTCAACAGCCCCAGCCTCTCAGCCTTTCCCCCTCACAGAGATGCTCCAGGCCCCTCAGCAGCTTTGTAGCTTCCACTGGACTCTCTTCAGTAGTTCCCTGTTTCTCTTGAACTGTGGAGCTCTACATTTGCCCTTGGTTTAGAGACTTATCATATTCTTTATAAGGTCAGTGGGTTCTATTTTATAAAGAAAAAGTAAATATCAATGTAAAGTTCAAAATGCCTGATTGAGCTGAAAGAATAAGGAAATGTGAAGGCTTTTGCTTAAGAGATTGAAGGTGTTGACTTTAATCTTTATTGATGATGAATTTCACCACCCCACTGGGTGAAGATGTGATCATTTTCATTTATGTCACTGGCATTTTGTTACATTACTCTCAGAGATTTTCTCCTTTTTTCATCTCAATACTCTAATTGTGGGCAAATATGAATGGTGCAGCTTGGTCTGTTTGCTGCTGTGAATGAGAATGAAATGCAGCCCAACTTTCCCAGGTCCCTTTTTAACATCAGGATTTGTATTTTTTTTTCTGTCTCCAGGATTATAAAATACAACAGGACAAGAGAAGAATTAAGGTTTTTCAGCCAATTAACTTCAATGGAATGGCTCAGATAGATAAGGGAGCTGAACTACTGAAAAGAACCTGCATTCCTGTTCCTGCTCAGAGATTTCACTTCACTTTTTTTGATGTATTTTCCATGATTTAGAGGGAAAGCAACAGGTTGGGTAGGGGCTAAGGAGCCTCTTCCTTCATCCACCCAGTAGTTATTAAACAATGATTCCAGATACCTCAGGTTTGATTCAAACTGTCTCCATCAGCATGGAAAGTGCTGCACAATTAAATCTCTCAAAGAACAGGTGTGTAGCAGCATTTAATGATATTGAACTGAAAAACTTCCTCCTGAGGCAGCAAAAGCAGAGTGTTCTCCACATTTCCCTTCTTTGACCTTCTTTGTGATTATTTTGGATCAAAATAATCACAATGCAGCTGAATTTTCAAAGTCTTGACACAACTCAAATCAGGAGGATGGAAGCAGTGGTGGGAAAGCTCAGCTCTTGTCCTCAGTGTCCCGTTGGTGACAGTACCCAAGGAGCAGCATGATGTCCATGCAGAGCATGGTCCAGGAGCATGGCTGGGCATGGGCACCCCCCATGGGTGCAGGGCCTTTAGGAAGACCCATGGGTGCACCACTGCTGCATCCCCATCAGGTGTCACCCAGAACATCACCCAGGGATGCCACACCCATCAAGTACCACCCAGAGCATCTCCATCCCCATGGGTGGGTCAGCAGGACAATCCACAGGGACACAACTGCTGAATCCCCATGGAGTTTCACAGCATCATCCACGGGGTTGGGACCCATACATATCATCCAGAGCATCTCCTGCTTGAGCAGGTGTCTCCTCCCAATGGCTGTCAGAGGGAAGGACTCTTACCAATGAGCCAAAGGCTCAATGAAGTAATCCTAGAACTTCTTGGAGAGAAAAAAGCTCTTTCATGTGAGCACAGGACAGAAGTGTGTGGCTGGAGAAGTCTCTTGACAGCTCATGTTGATGGTGCCCTAATGAAAAGAGCTCTTCCTAAGGAGAGGGAAGAGAGGGTTTGAGAGAACAGGGGGGCCTGTTGGGTCTACAGGCACCTATGGGCACAGAGACTCCTTTCTCATCAGCTTCCCCCAGGTGTTACTTTCCATTAGGTAGTATTCCAAATGATTCCCCAACCTCAGTGGATCACCTGAGACCTGAGCAGAACTCAGCTGGATTCTGACACCAGAGGAAAACAGAGGGATGACAATTATGGCAGCTACCAGGGCAAATGTGGTGGCTGGGAAGATGCTTGTTGGAGAAAGCCCTGGGGGTGTTGACTGAAGATGTGCCAGCAGTCTGCTCAGATGGCCAAGAGGATCAATGGCATCTTGACTAGCTTCAGGAATAGTGTGGCCAGCAGGACCAGGGTAGGGATTGTGTCCCTCTGCTCTGCACTGGTAAAGCCACACCTTGAATCCTGGGTTTCAGTTTTGGGCCCCTCCAAAAAGGACATTGAGGGCCTGGAGGAAGGCAATGAACCTGGTGATGGGTCTGGAGTACAGGTCTGGTGAGGAGCAGTTGAGGGATCTGGGGTTGTTTAGTCTGGATAAAAGGAGGCTTAGAGGAGACCTCACTGATCCCTACAAGTCCCTGACAGGAGGTTGGAGTGAGGTGGGTGCTGATCTCTTCCCACACACAACAAATGACAGGAGGAGAGGAAGCAGCATCAAGTTGCAGGAGGGGAGGTTCAGGTTGGAAATGAAGAACAATTTCTTCCCAGAAAGGGTTCTAAGGCACTGAACAGGCACTGGAACTGGGAGGTGGTGGGGTCACTGGAAGTGTTTGAAAGATGCATGGATGTGAAGAAAAGCAAAGTGCATAGCCAAGGGTAAAGACATTAGGGAGAGATGTTTCTTTGGGAAGGGCTGTGCAGGATGAAACACCAGCCAGGGGTGGGATGAACTTTCAGGAGTCTGAGGAACCAGTCAGACACTGGCATCTTGTCTGAATAGCAATGACCTGAAGCTGCCCTGATTGAAAGCAGTGTGAAATAAACACAGGGAGAAGGAGCAATGAGAGCCATGGCAGCAAGGCAGGGAAGCATACTTTCTGCACAGTGCAGGAGAGGTGGAAAGTCACCAAAAATGGGGAATAAGCAGAAGAAGGAGCAGGGCTGTGAGATTATACAGGAGGAGCTGGAAATATCCATCCCCTTGGCTGGCAGTGACAGGGCAGCTGTCAGAGCTGGACCTGGCAGGGCAGAGGTCATGCCCTCATCTTCTGGTGAGCAGGAACTGCTGATGCTAGTGGCCAGGGTCAGGCACTGCTGTGGCTTAAAGTCCTTCAAGGTGTGCTTGAACCAGACCTTCCCTTTCCCATAACACTTTGGCAAGCCAGAATAAGTGATGGCATCTGTGCAAAGAAAGCTGCCTGGAAGACACCTCTTCTGCAGCTGTTTCCCAGCCCACTGAGGGAGCAGGGGCCACTCCAACAGGCTCAGCTCCATCCCATCCTCCCCTGAGCACCTTGCTGCAGGAAGCATTGCACAACAGGTTTTCCCCACATGAGGTCATCCCCACTGATGGAGCTGGCTGGGTAAAGCTTGCCACCCGTGCCAGGCAGCCCTGGGAGCCCCACAGGTGGGAGTGGAAGGATTGAGGGTGCTGCCAGGAAAGGGGGAGGTCAAAGGGCTCATCTCTTCCTGCTCAGCCAGGGTCTCAAAGAGTGCTGTGAGGTCAAGATCATAGAATCACCAAATACTTTGGGTTGGAAGGGACCTTAAAGATCATCTAGTTCCAAGCCCCTGCCATGGGTAGGGACACCTCCCACTAGACCAGGTTGCTTAAGGTCTCATCCAGCCTGGCCTTGAACACCTCCAGGGAGTGGGCATTCACAACCTCCCTGGGCAACCTGTTGTAGGTTGGTTCCTGTTCCAGGGTGACTCTGACAGAGCAGCTAACCCTGCCAGAGGCTGGAAGAGGAGCTGGGGGACCTCCATGGCCCCTCTGAGCTGGGTGCACCAGCATGGTTCAAGCCCAGTGTGCCATCTTGCATTTGTTTTCTTCAGTTCTCCTTCTGGATGAGAAGGAGGAGCAAACAGACAAGGAAGACTTGTCGAGAGATCTATTTATCTTAAGCTATCCTAAAAGCATCAGCCTGAGGGAAAAGCCCACTTTGGAAACTTTGACAAAGTTATTGGCAGCTAAAATGAGGTTTTGTAATGAGGAGGATCTGGCAAACTTTGTGATCACCATTCCCAGCATCATCTCCAAGCCTCCATTTCCTTAATCAAAGCAGAGTCAGTGAACATAATGGAGAAGAAGTAAGAATTGTTACTTACTTACTGATCACTCATCCATAAATAAGCACAGATCATTCCTTGAGGGAAACACAGACACTTCTGAACTTTCTCAGTTCCAATCTCTTTGCAAAGGGAAGAGAACTGGGGACCTTTCATAGAATTGTCACATCTTTTGGCTTGGAAGAGACCTTTAAGATCACCCAGTCCAACTATTAACCCAGCACTGCCAGGTCACCACTAAATCATGTCCCTCAGCACCACATCTACACAGCTTTGAAACCCCTATAGGGATGGGGACAGTGAGGGTGAGCCAGTAGGATGACCCCAGCCACCAAAAGGCAGCTCCCAAGTCCTGATGCTCCACCACACAATGTCCTTATCCCTCAGTGTAGTCTCAAACTGCTCCATGCCTGTCAGGGGGCCCAGGAGGGAGCTAACCAAACAGTTCATATCCAGAAATTGAAAACATCTGTTTTGCTTCTCAGCTCTGCCTCATATTTCTGAAAAAAACCCCACCAAACCAAACCAAACCAAACCAAACCAAACCAAACCAAACCAAACCAAACCAAACCAAACCCACAACACCTTTTAAATAGAACAGGAACATTTCTGTTGAATAAATGCTGAAAAACACGTTTTTAATGTATTTAGCATCACTAATCTTTTTGCAGGGAAAGCAGCAGGTTACAGGAATAAAAGCTTTCCTAAAAGGTTAAAAAAAACCCAAGCAAACAGTAAAAACAAAACAAAGAAATGAAACAAACAAACAAACAACCCCCCCAAACAAACAACAAACAAAACCCAACCAACCAACCAACCAACCAACCAAAAAAACCAAAACCAAAGCCAAGAACCTCACTGATGCAGTCCCAGGCACCAACTGCACTGTGGTGGATGTGGCCCCAGGTTCTGGCCCCCTCAGGTTGTGGAGTCTCCTGCTCTGGAGAGATTCCAAGCCCACATGGCCAATGTGATCCTGGGCAAGCTGCTGTGGGTGCCTCTGCTTTAGCAGGGGGGTTGGACTGGATGATCTCCAGAGGTCTCTTCCAACCCCACCATGCTGGGATTCTGTGAAGAGATGCCAGAAATCTCATCTGGCCTCTCAGTTTAGCAAAGACAGAAATGAAAACTCACTGTCAGCTCTTTGAACCATAATGTAGTTCACAGCAAGGGAAGCTGCAGGTAGACAAGAGCAGTATAGCAGGGGATGGTGGCTCTGAGCAGTGACCACAAGAATTGATCACAGAATCAAAAAAATCATCAAATCTTGTAGGCTGTAAAAGTCTTCTTGTGATAGGATGAGGTGCACTGCTTTGGCCTGGAGAGGGGGAGATTTAGACTGGAGATTAGGAAGAGATTCTTTACGGTGAGGGTGGTGAGACACTGGAACAGGTTGCCCAGGGAGGTTGTGGATGTCCCCTCCCTGGAGGTGTTCAAGGCCAGGTTGGATGGGACCTTGAGCAACCTGGTCTAGTGGGAGATGTCCCTGCCCATGGCAGGGGGTTGGAACTAGATGATCTTTAAATCCCTTCCAACCCAAACCATTCTGTGATTCCATGACCATCACAGCCCTCTAGCACCTGCCATGCCTCCTCCATCACAGGAGGCCCTTTAAAACTCAGAAGAATGTTCCACCATGGCCTGTGGCAGCTGATGTGGGGTCTGAGCCAAAACAGGACAGAACTCCAGTGAGCTCCCTGCCCAGGGATGCTGCAGCCAGGGACCTGCTCTGACAGAGACCAATGGCGAGTCTGGGACCAGCATCAGAGCTTCCAATCTTCCCACCTCTTCTCCTCCAGCTAGGGGTTTATTTTTAATCTTTTGCAGTCAAATGAAAAATTATCCTTAATGAAGAGTGGGGAAAATGCCTCTTCCCTATCCAGAGCTTCCTGCTCAGGTTCTCAGCATGGACCCCAGGGCACCACAGCCTTTGAAACCTCTCTTTCATCAGTTTTCACAAAGCAGTGCCCTTGATGGCCAGGAGATGGATGAAGTTGTGCTGCTCTCACTAAATACCTGAGGAAAAAAAAAAAAAAAGAAAAGAAAAGTTTTATTTTTAACTAAAAGTTAACCACTCTAGTATCTGATTATATTTTACTTTGAAATTACCTGGATTCCTACTTGGATAAAATGACATCAGCTAAGAATGTCCTTGATAGCTCTTCTGCTTAACCACTCACAGTCCTGTCGGGACTAGGGCATGGATTCATCTTATTTTTGAGCAATGACAGATCCCAAATAATCCATTTCCACATTAAAAATTAATTTCTGTAGCAAACTGCCCTCCTCCTGCAGCTTTCAGCACAGCATCTCACCATGGATGATCCTGTGGGGCTCATGAGTCCTTGGAGAGCCAGAGAAGGAGACTCCACAACCTCTCTGGGCAGCCTGCTCCAGGCCTCCAGCACCCTCATACCACACATGTTTCTCCTCCTGTTCAGATGGAGCCTCCTGGGTTCCAGTTTGTGCCTCTTGCACCTTGTTCTGTTGCTGGACACCACTGAGAAGAGTCTGGTTCCAGTGGCCTCAGAGATCTCCTCTCAAGGCATCCAAGCCTGGTTTAAAGAAGTCACTAGCTCTTCCCTCATCCATATCACAACTCTGTGTGTTTTCACCCCCTCCAGCAAGCTTTGGGGGAAACTTTGAGCAGTAGCAAACTTTCTGCACCACCACCACCAGGAAGAGCTGGAGGTGGGAGCATCCACTAGGGGATAAAGTGTTTCCATACCTGCTCCTCCTGCCCAACCAGAGCATCAGAGACCATTGGAGCAGTGACCACCCTGGTCTGAAGACCCACTGCCAGTCCTGCAAAGAATAAAATGACCATAACCTCCACGAGAGCCTCTGAACATCCCCAAAGGTGCTGTGTCTGCACCAGAGCCACAGGGAGAGGAACAGCCAGAACTGGGAAAGCTCTGGTGAAGTTAAGGGGGAGCTGGGCAGAGCCTGGAGTCGCTGCTGCTGTCTGAAAACTTTGACCAGGGGCTTGTGCAGCAGGTTGTGGTGGGTGCTGCTGAAGGGGTGATGGTTGGTTAGATATTAGAATCCTCTCCCAAGAGAACTGGATTCCCCTACACTGGACAGTTTTAAGACTCAGCCTGACAGGATGCTGGGTCAGCTCACTTCAACTGGGCTGTCACCTAGAAAAGTTGGACCAGGTGAGCCTTGGGATCCCTTCTAACCTGGAATTCTGTGGTTCTGTGAAGGTGGGGGGAGTTTTAGAGAGAAGGCATCAGTTCCTACCCTTTTTGGAGACCTGGGACATTTTGTATTTAACGGGAAACTTAACACTGAACCTCTTCTGTACGCAGTGAGCCATGGGCACAGAAAGAGCTGCTGCCTGCCCAGCCAGCAGCTCTGGAGCCCAGATTAAAGGATCCCACACTGTGCATTTCCAAAATTCCATGGCTGTCACCCCTCTGATTTATGAACTTCAGATGTGCATCTCCCATCCCAGCAGGGCTTAGCACAGGCTGCCAGGCTGAGCCCTGGCAGGATCAGCAGCAACCTCGCCAGGTCGGCCCCAGCTGTCGTTTCCATGGTGATGGCTGTGAGAATGCAGAGCATGGCAACACCAGCCCTCCACCAGCTCCTGCAGCTCAGCTCCTGCAGCTCAGCTCCAGGCTTTGTCTGAGCTCCCCTGGAACGGGGGCTGAGATGAAAAGAGAGCTAACAGCATGAAGGGGACAGGTGGAGAAGATGCTGTCCAGTGTCCTGTGTGCTTCATGACTTCCCTGAAGGCAGGGAGTCTCCAGGAGGGGCTTTGCTCTCCAGGGCTTGCTTGCATCTAGGAAGCACCAACAGGTTCACAGATTGCACAGGGCTGGAAGAGACACTCAAAGGTCATCTTGTCCAACTCCTCTGCAATGAGCAGGGACACCTCCAACTAGATCACCACCTTCTGGTGGTGTGGCACTGAGTGATCTGCACCCTGCCAGAGGAGGTTTTTCCTGTTATTGTGTTGATCAGGGTGTATTTTCCCCACAGGCAAAACAGGCTGTCTCCTTCTGGGTTGTTGGGACACACAGTTAGGGGAAGCAAAGTGGCCAGTGGGTGACACAGAGCATGTTGGTGTTGGAAAATGAAGTAGTGAGTCTGGTATCCAGATTATCCCATGGGCCTAAAGGGCATGATGGTCATGAGTGACTGGGAACTGCTGGAGAGAGTCCAGTGGAGGCTGCAAAGATGCTGAGGGGTTTGGAGCATCTCTGTGAGAAAGAAGGGTTGAGAGACCTGGGGCTGTTGAGCCTGGAGAAGAGCAGCCCCAGAGGGGATCTTAATGCTCAACAACAGCTAAAGGACCTGTGGGCAAAAGGATGGAGCCAAGCTTTTGTTGGTGTCACTCAGTGACAGGACAAGGAGCAGTGGGCACAAACTGGAAGCCAGGAAGTTCCACCAGAAGGTGAGGAAAAATTTGTTTGCACAAGAGTGCTGGAGTCCTGGAGCAGGCTGCCCAGAAAGGTTGTGGAGTCTCCTTCTCTGGAGAGATTTCAAACCCAGATGGACATTGGACCAACTGCTGTGGCTGCCCCTGCTTGAGCTGAGGCAGTGGACTGGATGATCTGAAGGGGTCCCTTCCAACCCCTCCCATGCTGACAATTTGTGATGTTTTGGCATTGTCCAGCACAGCCTCTTCTTAAACCCAGACATCCAGGACAGGCACTGGGACAGGGATAGCTCTTTATCTGTACAGGGAAAACCACCTTCCAGGGAAGGGTAGCAGGTTTTCAGTAAAAATCCTGCTTCTGCCTGAAAATTAAAGCTTTGTGATCCTCAGCTCTTTGGAATGAGAGCAGCTTCAGAGAATGCTGAGATTTAGATATTTAAAGTGCTCATCTGAGACTCTGTCTCCAGTTCTGATCGAATGACCAGAAGCTCTGTGTGGAAATGAAATATTTCCACTGAGCAAATCTATTTTGCAGTTCCTTGGGAATTCAAGCACCACTTCAGAATTGCAAGAATGCCTATTTGTATATCTCCATATGGATACAGGCATCTCTTCTGCTGTGAACTCCACCAGCACTCCACAAACATGTCCCTGGGGAGCACTGATGGCAGCTGCTCCTCCTGCAGACTTGTCTTGTCTTCCTGCACCTCGGCTTTCATTTGTCTGGTGGAAGTTCTCAGGAGCTGAAGTTCTCAAGTGTTGGAGCTCTGCAGCTTGAGAGAGGACAGGTCATCATTTAGAAGAACTCTCAGAAGCTGACAGCTGAGGCCTCAGCCCCATTCACACAGGGAGACAGTGAAGAATGGTATCGGGATTTAGTTTGCAGGATCTGTAAGAAGCTGGGGAGGTGAAGGTCTGCTGGGAACAGCACTGAGCTGGGGTGGGGAACCTCTGCTGGAAACAGGGCTTGGCACTGGATGCAAGGGTGGGATGGGATAGGGTAGGGTAGGGTAGGATGGGATAAGATAGGATAGGATAGGGTAGGATAGGATAGGATAGGATAGGATAGGATAGGATAGGATAGGATAGGATAGGATGGGATGATGGGATGATGGGATGATAGGATCACAGAATCACAGGATCACAGAGTCACAGGATCATAGAATCACAGGATCACAGAGTCACAGGATCATAGAATCACAGGATCACAGAATCACAGGATCACAGAGTCACAGGATCATAGAATCACAGGATCACAGAATCACAGGATCATAGAATCACAGAATCACAGGATCACAGAATCACAGAATCAGCCAGGTTGGAAGAGACCTTCAAGATCATCCAGTCCAATGGATCACCCAACCCCAAGCCCTAAGCAAGGACAGGATGTGATTGTTTAGGTTGAAAAAGACCTTTATCAAATAAAACCCTTGACCCAGCATTGCCAGGTCACCACCAAACCATCAACACATCTCTATAGTGAAACCCCTCCAGGGATAGCAACTCCACCACCTCCCTGGGCAGCTTGGGCTAGGCCTTGACAACACTTCTATAGAAGCAATTGCTCTTCATGTCCTCCCTAAACCTCCCCTGGTGCAATCTGAGGCCATTTCCTCTTGTCCTCTCACTTGTTCCTTGGGAAACAGACCAACACCCACTTGGCTCCAATCTCCTTTCAGGGAGTTGTAGAGAGCCAGCAGGTTCCCCCCTCAGCCTCCTTTTCTCCAGACTAAATAACCCCAGTTCCTTCAGCTCCTACTCTCAAGACCTGTTCTCCAGACCCTTGACTGCTGAGTGCCAACTTGAAATTTTCTTCTAAAGGGAGTCATCTATGAAGCAGTTGGAGGTGATTGGAGCTAAGCACAGTTCGTGGACACATAAACAGGTCTGTTCTGAGCCTCCTCACTCTGCAGTCTGCAGTGAGAGCTGTGAGGATGGATCTGTCACCTGGTGCATGGCATTATCATATTTTAAAGCCCTTTTCAGCTGTAGCAAGCTCTAAGCTATTTTCTGGAATGATGAAGTGTTTAATAAAAATAAGACAAAGAGTCCCCAGAGACCTCAGTGGCTGCATGCCCTCTGAAGAACGGTTGTGGTCCAAAGGATGTTAGCTTAATGCCCTCTGCTAGTTAAACCCCTGATCTATCATCTAAAAGGAGGAAGATTTCAGTAGAGCTGCAAAACCCTTTTAGCTCCACTGAGCATCTCAGGATGCAATTTCCATAGAGTTCTTTTCTCCTCTGTGTGGGGAAGGAGACATTGTTAAGGACACCACTGTCTGATGAGAATATCTTAGCACACTGAGCAACTTTCAGGACTTCTGGTGTGAATCCAGTCCCCAGAACCCAATGTTCCCTCATCTGCAGTGTCTGGGGTTTGAGCAGTTGCTGCCAGAGCCTGAGGACTGATCTGCCCCATGGCACTGTGCCAGCCTGCAGCAGGCTCACCAGCCTGAGGCATCCCTGCCAGCCTGGTACCAATACCTGTGTTAACCCAATGTATCCCTGCAAGAGCTGAAACCTGCTGTGAGGCCATGGATTTGTTTGTGCCTCTGTGATCTTCAGGGCTGTACCTAGGTCTAATCCATTTTAGCTCCTCTCCTGTGGCCAAATGTGTCTTTTGAAGATGTCATTCCAAAGCCAAATCCAGACTTGCAGTGGCTTCAACCAGCACCACGATCCTCAGCATGCTAGTCAAGGTCACGCAAAAACCAGAAGAGAGCTGCAATATGTTTCTCTTGGCTGATCCCTTTCTTCTCCATCCCTCTCTCCTGGGCAGGATCAGTCCCATGGCATCAGCTCTTGCAGGAGGACTTCTTGTGGCTCTTCAAATAGACCTGAGAGTCTCAAGCCAAGAAACTTGTACCTTTGGGCTGGAGAGGTAACTCCAAAGCCTCAGTAGGTGAGCTGAAACCCTGAGCCATGCCAGATACAGCCATCAGCTCTGGGGCTGTAACCTCCCCAGTCCCTCCACACTGCCTGTTTTCCAGCACCCATGACTGTCCTCACCCCCTGTTTCATCAGGGGAGATGCTCTGTTCCCTTGCCCTGCTCATGTCCCTTGTGCCACAGCCAATGAGGACCCTTTTCTCTCAGTAACATAAGCACATGAAGCTAGCAGTGACTCAACCTAACCTGTATTTAACTTGAATTTGCTGCTTCTTGCCAGACCTGAGGAAACTTCTCTGAGCATCTCACCTCCCTCACTACAAGTCTCCTGCTCAAAGCAATTAGCCTTTTTTGTCCTTCTTTTTTTTTTTTTTTTTTTACTTCCCCTGTAATGCCTGAATTTCAGCTTATTTTACTTTCCAAAGAAATGATCTTCCCTGAGCATGCAACAATCCTATAATTAGAATAATTTGCCCTGGTGGCACAGAGGTTGGATAATTGGCAGGTAAGAGTACCTGAAATTTCAATACCAGGGAGATGTGTAAAGAATTCTTCTCACCTCCTCCTGCCTGGGAAGAGGAGCTGCTGTGCTTTATGTCTTTACGATCTTCATCAGTTCTCCTGACCTGTCATTCTCCCAGAACTTTATTCTCCAAATGACCCAGCAGCTCAGTAAAATAAGCTCAGCTCCTCTGCAAAGAAAATCATTCATCCCCTGTAATATCTTACTAAGAAATGTTCTGTGCCTGCTAAACTACCCTGCTGCATTCCACAGAGAACAGAGAGAACGGAGTAGTTCGGGTGGGAAAAGACCTTGAAGTTCATGGAGTCCAGCCACACTCTAACTCTGCCAACGCTGGTGCTAAACCATGTCCCTCAGCACCACATCTCTGCCACTTTCAGGCACCTCCAGGGATGGGGATTCAACTACTTCTCTCAGTTGAGAACCCTTCAAGTGAAGAAGTTTCTTCCAACGTCCAACCTAAACCTCCACGGTGCAAGAGGCCATTCCCTCTTGTCCTATCACTTGTTGTTTGAGAGAAGAGACCAACCCCCACCTGGCTCCAACCTCCTTCCAGGGAGTTGTAGAGAGCCAGAAGGTCTCCCCTCAGACTCCATTTCTGAAGACTAAACACCCCCAGTTCCCTCAGCTGCTCCTCACCAGATCTGTTCACCAGAACCTTCACCAGCTTCACTGCCCTTCTCTGAACTTGCTCCAGCCCCTCAATGTCCTTCTTGAAGTGAGAGTAGGAGATGTCCCCAAACCTCACACAGTCTTAGGGAAGAAATCTGACACCTGGGGTTGAAGATGAAAGACAAATGCAGCTTTAGTGCAGCCCTCATGTTGGTAAAACCAAGGGTGCAGCACATCCCAGGGTGGTGGGAATGTGGGCAGGACAAGGGACAGCAGCCTGAGGAAGGACAACATGAAAAGAGGCCTTTGTCAGGGAAGTGATGGATATTCCTGCAGTCGGGGTGACAACAGTTTAGTCTTTAGAGGAGCACTTAGCAGGAAGAGGCTCTTTTGTAAGCTAATAACAGAAAGTCAGAACCACTGCTCTGAGCAGTCTGGGCCATGCCTTGACAACACTTCTGGGGAAGAAATTGTTGCTCATGTCCAACCTAAACCTCTCATGGGGCAACCTGAGGCCATTTCCTCTTATCCTATCACTTACTATTTCACTCAGTAGTGATAAAACCACACAAGAGGTTTTAAGCTTCTTGAGGGAATGATCCTTGGCAATAGATTTAGATGGTCTGAGGATTAAGAAGTCAAGCTAGCAAGGAAAGACCAAGTCCTTTATTTATTCTTTATTTATTTATATTTTATTCATTTATTTATTTAGTTAGTTATTATTTATTTATTATATATTTATTTATATATTATTTATTCTGTTATGGTCAGGAGTGTGCTTATTTCTGGAAACTTGAGGTGTTTAATCTCAGCATCGAGTTTGGTCAATTTTGTTTTCATTTTCCTTAGCATTTAAAGCGTAATAAAGGGAAATAACTAAATAAGGGGAAAACCAAACCCAGTGCAGCATGGCTGGGTGAAGCTGGTGAAAGCCTGGGAGAACTGAGGCTCTTCAGCCTGGAGAAGAGAAGGCTCTGGGGTGACCTTAGGGCTGCATTTCTATATCTGAAGGGAACCTACAGAAAGGCTGGGGTGGGACTGTTTAGGAATTGTAGCAGTAAGATGAAGAGCAATGGTTTGAATCTGAAGCAGGGTAGACTCAGGTTGGACATTAGGAGGAGGTTTTTCACAGGTGAGATGCTGGAAAAGGTTACCCAGGGATGTGGTTGGGGCCCTGGAGATATTCAGGATCAGACTTGATATGGCCCTGGGCAGCCTGCTCTAGTTGGAGGTGTCCCTGCTGACTGCAGGGGGATTGAACAAGATGACCTTGAAGAGTCTCTTCCAACCCAGTGTAGTCTGTGAAAACACAATGCCAAGCTAAAGCCCCTCTGAAATGCTGACCTCAGTTTTTTGGTACTCTTCTAGCACCTGCTCCTGAACCTGCTGTTGCTTTGAGTCCCCACTGAGGCGACGCCATCCCAGTGATGGATGGCAGCTTGTTTGACAGCAGCCACGCTCCTCATCCACACTGCAATCAATGGAACTTGTCAAGAAGGCACCAGACTCTGCTTTTCTTACCCCTCATACGATGTTAAGAGGAGAAAAAACTTCAGCAGGTGGTGTGTGGGGAGGCTGGAGCTGGGTGTGATTAAAGTTACAGACACTCAGCCCTCTGAGCCCACACGTATTGATGTGCCTCTTCCTTCCACCTCCAAAGCCCTGCTTGTGTGCTGCTGGCTCCTTCAAAAACAAGGAACATGAGGAATGACAACATTAACATTCAAACAGGAGGATGCCCTGCAGATTTCATTGTGTCCTTACATGGCAAGACATCTGCCAGTTATGAGGGGAACTTGGCTGGGCAGATGCCTGAGCCTTCAGAGTCTGCACCACTTCTCTCATAATGCATTTCCTTTGTCTTGTAGATGTGGAAACAGAGAATCACAGAGTGGTTTGGGTCAGAAGGGACCTGAAAGACCAGGACAAACTTCTTTGCTATTTGTCTGCTTGGAGGAAGGGATGTGCTTCCCAGTTCAAAAGAGACAGGGAAGTACTAGAAAGAGTCCAGTAGAGGCTACAAGATGCTGAGGGGCCTGGAGCATCTCTGTAAGGAAAGACTGAGAGACCTGGGACTGCTGAGCCTGGAGAAGAGCAGTCCCAGAGGGAATCTCCTCAATACTCAGCAAGAGTTAAAGGATCTGGAGGGGTGCAAGAGGATGGGGCCAGGCTCTTTTCAGTGGTGTCCAGGGACAGGACAAGGGACAATGGACAACAAGCACAAACTGGAACTCAGGAGGCTCCATCTGAACATGAGGAGAAACCTGTTTGGTGTGAGGATGCTGGAGCCCTGGAGCAGGCTGCCCAGAGAGGTTGTGGAGTCTCCTTCTCTGGAGAGATCCCAAAGCCACCTGGCCATTGTGATCCTGGGCAAGCTGCTGGGGATGCCCCTGCTTTAGCAGTGGGGTTCGACTGGATGATCTCCAGAGGTCCCTTCCAACCCCTACCATGCTGAGATTCTGTCAGGGGAAGGTTACCCTTCTGTGTGAAGGAAGTCAGAGGAAAAATTTCATTTTCACTTGATAATTCAAAACAAGCTAATTGGGAGTCAGACCTCCCCCTCCCTTCCCTTCCCTCAAAAGGACACATTCCACCAGGATCTCCTCAGTCTCCTCAGACCATTATGGCTCTCTTCCAACCCCAGGGCAGCTCCCCTGGGCATGGCAGTCATGAGTCAATACTGGCTTTTGTCTGCTAATAGTGAAATTGGGGATTAGGAGGAGAGGTCACCTATGCAAAGGCACAAGCTGCTTAGCTGGCCACAGGCCTGCAGGTGGTGCAGAGGGCCGGTAAGCTGCTTACACAGCCACCCATCAGTGGCCACTAATCCTTAACCCTTTGCTGTCCCATTAATTGCAGAGCCCAGTCAGCGCTGCTCCTGGAATTGCTTTCCAGAGAAGAGCTGATGTGATCAGCTGGGACTTCACCAGCTCTGTTCTCTTCCCTCCTGCCCCACACTTCCCCTCCACCCACAGATCACCATCACCCATGAGTCATGTGTCTCCTGCTCTCCAGGCCATCCTACCTCCTTGTGGCCTCACGGCATCGCAGTGGCATCGATGCTCCTGCTACAGCAGACACTCCCGTGTCCAGCTGGAGGAGAAAAAGCATCCAAATCAGCCCACAGCTGGACACCTGTTCCTGAGGTGATGATTTTAAGGCTCCTGGTGATGCCCAGCTTTGGCCACCTGGCCACCTTTCCAGCAGCATGGGAACCCAGCCTGGAGCTCTGGTACCACCTCCTCCTCATAGCATTGCTCTCTGGCTGGTGCTGCATAAGGTGGATTCTCTTTGGTTTTCTCAACACACAGAGCAGTGCTGGGGTTTCCAACCCACTTCAGAGGCTCCCCAAATCCCTGTCCCATTGCTGGTGGAGATCTCCATGCAGTGGGGCAGAGGTGTGGGGAGCCTCTGAAGGGGATTGGACAGCCCAGCACTGCTCTGTATGCCACCAAGTCGATCTCCCAGCCCCCTGCCTCATGCCCATGTCTGTGCCTGTTGCCCTGTGTCCATGTTCATGCCTGAGTCTGAGTCCACTGCCCCATGTCCATGTCAAAGTCTGATGCCTCATGTTCATGTCCATGTCGGCTGCCCTATATCCATGTCCAAGCCCCTCCAATGATGAAAAGATGTGGTGGCTACAGCACTTTTGTCCCCACGTCTGGAGCTGCTGGGCAGTAGCAAGCCTTGGCAGGACACCAGACAGGTTCCCTGGACAAGGGTTTCCCTGATGAGGGGTGTCAGTTTCAATTAAGCAGACATATTTTAGTCAGATGTGTGTGTAAAGTGCAGCTGATAGCAGTTTACTGAGCAAGGAAGGTTACTCAGGACTCCTCCCCTTATGGAGACGATAACCATCACCTCTCAAGTCACCATTTTACTCTAGTCACTTGGCTATGATTTTTTCAATTCCCCAAAAAGCAGTTACTGGAGTAACAAAAAATATTTGCTAAGCAGAGCACAAATTTCTGCTTTTTCATAGAATCATAGAGTCAATTGTTTCAGTTGGAAAGGCCAAACTGTCAAGCCAGCACCACCATGGCCATCAAACCATGTCCACAAGTGCCATGGCCACACATTTCTTAAACACCACCAGGGATGGTGACTCCACCACCTCCTTGGGTAACCTACTCCATGACATTGGCCATGGAGCCCAAAGGCTTCCCTGGGGTCAACATGCTGCTGGTCATCACATCCCCAGCAATAAAGAACATCTTCTGAGTACATCTTCTTAATTGTCTGGGTGTCTGCAGTGAGCTGACAGACAGCAGCAGCTCCCCTTGCAAAAGGGACAGAGTGACTCCCAGACTGCCTACCCTCAGGACATTTTTTCTTAACTCAAATCCAAGTACACACTTATTACCCAGATCTTTGTCTCTGAAAGAGCTTTGCATGCAGAGGGTGGAATTACAAACCACCAGACAGTTTGTAGGGCTTGTGTGTAAAACTGCTTTTTAACATGGCTTTTGTAGTTGTCTTCTGCATCTAATCTCCATGAGTCATAATTCCTTTAGGATCAGCTTTCTTCTTTCTGCTCTGCATCTCCCCACAACAGATCAGAAAAAACAGCAGTGGAAAGCACAGTGAGGTGTCCTTCCCTAGCCCACACACAAGGATCATGGAATCATAGCATTGTTTGGGTTGGAAAGCTCTCTAGACCAATCATGGCCATTGAGCCCTGGCCCAAAGTGCCATGCCCACATGCTTCTTGAATGCTCCCAGGGATGGTGACTCCACTACCTGTTCCAATGTCCTCTTGCAGGAAACAAATTTTCCCTAATATCCAACCTGGACCTCCCCTGGCACGATTTCATGCCATTTCCTCTCATTCTAGCATCTAATACAAGGGAGAAGACACCCATCCCCACCTCAGTCCAACTTCCCTCAGGCAGCTGTAGAGAGCAATGAGGTCTCCCCTCAGCCTCCTCTTCTCCAGACTAAACAACCCCAGTTCCTCCTAAGACCTTCACCAGCATGTGAACAGGTCACTGTTTGTGGCACCATTTCTGATGGGAATAGATACCCTTGGTGTTCACAGAGAGGCCCCAGCAGCAGGCTCAGACAGAACAACTCCCTTAGAAATGAACAAACTGCAGAGATTTAACAACAGCAACAAAAAAATACCCCCCTCCCCAGTCACAGTTGTTCCTCTTGTAATTTCCAGAAAGTGCTGGCCAAAAGTGGGGTAAGGCATTGAAAAGCCTTGGAATCACAGAATCAAGACCAAGTGCAAGGTCCTGCATCTGGGTGGAGGCAATCCCAAGCATAAATCCAGGCTGGGCAGTGACTGGCTGGAAAGCAGCCCTGAGGAGAGGGACTTGGGGGTGCTGGTGGACGAGAAGCTCAACCTGAGCTGTCAATGTGCACTTGCAGCCCAGAAAGCCAAGCAGAGCCTGGGCTGCATCAGGAGAAGTGTGGCCAGCAGGTCAAGGGAGGTGATTCTGCCCCTCTGCTCAGCTCTGGTGAGACCCCACCTGCAGTACTGCATCCAGTTCTGGAGCCCCTATTACAAGAGGGATCTGGACATGCTGGAAGGTGTCCAGAGAAGGGCCACCAGGATGATCAGAGGGCTGGAGCACCTCTCCTGTGAAGACAGACTGAAAGAGTTGGGGCTGTTTAGTCTGGAGAAGAGAAGGCTCCGAGGTGACCTTCTTGTGGCCTTCCAGTATCTGAAGGGGGCTACAAGACAGCTGGGGAGGGACTTTTTAGGATCTCAGGTAGTGATAGGACTAGGGGGGATGGAATAAAGCTGGAAGTGGGGAGATTCAGGCTGGAAGTGAGGAAGAAGTTCTTCCCCATGAGAGTGGTGAGAGCCTGGAATGGGTTGTCCAGGGAGGTGGTTGAGGCCCCATCCCTGGAGGTGTTTAAGGCCAGGCTGGATGAGGCTCTGGCCAGCCTGATGTAGTGTGAGGTGTCCCTGCCCATGGCAGGGGGGTTGGAACTGGATGATCCTTGTGGTCCCTTCTAACCCTGACTGATTCTATGACTCTATAATAAGGTTAGAAAAGACCTCAGAGATCATCAAGTCCAACCTCTCAGCCAGCACCTCATGACTAACTAAACCATGGCTCCAAGTGCCACGTCCAATCCTTTTTGGAACATCTCCAGGGACAGTGACTGCTCCCTGGGCAGCCTGTTCCACTGGCCAACTCTTTCTGTGAAAACTTTCTCCTCACCTCAAGCCTAAACTTCCCCTGGCACAGCTTGAGACTGTGTCCTCTTCTGCCACTGGCTGCCTGGGAGAAGAGACCAACTCCCACCTGGCTACAACCTCCCTTCAGGTAGCTGTAGACTGCAATGAGGTCACCCCTGAGCCTCCTCTTCTCCAGGCTAAACAGTGGTGACCTGGCAGTGCTGGGTTAAGGGTTGAACTGCATGAACTTAAAAGTCTTTTCCAACCAAAACTATTCCATGCTTCTATGATTCTATCCCAGCATCCACCTTAAAGATCATCTAGTTCCAAACCACCTGCCATGGGCAGGGACACCTTCCTCTAAGCCAGGTTGCTCAAGGCCCCATCCAACCTGTCCTTGAACACTTCCAGGAAGGGGGTATCCCCAAGGTCCCTTGACAACTTTTTCCAGTGTCTCACCACCCTCACTGTAAAGACTTTCTTCCTAATCCCAAGTCTAAATCAACAAGCTCCAGGTACGAGAACACCACAGTCTAGAGTAGAAGTGCCCAAAGCCAAACCCCATAGAGAAACCACCCATGGAGCTTGGTGGGGGTTTGTTGTTTTGGTTTTTTAACTAAGTGTTTCTGGAGTATTTCACAGAAGATGGGTCCCATGAATGCTTTACAGAAGTTCCATGCTGTAGGGCAGTGAGGGAAGGTGGAGATGATAACACAGCATTGCTCCTGATGACTCCTGAGGAGGCACCGGGTTGAGGAGCAGCAAAGGTGACCTGGAGATGACAGCAGCTGGGGCGGCTTTGGGGAGAGCTGCTTCTGCAGTGATGATGCTTCTGCAGGGAGCCACCAGGATGGGGTTGTTCTTAAGAGCTTTCAGTCTGAGCAGGGAAGATTTCAGCCACTGAGGAGCTGAGCTTGCAGGGACACCACAGGCATGAGGCCACCGCTGTCACAGCATCTCAGACACCAAATTAAGGGTTGCTGTGCCAGGCAGGCTTCTCCATGGCCTTTCACTGCAAATGAATTAATTGCTTAATTGAAAAAGCAGCTGAAAAAATAGCAGAGAATGAGAAGGGAGCAGCTGGCTCTTGTCATGCATCCCTTTTCTCATCACCAAGCCCAAGTCAGTGTCACCGTAGTTGGCAAGAGGATAGATGGGGGCTGGGGATGAGATTCCTCAGGAAGAGGTGTGGGGAGCAGTTGTCCTCCTCCTGTTCTCCCATGCTCTGTCCCTGTGTCTCTGCATGTCTCTGCCTGTCTCTGGTGCAGCTCTTCTGGTCCTGAAGAGCACAGCAATGGTGTGAGGAGCAGCTGCAGTCACCTGAACCAGGCACAGATTGTACCACACAGTTGGTGGGGAATTGCAGCACCATGAAATCATTTAGTTTGGGAGAGACTTTTAAGGTTGTGGAGTCCAACTGTTAACCTGACTTGCCAGTAACCACAAAGCCATGTCCCTCAGCACCACATCTACACAGCTTTTAAATCCCTTCAGGGATGGTGACTCCACCACTGCCCTGGGCAGACTGGGCCAGGCATTGATAACCCTCAAGGTGAAGAAATGTTTCCTTGTGTCCAACCTGAACCTCCCCTGGTGCAACTTGAGGCCATTTTCTCTTGTCCTATCATTTGTTCCTTGGGAGAAGACACCAACCCCCATCTGTCTCCAACATCCTTTAAGGGAGTTGTAGAGAGCCAGAAGGTCTTCTCTCAACTTCCTTTTCTCCACTCAGGTCCCTCAGCCACTCCTCACCAGACCTGTTCTCCCAATCAGCTTCATTGTCCTGCTCTGGACCCTCTCCAGCAGCTCAATGAACTTCTTGGAGTTCTTGAGCCCCTTTTGAGGGGCTCAAAACTAATCCCAGGATTCAAGGAGCATTAATAATTCAGGGAATAACAATTTGAGGGAAGGAAGGGCCAACATCCCCAGAGAATGTCCTGCAGGAGCTGTGTGTAGGAACACCCCCAATCAACCAGAAAAGTCCTGAGAGGGTGTGGGGGGGTGGTTACTTCTGCCTTGGCTTGACTCTGGTCCTCTCCTCATTGTCCTTCCATCCTTCTGAGAGGTGCATAACCCCTGAGAGGGCTAGGAGGGGACTAAAGCAGAACATTTCTCCTCTGAAACTGATAGCCTGTGAGCCAGACAGATAGTGCAGGATGAGCCCAGCCTCACATCAGTGTGAAACTGGTTCCAGCCACGGCTCTGAAAAGTTGTGTTGTGAAAGCCCTTTGCAAAACAGTGTTGCTTTAGAGCCCACCTAGAGCAACCTTGCTGACAGGTTACCTCCTGCTTCTCCTCTGGCCTTCACCAAGCACCTTCACCACTTCAATCAACCACCCAGACCTGAGGTGGCTTGCAGAGGACAGTGGGGAAGCAAAGAGGTCTTGTGACCTTCCCTTCCCTCAGCAAGATTGGGTCTTCCATCGTTACATCCCAACTTGAATCTGCATTTAGGAAAACTCTTAGAGATCATAGAATCATAGAATCAGTCAGGGTTGGAAGGGACCACAAGGATCATTCAGTTCCAACTCCCCTGCCATGGGCAGGGACACCTCACACTACATCAGGCTGGCCAGAGCCTCATCCAGCCTGGCCTTAAACACCTCCAGGGATGGGGCCTCAACCACCTCCCTGGACAACCCATTCCAGGCTCTCACCACTCTCATGGGGAAGAACTTCTTCCTCATGTCCAGTCTGAATCTCCCCACTTCCAGCTTTATTCCATTCCCTCTAGTCCTGTCACTACCTGAGATCCTAAAAAGTCCCTCCTCATCTTTCTTGTAGCCCCCTTCAGATACTGGAAGACCACAAGAAGGTCACCTCGGAGCCTTCTCTTCTCCAGACTGAACAGCCCCAACTCTTTCAGTCTGTCCTCACAGGAGAGGTGCTCCACCCTCTGATCATCCTGGTGGCCCTTCTCTGGACACCTTCCAGCATGTCCAGATCCCTCTTGTAATAGGGGCTCCAGAACTGGACGCAGTACTCCAGGTGGGGTCTCACCAGAGCAGAGCAGAGGTGGAGAATCACCTCCTTGACCTGCTGGCCACACTAAGAGATAGACATTACTGAAACAGTGCTGGCCACTGATGTCTCCAGAAGGAAATTCTTCCACTGAAAACTGTGTTAGTTTCCAGGACCGGAGTTTTGCTACAGACTGATCTCTGCCAAATCTCCCCTGTCCCTGATTTATCTATGGAGGCTTGGAGTTCTTGAGGCTACAGTTTTTAATCAGCACAATTTGCATCACACAACATCTTCTCTTTTCCAGCTGAATTTTGGTTTAATGAGGTTTTTCTTTGTTAAATACATCAATAGCAACTCTTCCCCACCAAGTAACTCCAGATTAATTGCATTTGGTAAATATTCCTCTTCTTCTTCTTCTTTTGATTTTTTCATTCTCTTTGTGTTCCAAGAAGACAGCATGTTGGGAAATCAATGGGGGTTCCAAATCACTGCATCTTGCAAACTCAGGGGCAGGCTGCAGGTCCCAGACCTGGAGAGATCCCACTTGCAGCTTTTTATGTCCAGCTTTTGAGGTTTAGAACCAAGGATGGGGGTTTATATCCAATTTTGGGGGTTTCTATCCAAGGTTTGGGTTTATATCCAACTTTGGGGGTTCTATCCAACTTTGGGGGGTTTCTATCAAAGGCTGGGGTTTATATCCAACACTGGGGGTGGTTTCTATCCAACATTGGGGTTTCTATCTAACATTGTGGGGTTTCTATCTAAGGCTGGGGTTTATATCCAACTTTGGGGGGTTTCTATCCAAGGCTGGGGGTTTCTATCCAAGGTTGGGGGGGTTTCTATTCAAGGTTTGGGTTTCTATACAACATTGGGGGGTTTCTATCCAACATTGGGGTTTCTATCCAACATTGGAGGGTTTCTATCCAAGGCTGGGGGTTTCTATCCAACATTGGGGGTTTCTATCCAAGGCTGGAGGGGTTTCTATTCAAGGTTTGGGTTTCTATCCAACATTGGGGGGTTTCTATCCAACATTGGGGTTTCTATCCAACATTGGGGGGTTTCTATCCAACATTGGGGTTTCTATCCAACATTGGGGGTTTCTATCCAAGGTTGGGGGGGTTTCTATTCAAGGTTTGGGTTTCTATCCAACATTGGGGGGTTTCTATCCAACATTGGGGTTTCTATCCAACATTGGGGGGTTTCTATCCAAGGCTGGGGGTTTCTATCCAAGGATGTGTTTTTATATCCAACACTGGGGGGATGTATCTAACACTGGGGGTTTTCTATCCAAGGTTGGGGGTTTCTATCCAACATTAGGGTTTTTTTTTTTGGTACTCAGTGTTGGGTTTCCCTCACTGACACAGGATGATGGGGAAGGTTTCTGTGCTGCACACCCTGTTGTATCTGATGCACAGTCTTACTCTTCCTGTGACACTGTCTGGGAGGTCTCCAGGAATACCAGGACCTCTGATACAAACCAGCTTTTCCTCCTCAGCCAGTTTTACCAAACTGTTCACCCTGAGAGTGTGTAGTTTACAGTCCATTGTGATACAGAAACACAGACACATGGCTGTCAGTGAAGGTCAGCTGCATGCTGGAGTTCTGCAAGCCCAGGAAGG